>NC_092521.1:124561104-124861104 GCF_037038585.1 Patagioenas fasciata | reverse complement strand
ACCTCACTGACCTACAGTTTTGTTCAAGGCCAAATATCAGCACAAATATCAGAACAAACAGGATTTCTGTTGTGGTTGCAGTAACTGCTAGACTGTGTTAGGTGTCTCTTTTTATACTGTAGAGTTGGATTTTTAATTGGTATTGATTTGTTCTTTCGTTAGGATTCTGTATACGTAAGTTTTTCTGTTAAATGATGTTTCTGTCTTCCACTGGCAACAATATTGAAAGTGAATTTTTTCTGACCAAAGTTTTAAAAACGGTGAAGAAAATTCTAATGAATAGTTTACATCTGCATGGAAGCTATTTAGTCCAAGTAACTTTCGAGTTAGATGATATTCTGCACTTGTACTTCTGCTTGAGTACTAATAACAAATATTTTTATTTACAGTTCAACTTCTTAAATTGTTTTGCATCTCTTTTCTACATTGCCTTTGTCCTGTTTGATATGAAGCTTTTGAGGCAGGTGAGTTCCATGAACATTATAAGAATGTTGATGAGTTTAGGAAAATAAAGGATTGATTGAAACAGAACTTCAGTTTTTAAGGTTTTTTTTTTTTAAAATATTAACTTGACAATGAATATATTTCATTTATATTGTCTTAGAAATCCAGCTTCCATATTTGAGTTCCTCTAGCACAGTTGCAGAATCATGACAGAGTGAAGCAATTGCTTCCCTCCATATAAATGGGGAACTGTTTTCAAATAAATTGATTATTCCCTCACACAGATGACACTGGAAAAATTTAATTTCCTCCTTCTTTCCCTTTATGTTAGAAAATGGTTTTCTCTGGAGTGTTCTTAATAAGAAATTCTTGAGGATATGAGCATGATTAAGTTTATGACTACAATGAGGAGCTGTGAATAATAAAAGCAAAAATAATTTGTAGTTGGTATTTTAAATCAGCTGTCTCTTGTTAACACCTTTCACACTCCAGTGTGTGAAAATCAGGTATAAGGATATATTTTTACTCTAAATGTAATGAACAAAATAAGATTTTCTGCTCAAGATCTTCATTACTCTAAAGAGATCTCTAGCAAAACACTTGACATATCTATACCAGACATGACATTAATGACATTTCCTGTACTTTAAGGTAAAAAGAAAAAAAATAGAGAAAAGTTCATTGTTTAGCTCTGTGATTGGCATTGACATATGTTAAGTGTGTATCTTTACCCTTTGTTGGACTTGGTGTACTGTTTCCAAGATAAATCCAGACCCACAAAATATTTTGACATCTAATTCCTATTTTGTCCTTTACAGCACATAGCAAAGAATGAGAACTAGAGTGCCTGTACTTTTCATATGCTATTGCTAGTTTTGTTAGGCTGGCCTTTTTTTTCGTTGTAGTACAGGGTTTTTAACAAAGATTGACCCAATTTCAAATCACTGTATCTCTGCAACCATGAACTATCAACTATCTTCTCGATGTTGTCTGTAGAGCAGGTGGGGGAACATAGAGCATTTATAAAAAGGTTACTAAAACTTGGTAACTCATTTAACCATTTGTCAGTTTTTGTGTAATTGTAACATATTTGGTCCATCTTTTTGAAACACCCTGTATAACAACTTAGAATGTTGCTATTATAGAAGGCACAAAATTGGAGATGATCGTAGGTTTATCACACTTCTATTAATTTTTTTCTCCCTCTTTTATTTTATTTTATTTTCAACTGAAGAGCTTGGCCACTTTGCTGATAACTTCGCAGATCATTAATCAGTTTGCAGAATCCGTGTTTCCTTACTGGCTCCAGAAGAGACATAGGAAGAGGATGAAGAAACGCGTGTGTTCTATGAAAACAGATACAGACCTGTCGTTAGTTGAACAAGTCAACTTGGAGAAAGAAATGGGCACCTATTTGGTACGTTTTACTGCTGTAAAAGAATTAAAAGCTTTCTGGGATATAGTTGACACTGATATCAGCCAGTGCAACTTAACATGTTTCTGTCTGTCTGACCTGTCAACTTATTTCCAGTTTCATCAGTTTTGCTTGTAGAGTTGTATGTAAAGCTATATGGTGCACTGGATCGAGAAACTAATGCAGAGCAGGATCCCAGTTACACCAGAACAAAGGGGTAGGAATGAACAGCTGAATCTGGAGCTACCTAACCCCATGTCACTGGAAGAAGTATTTGTGTAATATGCCGTTAATCTCCAGGGGTAGCCTGCAGGCTACCAGGATGAGTAGCACGGCAGAGGGAAGGGGCAGACTGTTTCTGGTTTAGTTTGGTTTTGCAGTGGGACCCGTTTAAACTGTCGATTAAACTACAGCCTGAGAGAGTGTGTTTGCGTCTGGGTGGCACAATACTGCTGCTGGAAGCTCTTGCTTCTTGAAGCTACAGCTTTGGCATTCCTTCTCTTCCTAGTTCTGTTGCTGACCACCTCCTACCCAGTACAATTTTAATTTTATTTAACAGACTTTGTGCAATTCATTCTTGCAGTGCTAAGGGAATCGATAAAGTAGATGACATAAGTGTGTATGTTAAGGCCTTACAACCTGGTTGACACCTTGCTTGATTAGATTCTGTAAGCATAGTCACAAGACTCTTAATACTGTATGATGTCACTTTTACGGAATAAGAATTATGTGTAGATAGTATACCTTTTATGCAAAAGGTTGAGAGTAGCAGTTTGAAATTTGATATTAACACCACATCAGATTTCTCTCTTCCTGCATAAAGTGCCGTGAAATGGGAAGAGGAAGAAGAAATACTGCCCTTCCAATTGAAAAACTGTTCAAATGTTAATACTTGTGTTCCTCTGGGAAGGCTGGTATTTCCCACATTTTATGTGGAGGGAGATAGATTTAGAGAGCACTCCTGTCTTGCAATGAATAACACAGCAGAAATCCCCGAGTAGGTGTCTGAACTGGTAAATCAGCACAGTGTAGCACTGTGCCTTGCAGAGAGTCCAGCACAGCTCCAAAAACTGTGTTTTGGGGTTGGGCATTCACATGCCCGACCAAATACGCTCTGCCTCTTGGACCCAAGCTGACTTCTGATCCTAAGCTGGCACACATAAAAACTGGTGTGGTGTCTTGGAGTCACATTGCCCAGAGCTCCTTGTGCAGAGCTGGATCAAATGTATCTGTACCTGTTACACCATTCTGCCCTGAATGATTTTCCACAGGGACCTAACAGGTCAATTGTATGGTAATGACTTTGCCTTGGAGGTGTCTGCTGCCATCCTCTGTTTCAGTTCAAGATACTGGTTACTCAAGGCCTTAATTTTATTTTCGGTTTAAAGATTTTAATTGTACTGTGCCCTTGTGAATACATGATATTAGATCACTGATTTGTTTGCACACAGTGAGCTGTCAGCAGGCAGGAGTATTTCTAAAATTAAATCTGTCACAAGGGGGAAGCATTTGACTATGTTTAGTAAACTGAGGCGTTTAGCAAGAGCTTGACAGAATTCTGCATTTAAGGCTCTTCTTGTTGTTTTCCTTCCTTCACTTTTTAACATTCAATTATTTTTTTTGTTTGTACTCTTTCTCACTTTTCAAATCTCCAGGCCTTAACTCCATTTAAAATGTGAAAACATCCTACCTTTTTTGTTTGTTTTGTAAACTCCCCTAGTTAATTTTCTCCCTGAATTTCTTTGTTGATTTTGTTTCATTGGTGCCATAACTCATGTGCTGCTCTGGTGGCTGACAGTGGCATACTTCGAAATTTCTTTAACAATGTATCAGACTCCTGTTTTCCTGCACAAAGCGTCATAAATTGAGTAGAAGAAAAAGACACAGTACTTCTCATACTCCGCTGTACTAGAAGTCAGTAGGTACTGGGCAGGGAAATAAGAAGAAAGGTGTGAGGAAGCACTGGGAATACTGTGCAGTTACTAGGATGAGGAGCATGAAGGGAAACCTCCCTCCCTCCCTGCCTGCAACAGTTGTCTGAGAAAGTGACAGCAGGGACAGATAGGTGACTGCCACTCCAGTGAATGACCCTGCACAAATGTCCATAAGGAAGACCTTACTAAAATTCAGAGTTTGTATAAAACATTTCTGTGGAAAAATCACAATGTTTTTAAAAGTTAGGTAGCTCCTCGTGGCCTGGCCTGCAGATCAGTCTGTCAGACCCAGCAACTGTGCAAGTTGAAAATCAGCTCAAGTGAAAAATCAGGTAATGACCACCCTGTGTTGATTTCTGAGCTTGCAGGTTTCTATGGCCTGCTAGAAAAAAACAAAAACAAAATCCAAACCACTAGATGCTGTACAGGGCAGTCAGTTTAACAGCTATAATCAACAAAAAAGATTGAAGAACCATGTGCCTGATGCATGGAGCCAAAACCAATTTTATCTGTTCCTGTAGTAATTTCAGGTACTGTCAAGTCTTTATTATTTCATTTCTGAGAGAGATGGCCGTATGCGGAGCTGAGCGAATACAGGATAGCTAGATCCCAGTTTAATTTGTTTGTGGTATTTCATCATCCTTTGTTCAGTGAACATTTTTTCTTCAAAAATGGTTGGTTTGGTTCTTCAATTTCATAAATCATTACTGCAATCGTAGAAACTATCATTAATACTACAAAACTAGTACACAAATACATACGATAACCTACATGTGATTGCTCAATCAGCATTTAAATAACCACATTCTTGGTTTAAAGATCAGGTGGTAGATGTGCTGCTGATTTGCCAAAATAGGGCTTTGTATTTGCACCAATTATTCCTTTCAGATGTCAGTGCCGCATTCTGTCATTTGAGCCTTCAAGTGGGCCACTAATTCGGACTGACTTGTTTTGAAACAAACAAGCAGAAATACCAGAAAAGAGCTGCCTATCTACCAACCTACCTTTCTGGTTAGGTCTTTCGTGGACACTCTGGAACACTAGGGCTTTTCTTGTCAATGCTCTTAGGAGAGTGTTCTGCCGGTTTAAATGCATGGTGCTGTTTTCCTGTCCCTCACTGTTCCTTCTGTAGCTGTTGCACTGAGGTAGTCAGGAACCTGAATGGGATGAATGTGTTTATACAATTCCTTAAAGTGATAAGAAATGTGACTGTTGCACAAAATGCATTAGGCGAAAGGAACAACCTTGGCCTCCCCTTATGGAGAATTTTAGAATAATTCCAAATTAACTAGACGAGATTTTTGTTGTGGTTTTCCATCGCCAGTAATTCCCCAACAAGTGATTTGGGGTGAGGAAGCTGTTTGCAACTGTATTGTTAATTCTGTGTTTCTTCATATATATTTTTTGTGGATTAAAGTTGTTCTTATTTTGCTCTGTTTTTCAGGGTACTTTTGATGATTACCTGGAGTTGTTCTTGCAGTTTGGCTATGTGAGTCTTTTCTCCTGTGTTTATCCACTGGCAGCTGTCTTTGCAGTGTTAAACAACATCACAGAGATATATTCTGATGCCTTAAAGATGTGCAGAGTTTACAAGCGTCCATTTGCAGAACCCACAGCAAATATTGGTGTTTGGCAGGTAATGATTGTGTCTTCCTTTTTCTGTTAATTTGTTCTAAAACAGGTTTCAGCAAATGTATTTAAACCATATGTTTGACCCATCAGCCACTTTAAAGTTTAGTAGGTACTTTTCTCTTTAATGCCTTAGGATGGTATCTATCCGACTGTATATCCAAGTGATTTTTTTTGTAGGGTTTTTGACCATGTATCTTTCAACTGCCTTTGAAAAGAGAACAAATCCTTCCTTTAGTGCTTGTGTATATATGCATTATACTCCTGTTGCAACTGCAACAAAGCAAAGCTACCAGATACTGCCTGGTACTCTTTCTCCCAGCAAGTAATATTTTGGAAATGGTAACATCTGATGCAATCTCAGAGGTGTAGAGCTCAACAAGGGTTTCAAAAAAATTGAAGAATGATAGGGAAATACTTGGATTCTGAAGCCATGCTTGGCTGTGTACCCTTGTGGTTACTGATGCTCAAACTGATGAATATTAAAATAAGCTGGATTTGTGAGCAGGAGCTGGAGCTTTCTGCATAGCCTGAATGTTAGAGTCTATCTAAACAATTCCATGCTAGTAGTGCTGGCTTAGGGATTTTCTGTCCTCAGTTGTTTGCCCATGCAATCATGCTAGCACCTGCTAGTTTGGAGCCCGCTGAGTACCCCGTGTCAGTGAACCAATTCTGACTGAAAATAATTCTGTAAAACTGCTCCAAACCCAGATGTTTTTCTGAAAAGAAGTCTGTTCAGTCACATCCAGAGACTTTAGCATTCTGTAACAGCAGTGGCCTGATAAAGAGTGTGAAGTAGGTTGGAGGAAGTTTCTGGGAGATGATCCATATTCTAGTTTTATTTATCAGCTTTTCTGATAATATATAATGGAGAAAAAGGGCATGATAAACTAGTGGATTGTTTAGTTTGAAGAGGTTGTGAATGTTGGTAACAAATGAAACGAATGGGAAATAAGAAATGGAATCAGGAAACCTCAAATGAAACATACTATAAAAACATGTGAACCAAGTTTTCTGAGCAATATTAACTAGACACGTACATAGTTATTAATGAAGTGGACTTTTAGGAGAAGTCTTTTAATATTAAGTCATTAACATGTCTAAATTATAATCTGATTGCATTTTAATGTTTGATGCATTTTCGAAGTCCCAGTCTGTTCTGCCAACATCTTGATGGCATAGCTGCATTAACTGGTGGTGTGAGCACCAGATAAATGAGGCTGTGATCCTAAGTCCCAGGTGTAGCTGGCAGGTATATTAGTAGCATTTCATTTTGCTGGAATAGTTGATTTCAGTCTAAGGAGTAGGATGAAAAGCTATAACACTAATAGTACAGTCATGTTGGATTTTTGTATAGTGTAGGTTTTTAACTAATAGCTTTGTGAATTAACAATTATGACTTAAAAATCAGTGATCTTCTTCACGTGGAAAGCTAGAGCATTGCTGAAAGATTTCTGGTAAAGGAATACTGGAATTATTTTATCAGGTGAGCGAAGTCACCAGCTTGTTGTCAGGGAGAAACTTGCTCCTGCTAATTCATTGTGACAATTGCTACAATTCAGTGTCAGTCTTTCTCATTCCACATATTTGGAATAAGTAACTATTATATTGCAAAAGTAGTTGTCACGCTGTAGTAATACTTTCAGATATATTGTGGGAGCTCTGTCGGCAAGAGATTCTTAGACTTGAGAATTGCATGCGTTTAAATGTAAATCTTTCAACAAATTTCAGCTTGTGTAACTGGTTGTGATTTAAAAAAGGCATTCTAAACCATCCTTACATTTTCCTATTGCTTAACATTTAGACAAAACCTCCGAAATCAGAGTGTTTGGATTAGTAGTTGCCCTAGGAATTTTGCATTTTTTCCTTTATCCTGAAAGAAATCTATGTTTGGGAGTACAACTATAGGAGATGAGTGCATGTTCTTGTTATTCGTTCAGGTTATGAGTCACGAAGATACCAGGGATAAGGCTACTTTCCTGTCCACTTTTTTCCTTTAGGATTATTCTGAATTTTTCAGGAGGTGATCTGGCATTATCTACATCTAGAATGTTAATGGTCTCTAAATAACTTCTCAAGGTCTTTACAGTGCTGTGGAATTGGGAAAGAATACTGTTCGACTTCTTCACAGCAAACACAGAAATCAAATGAGAAAAATTCAGTGTTGCAGGTGGTGTTTGTGGTATTGCAAACCTTGTTGTGGTCTTGTCCTTGCTTTTTCTTAAAAACTCATGAAGTCTGGACTGCTTGCCAAACAAATCTTGCATCATAGAATTCAAACGATGAAGGAAAATAGAAAGTTTAAATAATGGGTCTTCTGAGGATTTAACAAAGAGAGAGGTATTGTCTAGAGCAGCTTGGAGACTGGTAAATTAGAGATAATGGTCATGACTATAAATATATTTGTGTTTTGTTTCAGTTGGCTTTTGAAACTATGAGTGTAATATCAGTTGTTACTAATTGCATACTGATTGGAATGTCTCCACAAATGAATGCCCTTTTCCCAGACTCAAAAATGGACCTTATGCTGACTGTGGCACTGGTAGAGGTAAGTCTACCTTCTAACAGCGCACGTGTTTTAGTAGCAGATAACGTGAACAACAGTGGAAACGATACCAAGAAGTTGACTTCTCCACCGCTCACTTATATCAAAAGGAAATTAAGATTTCTCTATCAACAAGTGTTTCACAGTCTTGCTTTTTGATTTCTTTATTTTCTGTGTTTTCTAGTACTGTGAATGTTGTTGCCATAATTTTCCATGCATTACCAAGATACCATCTGTTTGTTACTTCATGTATTTCAAGAATTTAAAATGGTATGTCAAGAAGCAAAATAACCACATTTTTGTGAACTGGTTATTTCTCTACCTTGTTTGCGACCCCACCATATCTTATAAAGACCTTCTACATAATCTTTATGGATGTTTCCTGTAAGGCTTATCTGAAACAAGGGTGTATGATGACTATAAATACTGGTGATTGTAACAGCATTTGGGTTTCATTTCCTAATTCTATGTAGTAAACACTTGAGTATCATTCCTTGTCAGACAAGCATGGATGACTATGGGCATTTTATATAATAACTGAGATTGTAGGACTTTGCCCTTATGTATCTTTCTTTCAGAGCTTTTTTGTGGTTTATTGCCTTGACTTTCATCATTATGCTATTTTAGCTTTTCCAAACTGGATTATTCTCTTGTGACAGAAGTCCGGATTGTCTATGTGTAGTTGTTAAACTGCGTCGCCCTACAGAGGTGCAGCAGGAGCACATACTTTGTTGTTTTTACAGAGGTTAACTGTTATGCAATGAATTATGAGCTTGCTCTGAGTTTTACTTTCCAAGCCTTAAGGTTCGCAGAGTTAACTCTAAATATGAATCATGTCAGTTGGTTTACTGAAGTTTGAGTCTACAGACAGCCTGATGTATTCTTCTATTATATGTGTGTGAACATTCACATTAAGCTCAGTGAGGTATTTTAATATAAAACTGAATTGGCAGTTTAATTGTAATGCTATACTGGACAACATATCCAGAGAGATCATATGATCAAAACGATATGACTAAATGTAAGAAGTATGGATCTATGGCAACTTAAAGAGATGGTGCTATTTTTGCCTTGGGTTCCTGAATATTTATTCTTATCTTACCTCTTTTAATATGAAACTGGCTACAGGGTCTCCAGGCAGACCTCTGTTTCTTGGTAGTTCATAGGAGAATACCAGTATTTTTCTCTCTAAATTTAAATTCTGCTTATATGCAATCCTTTAGGTGACAGGAATTGCAGCATGGTAATTAGGTCACTCTTGGAATTCCTTTTTAACAGTGTATCTCAAATTATTTATAAAAGCTGCGGAAAGGGAGATTAAGAAAACTCAGGGAAGAAAGTTTGAAGAGAAAAAGTAAATTAGTACTGGAGGGAAGAAAGGCAAAAATGTTGTTTTACACCAAGAAGCAATCTTGGTGAATCTGTAATTAACTGTGTTGTAAGAAGGGACTGATGGAGGGTAATGCTGGATGAACCAGAGGAGAGGAAAGGCAACCATTTGGTTAAAGAAAGATTGAGTTTTCTTTTATTGTTCTTCTTCGTAAAAAAACCCCAAAACAACTCAAAACATAGTTGTAAGAAAAGGTATATCTAAAAAAATAGTTCTAATCACAAGCATCCACTATTCTTGATACTTTTAAGTATGCTGGTCTGAAATTTTCTCTCTTTCTGTGTTACTACAAACTATTTATTGTCTGAGAAAACGCAGGCACAAAACCAACATATGAGTCTTATAGTACTCTCCTGCAGCATAACGAGCCAAGTGAGTTTTGGAATGTTGTTGTTTATAAACAATTCCAAAACTGTTCAATGTGAGATTTAAAACTTTTGCAGTCTCCTGAGGGACAGTCGTTCAATACATTTAAAACAAAATCTAACAGTTTCATGGGTGTTTTTTTAAAAATTTTTTCTATTGTCTATTTTATTTTTCTTTTAAAGAGTCAGTAGCTCAGGCCATGCAGTCTTGCAAGAAGTTTTGTAACACAAGTTACGAAGTTTCTGGAGTCTAAAAAGAGTTCTCCAAATTGAAAAGAATTTATATATAAATTTTCTTTTTAAAACTATTTGAAAATGTACCTGGCAAACACGATTTGCACTTCTGTTGAAGACGATTTCCAGTGTGTTGACAGTTAAACACAGTTACAGAAATGATTTTGTTTTAATAAGTGGTTATGTTGTACATATGTCAGGTTAAAACATTGATTACAAAAGGCAGAAAGAAGGGAGGATTACTAGATGCTGTGGGACTGTGAACAGCAGCAGTATTGATGTATGGCAGCTTAAAGAGATGAGACCATTACTGCCTTTGATTCCTGAGTATTTACTCCCATTTTATCTGTTATACTGACACTTTCTTTTATCTGATGAATGATGACTCAGATTAGGGAACCGATCTGGGAGAAGCTCTCCAACACAGGATACTGGTGGAAGAGAAGAGAACAGAAACAACTGTGTGTGGAAAACACACAGTAATGCTGTAAGTTAATGCTGGATTAAATTTGTGGGACTTCTGCACCACTGAGTCTTTCTCCTGTAATATTACTTCATCTATAGGAAGATCCGTAAACTACAAGAGGAGCATAAATCTCATGTATTGGCAGTATTCCCATGCAGCTTTACTATATTTATTGGTGATTAAACTGTGAATTTCAGTCGGAAAGAAAAATTCAGGAACAGATTATATCACCTCTAGAACCAAGCTGGTGCATCTAAAATGCATTGGTGTCAAGGCAGGAAAAAGTCCTGTCAGATGTGTCAGGATGTTGATAGAAAAGCATTTTAGATCACCTAGTAGCAATTCAGAAACATGTGATAAAGGCGAGTTATTTTACTTTCTGGTGGTTGCTGCAGGTGAAGATGAGAATTTTACGGTGTGTTCATGCTATTTTGACAGCAGCTTGACAGGCAGTGTGAAAATGTTAAGGAACATAAGAAATTTCCTTTAGTAGGCTGTGTATGCTTTCACATGTTCAACTGATGGAATAACCTACTTAAATCTTAGCTGTCATTAATTTTTTTTCGCAGGTTCAAGTAATTGTGACTCCAGTTGAGTATTTATATATCTGATTGATGTAAAACTAATCAGAAAAAGCACTGTTTATGCCAAAGCCAAATGTAGGTATTAACAATGTCCTGATATATTTTTTTTTCAAAAAATGCTAGTGTTCTTTAATAATAATACTTATATTCTTCAAATGAAAACAAGTTTATATGGCAACACTTGACATGACTCAGTACAGACGTAATGAAGAAATGTGTGTAATATTCTTGTAAGCATTCTGTACCCAGCCTCTACAGATACATGCAAAATAATTTTTTTTGCATTAATGACACTAACTCTGCTGCTGTCTACACTTTTGATAGGAATACATATTGTATCAGCAAAGTAAAGGCTAATTAAATAGACTAAAATATTAAGCATTTCATAATAAATAATGGTAAGCATTAAAACAATAACATTTCATAATATTTTTTAAGTATTAAAACAGTGATTTTTTGATTTTTTTTTGAACAGTTGACCTATTTTCATCAGTCTAACATCTGCTTCCATGGCAACATGATTTGAACTAGGAGCAGAATCATGAAACTCCCCTCTTTTATTTATGGATAGATGCTGAGTGCAGCAAGTGCAGTTTTCAAACAAAAAGAAGTAGGTGAATGTCCTTAAAGCAGGAAACAATAAGCCCGTTAGCATAATTTTAAAATAGTTACATCCTGTAGTGTTTAGTTCTTCAGGCTTCACCATAGATACACACTTCTGGTATGAACCACAGGTGCAAAGTAGGACATTCCAAGCAAGCGTATGTGCTTGTGTGAAACTGTTCCCAGTCACCTCTGACTTCTTACACTGATTTGATAAAAGAGGAGATTACTCTGAAGAAATTTGTTTACTAGTTGGGGGAGTGGATTAAAACAAGGTGTAACTATAATTATGCAGTGCTTTTTTATTTTTCTTTGCAAATTGTTGACAAAGAGTTTTGTTCTTGCTTACTACTTCTTTTTAATGTAAACTTTCATAAATTCAAAGAATGCTGATTAAATCAGTTTCAGAACTACTTTGAAAGTTGAGTCCAAAAAATGAGTTGTATGTACAACTTAGTAGTGGTTTTTTTTTAAAAAACAGTTTATCAAAAGGGGTGTTTTGAAGCAATAGCTGTAAAGTACAGCTTAACATGGATGTATCCCAATCTCCAAAAACAACTCATGTATCCAGTACTCAGATGTAGTAATCTAACAGAAAGCTTTTATGCAGACATGCACTTAGCCTGGTTGGTTTACGTCATCGAGACATTTGGGGATTAGCTTGGAAAAATTAAGTAATAATGGAGGGCCCTCTTGAGAGCTGTAATATAAAATCTGACCTTACAGTCTACAAATAGGATTTTGGAAAGAATGTCATCAGCTCTGGTACTGATGAAAATGAGCACCTTAGCGTAAGGACAGGACTAACATATTTGTAGTAAACATGGCTGAACAAACAATTGGGCCATGTGGATTTGATTTCATGGAGCCCTCATAAGGATTTGAAATAGGTTTTCATTAGATTCATAAATAAATATATTTAAAAGTCAGTTCTGTAAGAGGTACGGAGTGGAATAAGGGAACTAACCCTTTCTTAAACTTTGTTTTTTTTCTGGGTGAGGAGGGGCTGACAGTCCATTTATCAAAGACTGGAAAGCAGGAATCGTAGCTTGTTAGTAAGGCTGAAAAGTTGGTGCTGTGTTTAAAAGTGTTAGCTGATCCAACATTAAAGTGGTTGAGAGTTGCCTGCTTTTCTCTAGAGTTCCATTTTATTAAGTGTATTTCTTCATCAAAGGCCTCCTGGTGTACAGTAGAAGCTCTTTGAGCTGCTGCTGAGCACTCTTAATGTAATGGCCTCAACACTCAGCCAGCTCAGCAGTAAACTTGACAGTTGTTCCGGAAATGATGTGGCAGAGAAATCGGAAAATATTACCAGAGCCGAGCAGTTTGGATTCTCATAGATGAGATGGTATATTTATAATCTGTAAGTTGATGGGACCTGATGGGATTCGTCCGAGGTTCCTGAAAGAGCTGTCCAATGTCGTAGCAAGACCTCTCTCCATGTTTTTTCAGTGCTCTTGGGAATCTGGAGAGGTCCCTGTTGACTGGAAGCTGGCAAACCTTGTCCCTATCTTCGGGAAGGGCAACAGAGATGATGCCAGTAACTACAGGCCTGTCAATCCCACTTCCGTGCCTGGCAAAATCACGGACAATGTGGTCATTGTGGTCATTGGTCCCTACCAGCATGGGTTAATGAAAGTCTTGCTTAACAAAATTAATTTATTTCCATGACAACGTTACCCACCTTTTGTGTAGAAACATAGATTTGGTTTCAAAAGATGATTTTGACATTTCTTGGAAATCCCCCTAATTAATGATGTGAAATCATCTGCTGGTGTTTGAATATTGAGAATACATTGTTAATGCTGTCAGAACTTTTGATAATGTTACTTTTTTTCTGAGTATAGGGGGGAATTTGTAATGCTTATGAAATGCCCTGAGTGTACAACTGGATAAACATTATCTTATGACTAAATGGCAGTTTTAGAGGAACATTGAACGTCCTCAAAGAAACTTAAGAATAATCTTCTAAATTGGTCTGATGATCTGGCTGGTAGTATTGCAGAATGCTCAATTGAATCAATGTTTTCCTAACTGTTCTAGGAAACTGGAGGCTGAGGAGATGCCAGTCTTTGTCTTGAGTATAAAATTAAATACTTGCTCTCAAATATGAAAAACTCTCAAAAGTTACTTATGATCCTAAGTCCAAATCGTGTTGGTTCTAGTATTTATCAATGTAGCTAAGTATGTGGTGGAGTTGTTCACCTGAGGAGTGTGGAATCTGTTTCCTTTTTGCTTTATCCAATTTTATCTAGCCTATATTCCTGTTGAAATAATGTTACCATCTGGTGATCAGATGTTCATAAAGGCTGAATGAACTTTCTGGTAATGTTGAGAGGGTGCTGTTTACTTTCCTGACAGACTGTATCAGCATTCCAAGTGATCTGTGTCTTCTGATCCCTGTCCTTGAAAAGGGGAAAGTAATGTGCTTGCTGTTTATGTGAGAGCTTGAGCCTGAGAGTCTGAGTTGGCCCTAGGGTCTGCGTGCATTCCAAAGGTTGAGTTTTGGGGGTTGGTTGGTTGTAGAGCTAGGGTAGTGTCAGTGTAGTTGTGTTTAGAGCAGGTATGAATTCTGAAGCTGTTTGGTGTGGTGGTGGGGTGTATGTGTGTTTAGGTAGGGTTCTAGCTCACCTTGCAGTTCTAGATCAGTTTCTAGTTAATTTGCTGATTCTAGACTGAGTTCTAGCTTGCCCGAAGGCCCTAGAGCATGTCCTAGATCATGTTGAGGGTTCTAGACCACCTTCCTGCTCGCTGTTGACTTTAGATCATGTTCCATATCACTTGAAGGTTCTAGATAGGGTTCCAGGTCATCATATGGTTCTGGAGTGGGGTTGGGTTCTGTGGTGGGGAGGTCCTAGAATCTAGTTCAGGGAGTACTCCTGTTTTGTCATCTCACAAGGGTTCACGGTACTTGCTGATGAAAGTAGTTTTGCGGGGGTTTTTTTGTTTCCTCTTTTTGTTGTTTTTCTTGTGTGCCTTTTTTCTTATTTTTGGCTTTTTGGAGATAAAGGCTCATAGGACCCTATAGTCCCATAAAGTGCAGCTCTTCCAAGTTTCTAGCATGCTGACTTGGGCTGCCTCTGTGGCTATTCTTTTCTCTGGAGACAAAATTGGAAACCAGCCAAACTCCTACTTGCCGCTGTCCTTTGCAGCAACTGGTTGTCATGCTCCTGCTCCCAGGACTCTTGCCAGCCTGTCCAAGAGTCTTGTCCAACACTTGTCAAATTGGCTTTGGTGCCCACTCTTACACCCAGAAGCACTTCAGCAGCGCCAGGTGTGTCCATGATGCTCAGAAAGGGCTCTGCAATTCTAAAGTGCACTCAAGTACTTGCACCCGCAGTTACCAACAGCATGTTGACCCCAAAACTGAAGCAGCAGCAGCTGAAATCCCACTGGCAAGGCTAAAATCTGCTGCATCACTTGCCTGCTCACTGTTCATGCACAAAGAGGTTTCAACAGCCATTGCTGCTGCAGGCAGAGCCCTTCTGCAACCTTGCCTGAAGTCCCAGGGTTGGAAAGGCATGAAGATGAGATTACGCATTCTCTTTATTGCTAGACTCCAGTGGTAAGTTTGTGATTGCTAGAGGTAGGTTTAAGCACTGTACACAGTTTACTGGACAGACGCTACTGCTTTTGTACTTGTTGTAGTTTAGCCTCAGCTCCTGCTCTCAACTGGTAACTAAAACCACATCCTGCTCTCTCACCCCTCCACTGCCTGTTGTGGGATGGGGAGGAGAAGGCAAAACTCATGGGTTGGGATAAGAACAGTTTATCACAACAGCAAAACAACAACAAAACCAAAACCAAAAAAAGCCCAACCAAATAAAAAACCACCCAACCAAACAAAAGAAAACCTCAAACAGAAACAACGACAATGAAAAATGTACAAAGTGATCGATACACAGTGCAATCTCTCATCACGTGGCAATCCAGATGCTGCAGTTTACCTCCTCCACAGCAGCAATTGTGATTCTTGATCACAGCCTGCGCCGCAACCTCCCCCATCCCAGGCAGCAGCTCATGCTTGAAATCCAACAGCCCCAAACCTTGCAGTCCAGAGAGAACCAAGAGCACCCCAGACTGACCACCCCGCTCCCGAGCACTGAGAAAAAGAGGGTGCCCCCTGGCCAGCCCCCTTTTATAACTGAGCATAGCCTGATATGCTATCAAATACCCTTTGGCTAGTTTTGGGTCAGCCATCCTGGCTATGTCAGCCCCCCAGCTACCTGTGGAAGTTAACCCTGTCTCGACTGACCCAGCACAGTCACTCTTGGCCAGTGTGAACATACAGTGAGCGCACACCAAACCTCGGCAATGTGGCAGATCAGGACAAGAGCTACCAGCCAGCCCTGGCCTGTAGGACTCTGGAACAGCATCTGCACTCTGCTGTAGACCAGGAAATTTGATTGTTATTTTCTGGTTCTCTCTGCCGTATTATCATGTTTTGTTTTTGTTTTATGCTTGTTACTATTAATCATAAGATTTTGATTTTCAGATTTCATGTCAGGTTTGCAGCAAGGTCAATGAGAATGGAAGTGACTGACGTGGTGAAAAGTCAGGAGCAGAACCTTGGTCTGCTCACTCCATTGTTTTCACCCTTTTTGGCAGTAGGGCTACCAGTTTTGGAAAGATGCTCACAGCCTATAAAGTCTGATACACAGAGGCTTTGGAAAGTAAAGCCAGGGGAAAATATGCCCCAAACAAGCTGCTGTTACCCAGACACAGGACCCTGCTTCTGCCATTCATGCATCCTTACTGACAGCCATCTACTGTAAAAAATACTTCTAAAACATCAGAAAAATCCATAAAAATCCGTAAAAATCCATTAAAATATTTTTATATTTTAATTTCAAGCAGAAACCCTGGCAAAAATTACCAGAAGATACTGAATAGCATTGATATAATAGTTACTGTAGTATGAAGACTTAACAAAGTTTACTGATTGTGTAATTTACTGTTTGTCAACATTTTAAGAATAAAAATGAACTCACATTTCTCTGTATTTTAAACACATTGTACTTTGCAAAAGATTCTGGAAATTGTAGGTTTAGTTTGAATATAAAGTAATGAAATATTTTAGATAAGTTATTCTGCTGAGTAACGGGGGAATAGATTGTCCTCAGGGTTATTTTTTTCACATCAGTGAGAGTTTTAACCTTTCAGATAGGGACAGGATTTATGGATTTGTTTGTATAAAATTTTATAAATGCTTGCTGCTGAACCAGACTCCTGGGACTATATCAGTCACATTAAAAAAAAGTCAGTTTTGCTAGTCATACATTAATATGGATTATGTTTGTTTCTAGAATAAAAATTTATCACAGATCATTTTATTGTCATCTACTGCTTCTTTTGAGATGTTCATTCTGATTTAATGTAGATTTTTGGTCACTTTAAATAGTAAAGATTAATGGCAAAACCTTGTCAGAATGACAGCAAGCATTAAAAAATTCAAAGATGTAAATAAGTTTGTAGCTGCTGGTTGTATTATCTTTCTGCTAGTATAAAAATGAAAATGCATATTAATGTCTACCTATTCTTGAATAGTCCATTGGCTTTTTGAAAGTATCGGAATTTAAAACAGTATTTTTGCATTTTCCTATTTGTGAGTAATTTTAATTTTTTCCTCCTTATTTTCTGTTCTTTTCTCGAACCATTTTTCACATTCTCAATTTGCTACATTGGAAGTTGAAACATAATCACAGAGATGAATGAATTGTGCTGTTCAAACGATGTACAAACACTGATATATGTTAAATGTGTCTATGTGTCATAATGTGTAGATCAGGAAGAAACCACTGTATTGCATCAGGTTTTTCAACCATGGTAACTGAAATGTGTTGATACCCCAACTGGAACATTATATTTTGACAGTAATTTTAATTCCTTACTTTAGGATGACACAATTCAGAATGCAATTTTCATCTTTAGATAAGTATACATCTTGGTTGTAAAGGTCAGACTTGGTATATGAAATACAGCTTTCCTTTTTTTTTTCTTAAAAAAAATTGATGCAATTGACCTAGGAGTATGTAGGAGTGGCTGAGTTAGGTCACATCATGGGTCTACCTAGGCCAGAATCCTTTCTGCAGCAGAAGCCAAGGATGGAGTGTTTTGGTGTAGCCAGCTATGCAGTCATGTGTCCTGAAGATTAATTCTGGTGATTTGCAATGTAAACCATTTTAAGGATCTGCCCGATTACTGAAGATGAGCTGTCCAGAGCTGCATATGAAAGTGTGCAATGCTTTTGTACAATGGCATATCCTCTTTTTCAAAATAATTTTATTTTATAGTAAAAAGCTAGTTAAATAACTAATGGTAATATATTCTTAGATTATTAAGTAATCATTGTGTTTATTTGTTCTACCCTGGATTTTTCTAGTTTTTCTCTGCGCTTTTTTCAGTTTTCTGTGTAAGAAGGACTTTTAATTTTCAACTGGATACTGCCAGCGTGGGTGTGACTTTATAGTGGAGTTTAAGAAGTGGGTGGCACAGGAAGCCCTCACACCGGGAAAGAAAACCTGGGAGAGATCTCAGTAGAAACAATGGCAGCAAAAAGGGAAATAGCTCTTCTTGCTGTCAGCCAAGTGGTGGTAGGAACAGGGAGCTTCAAGAGTATCAAGTGCTAGTTCTCTGAAAGACATAAAGTTTGAAGAAGGATCACAGTGATGCTTTAGGTCACATTGAGGTCCTTTCAGCAGGAAGCAGAAATGGATGTATCTTCTGAGACTCTGACGTTCCTCATGAATTTAACATCATCTGATAGACGCTACTGTATTTTCAAGCCACATGTATACTAGGAAGGTTGGATGGGGGAGATACCTTAGGCATTCTTCCTGGATGAGAGCGCATTTCTTAACTGTGCTAATAAGTGCTTCAGAAGTGTCAGGCTGGAAAATCAGGAGGGGAAGACTGAGTAGGAATATTTTTTTCTCTTCCTTCTGGGATTGTGCAAGGCTGCCAAAATGAAAAAACTTCACAAGGTGGAGAACAGATCCTTGGAGACAATTATGAGACATTTTAAAGAACTTTATAAGAATCAGACTTTCAGATCTCTTTAAAACCCACTTAGCTTAATATTTCCCGCAAAGACATTTCATTTAATATATAAATATGATATTTTCAGCTCGAGCCTAATAGGATGTACAGCTTCCTTGCTGGTAACTGGAAGCTGAGCGGCCAGACAAAAGCCAAGTTAATACCTATTAATATTAATTGTTTACCTTCTGCTTGATTAAGATTAGTAGTTGTTTAATGACAAGATGGAGCATGAACATTCAAAGCCTCCTGGCTTCACAACCATTCCAAGGTTGGCTTAGAATTTCATGGAACTGAATTGCTTTGTTTTGTAAATAACCTATGAGTTTGTCCAGTTAAATTATTTTAATTTTCTGCCAATGTGATACATGTAGCTTCCAACACAAGCCCAAATAATGACGTTTCCCAGAGAACAGGTAGAACTATAGAATTCAAATAATGTATTTCCATGCGTCTGTGATGCAGTTTGCAGTAGCGTTTCTTTGTATCATTCTTACTATAACAGATGGCTTCCTTCTCAGGGACTGGGATGTTCTGTATGTCTCTAAAGTTTTCTGTAACTTCTTTGTCAAAGGTGGTATGTTTTGATTGATTTGTTTGGTTGGTTTTTAAACTGTGTGTAGCATTGGAGGATAAATCCAATTTGTCATTTATATCCTCAGATGATTGAGAGTGAAAATGAGTGGCTTTGAGCAGGTAAGGGCATCCCAAGGTGGAAAATGTGGGGTTTGCAGCTGCAGCTGGAAAAGAGAACAGGAGATCGGTAGAACTGTCTTCAAATAGCAGAATGCCAGTCATACCTGTGTTAGAGCCTCTGTATTGTGAATTAGATGCAAACAACTCTTTTCAGAGAGTCTTAGTGATGTAATATTGTTGCTTGCATGTTTTCCAGTTACAAAATTGCAGAATAATTTGCTTTTATTAAATTTTCTTTGCAATAACTTCGGACACTCTGATTGGGAGTGTTAAGCCTTCTGGATTGACACTTGTATTCGTCTTGTGGACTTTGCTACACACCTACTCAGTACTGTAAATGTAATTAGTAGTCATTTGTTGGAAACTTGTAGCATGTATTCTACAGTCTCTTATTTAAAAATGAGCTAAATTTGCTGCCACATTTTTTCACCTCCTTACTCTCGTTAGAAATAGTTCCAAAGCATCATTTGCTTTTTAAAATCTGGGTTTATATATGTGTATATATATGTATAAAATCCTTTGGTTTTCTTGTTTCCTTGCTTTGTTTTGTTTTTTAAGTGCTGAGAACCACCTGGCACACTTAACTGAAAACTGATTTTGGAACTCAAATTGTGCAAGAAAATGCAGTACTGGACTGAAGGGCTGTAGTACAGAGGGTTTTTTTAAATATAGTTTCTGTGAAAATGTTTTATTAAAAGCAGGCTGAAAATGGTCATGAGTCATGCTGTAAAGTAAATGTCAAAAGAAATGGGGCTTAATTACTTCATTTTTGCACTGAATTTTTGCCTTATACTGTAAAGAAGTGTCAATCCAAAATTTTACTTTTCTGATCAGAAAACGTTAGTGGAATAATGTATAATTTTCAAAGGGATTTTTCATGAACTGTGACAGCATGCAAGCCACCTGGTATGCTGCTGCTATCCATTCTAGTACCTTGAACAGTACTTAAAGTCTTGGGAGATTTCTAAGTCATGCTTATAATCAGCTAATCTCTACAATGTAATGCAGAAGAGATACGGTTAGAAACTGCTGAGAATTCATAAACCGCCATGTGTTTGATCAAGGTTAGTTTTAGTCAGAGGATTTGTCATGAGATAAAAAGTGTGTGTGGCATAGGGATTACGGATAAACCAATATCAAATATAAGGGTATCTTTTGTTAAACTTGAAATACAGAGTCTGTGATACTTGAGTTTATCTGCATCTCGGTGTTTTTTTTTTTTTTCAGAAGTCCATAACCATTGCAAATTCTGAGTGAAACTTGTTTTAAAAACTGGTGAAATGGGAGCAAATGGTTTATTAAAGGAAATGTTTAAATATTTACTGTTACAGCTTAACAAATAAAATTAGAGAATTCAAGTACTTTCTTGTTCTTCTGCCTTCTAAAAGGCTTCATTTTTTAAAAAAGATGGCTATACTAGGAGTAGTTTGTAACAGATACATTATTAATGCATCTTGAAGAATAGTATATTGGAAAAAAACGAAGTTTTAGTTTATTCTAGCACTGGTTGCATTTGGTAGTCCTGAATTTGGTAGTGGTCCTGAAGTGCTCCTATTTCAGTTTCACTCCCTGTGGTTACAGGAGACTATAAATTTACATATAAATCCTGGGTGCGAACTGTCCTTTAAGAGCCAAAAGCTCAGCCAGCAGTGAGAATGGGATGTGGATGATTCGTCCCTGTGGAGACAGCAGGTTGGAAAGGAACACTGGTACCAGTGTGTTAATAGGTTCATGAATTGGTCTTCCCTAAACTTGGATGGTCCTGTCACATCCAAATAAAAATGACTTTGGATATGCTGGAAGGAATGAGTGAATCTGCCATCTTAGGACTTCAAGTTTGGATTATTTTGGTGCATTTCTTGAAAAAAAGTAACTGCTGATTTCCTTGGGTGCTATTGAGATTGCAGTTCTTTGACAACTGCATGGTTTTTGTGTGATTGAAATTGCAAGTTCTGAATTTGCTGAGTATAGGTGAAGCCTTCTAGCATTTTGTTTTTCTGTTTTTATGAATCTTTCAAGTTCCTCAGGCTTTCCGAGCAACCTCAGGTGCTGCAATGGTTGCACTAAGGCTTTAACACCCAGAGATGTTAACAATAAATTACTGAAGAAGAAATGTTGGGAGTGCGCCTGCCCATATGGATGCTTTGTTATAGTATTATAATAATTTTATTAGGGTATAAAAATTTAAAATGAGGGGTTTAAAATCCACCGAGTTTTTAGTCTGTTTCGCATGTCTCCTCCCCTCCTCCCTGTTTCTGATGGCAGTTTACTCTCCCCTCCTGCCCCCACCAATGTAGACTAAACTCTGAGATCTATAGTCACAGTTTAAATACAAAATAATTTGCATAGCAAAGCCTGTACATTTTAAAGGGCCTTCTAAAGTGGGAGTGTAAGGGTACATACAGCTGTATGAAATATTGCTCAATTTTTAGCTAGGGAAGCTATACGCAAGAATTGCCTTTCTAATGGAAACACTGAACAGAAAGGGGGAGGCAGTCTAGCTTCCTTTGCAATGTCATATTGTATTAATAATTGCAGCTGTATCTTGCTTTGCTCAAGTTCCCTCTGAAGACATCTGAGCTGCAGAGATATAGTGAGCGATAAGAGCATAATCTTACAAGCCATAAAAGAGACAGATGCTTGTTTTGATCCTACAAAGCAATTGTGGCTAATATGTAAAATGTTGTATTGCAGCTTCTTTTTAAAGTTCAGGATAATTACAACTTTTGATTGTTATTTCAAACAAAAGAAGCCTCCTGTCTTATCATTTTCGATTAGTGCATTGTCTAAAAATTTTGCCTTGATAAAGTAATATTGATGCATTTCTGCCAGTGCAAACATGTTCTTACGCATATATATACGATTTATAACATGCAACAATAGCTTCGATTATATATATATTTTTTTTTTTGGCAAAAAGTCAGGACTTACATTAATATTGGTTTCCTTGTGCATACTACCATCTGTAGCTATAGACTGTATAGCTACATCTGGAAAATCAGTGTTGAAACTGTGGAGATCCTGAGAGGGCTACCTGGTGTTTGGGTGCCTGCCTCAGACAAAGCCTGAGTTTGTCAGAATGGGATTCAAGTGTGCATCCCTCTCCCTCTACTCCCATCTATGCTGGTTTTCATCAGGAGAAAACATGGGTGGCTGTTTGAAAGTGGAGGAGTTGCCATATCGTGTAATACCTCTCCCAGTCTGGCTGACTGGGCAATGAAGATCCAGAGTGTTTTGTGGACCCTGCCCACATGTTTAGCTTATCTAACTTTTCTTTCCCTGCTCTGAACCAGAATCATGTGTATCTTGACTGACAGTAGGAGACGTGATGTTCCTGGCATAGGGGTTTTCAGCCTTCCAAAATAACCTGTGCCTGAACTTTCTATTCTTGTAGTTAGAAAACTTTTAACCAAAATCTCCCGGGTACAAGTTAAGGTGACTGCTTCTTGTAGTACAGAAAAATAATTGGTCAGGGCTTCCTTTATGAGACCTTCAGACTGCTATGATATCCTTGTCTTATGTTTTTTAAACTTTGTGAACTAAAAAAAAAATAAAAATCTTTCAGCACTTTCTCACAGGTTATTTTATTTCAAAATACTTGATTTTATTCTTACCTGGGTTTTCTACTTTTTTAGAAGAGTTCAGGTAAATTCTATGTTGCATGTGATGCACTTTTTATCATGTCAAATTTTCTTCAATTTTCTGTCTTGGATTGTTCGGTTTTTTGTTTTTTTTTTTTCTGAATTGCTGCTATACATCTTTCAATGTGTAGCTGTTTGTTTTTACTGAATCTCATCGTCTTCATTAAGACTGTGTCTTCAGTTTTTCAGGATCACTGAGCTCTAATCCTGCTCTTCAGAGCACTTGGATTTCTTCTTGCTGGATACCATATGTACAGTTCTTAAGCAGATTTTCCTGTTCAGTCACTGAAATTGTTGATGAAACTCTTGAACTAAGGTCTGATCCAGCACAGATATTTGTTGGCCTCCATGGGATTGTCCTTCCAGCTTCACAGTTGCTAATGATTACTGTTGGAGGGCTTTTCTTTTCCAGACGGTGGTCTGCTTCACCATTCACTTATTAGATTTAGAGTGTTTTAGGAGTGACACAGCTGCCATCAGTCTTGTCGGAGAAGTTACATTTGCTTTTATTGTTGCTTCTCAACCCACGTTTGAGGTTATATGCCTTTCTGCACTATGGTTTCATTTGTGAACGGTTTTGCAAGGAATTTCAGAAATACACATTGATTTTTAGCAATTGATTTCTAGCTGTCAAACGAATTATAAAAAAAAGTGTTATTCATCCTCTGCCACTGTTCTCTGAATTATAATTGAGTAGTGTTATGTCAAGGTATGGGCATGTCTCTTAAAACGTGCATAATAGGTGAAAATCACACAAAAGAAAGGTTTACATAGGCAAAAAAGTGTGGGTTTGGGTTTTTTTTTTTTGTTTTTTAGTTTTGTTTGTAGTGTGTGTAGTATGTGTGTGGATAGAGTTTTGTTGGCACTTGCATTTCTGAAGAAATCTTCCTTTTAAATTCTAGCTGGAGTCTGCAAGTTTATCCCAGTAAGAAAAGCCAGGGTTCTTTTAATTAGCGAGCTGATGGTGTGCTGTGGTTTCCTATGCTCACCTCTATGCAGAACAGAAAGTCTGAGATGTTCTTAGGTAAGCAATGTTTTGTGGCAGATTATTAGTGCCCTCTCCCAGCGTAGTCTCCTGCATTATAACAGCACATGAGATTGCAAATACACCAAGGTACTGTCAGTGAGCTCTTGAGTCATTAAAAGTACAGCAAAAGCTCTTATCTGGCCAAGCACCAGATAATTCCCTTTCGTTAGAACTGCTGAATATGTGCTAATATGTACCGATTCAGAATGGCTGAACTATGAAAACAAACTATGACAAGAGCTATATCTATTTTAAAAGGTTTTGTTTCTTTTAGTGTATACAATCCCTTTGGACTGTTGTTCATGTAATTACACTTTGCTGCATTGCTGCGTTGAAGTAAGAGGACAAGTATGTGGATGTGAGGTTTTAACATATACTTGCTAATCTAAAGTATAGCTGTTTTATTTTAAATCTAGATAGCGTGCTAGTCTTCTGTTAAGAAATAGTAACATAATATTTGGGAATGTTTGACAGTGTCAAGTCTGGCAGTGTTTGAAGCTGAGTTGCGATTCGAGACAAAATATCTGATGCATTGGCAACGTTTTACCAATCATAATGCAAATCACTGCCACAAACACAGGTCAGACTTGGTGGTGTTTCTATTTTCAATTCCCTGACTACTATTTAAAAGTGGAGAATAAATATAATTAAGTAATGGAAAGGAAATGCAGTGGCTTAGAATGGAAAGAACATAAATAATCACTTACTATTCTGGTAATCAAAGGGTTTGATTAAGTGCTAGTGTATGGTGGAGTTTGTCTATATATTAGTAAATTTGTAAAATCTGGAGAATTCTGTGACGTTATGCTAAATTAGTTTTGTACCTTTGTTGACAGTTCTAGTCTTTTGTTGATTATTATGTTTTTATCCATGGATTAAATAACCAAGCCACACACTCATGCTTGAGATAAAGTGAGCATGTCATCTTCAATTAATAGCTTTTAAAAGAAATTGCAGATAGGCCACTAGTGGGCTAAACGTTCGTTAGGAGATATTATGAGAGTAAGATTTTTATCCTGGAGAGGAGGTTCAAAGAAACCCTGAATGTGGTAGATCTCACGATTATTTTACCACTAGAGGGCTTATTTGTATAACAGTGGAAAGTGTGCTTGAGAAGGCCGCCCTGAGACAGCTTTCTGATGCTTCACGTGATCCAAGAAAAACAAAGAAGAAAACTTCGTATGGAAGTGTGACATGGAAGAGATTGACATCAGAGTACAAATTTAAGACTATTATGAACTAGCAATTTGATATTCCTAGTTCTTCTAAACTGAGAAAATGAAGTGAGAGATTGTATCTCAGTCTACAACTAGATACAGGGGCTGATTAGAACTAAGAAAAGATTGGAGAAGATTAATGAAAATATCCCATCAAATCATGTTTTTAAAGAGTTGCTGTTTATATGAGTTATACTTAAAGCACTTCTTTGACAGAGCAATGGTTTCTTTTTTTTACATTAGATGCATTATCTTGTATTTCTCCATTGCTTTTCATTACAGCTGAACGTTTCTTCATTTTTACAATACACACTAACACGTAAGATATTTTCTTGGTAATCTGCTTAGTACAGAATGTGCCAATGAGAATCCTAGTGCAAGTATCCTCTCTTTCCTGTTCAAAAAGCCTGAGTTGTAATGGCAGAATATAACATCTCTTTTGGCACTTCCCAAGAGCCTCTCTTTTGTTTTTAAACATCATTTGGCAGTTGCTTGGCTTGTCGGCACAGAATCTGCGGAGACAGCTTCCCTAAAAAATGCTACTAGCTTTGGGATTTTCTGTGCATATGCACTTAAAAGTAACTTTTGGATAACTAGAACTGTTGGTCTGATTCTCTTCTTTTGTTTAGAGATCCTGCAAGTTCTCTTTAATGAGCCTTAAAATATGCAGGTTTGTGTCTGTCATTTACAGGTATGGAATCCCTAACATAGACAGTGCAGTTTCATATTTTCTCAATAATCTCTAGATACATTTTTTTTTTTTTTAACTAACAAAAAGTACATACAACTCGGCAACAAAGCTGTTGATTAGAGTTCTTACTGGTGCTGGCAATAATTACACAATGGGGAGTTTAAAGGGAAGTTTGACATAATATTCCCCTTTAAAGAAATAAAATAAGGCAAAATCTTGTATTTTGAAACATGGAAAACGAGTAGTGGTCTAATTTTTATTTTCATCTTGTTCACTGTTACTGATTTTATGAAAGAAGCCCTCTCTTTGGAAATCTGATCATAGAATCATTTTGGTTGGAAGAGACCCTCAGGATCATCAAGTCCAACCATCACCTAACTCTAGGTCCCTAAGAACCTCGTCTAAATGCCTTTTAAACAGCTCCAGGGATGGTGACTCCACCACTTCTCTGAGCAGCCTGTTCCAATGCCTGACAACCCTTTCTGTGAAGAATGTTTTCCTAATAACCAATCTAAACCTTCCCTGGCACCACTTGAGGCCATTTCCTCTTGTCCTCTCACTTGCTGCTCTGAAGAAGAGACCAACACCCTCCATGCTACAACCTCCTTCCAGGTAGTTGCAGACAGCGATAAGGTCTCCCCTCAGTCTCCTTTTCTCCAGGCTAAACAGCCCACTACACACCCACTACAAAACTGTATTACTGTGCAGATAATACTTTTCTCATTTGGTGTAGGGCCTTGATATCACAGTGCTGTGACAAAACAAATGGTGGCATGTGTCTCCTTTCAGCCCTAACTTGGCTCTTTGCAGTTGTAGATAAAAGATTGGGGCGTAGTTTGTTTTGTTTTGTTTTATTTTCTTTCTTTTTTCCCCTTCCTGTTTCCCAGCTGTTCCCAAAAAACTGTGGACAACAGTGACTTCTCTCATGAGTGTCCCTGACAGCTGTAAGGCCCAGATACCAAGTTCTGGCTCCCAAGCCTTGACCTCTTCTTTGGCTTTTTTTCTGGTCTCTTGGCTGGCTCCTCTGCTTGTTGCTGTGGCAGCTGCAGAGTCGCCTCTGGAGCTGATAGATGCAAAACTAGCTTGTTTGGGTTCTGTTTCATTGTTGGTGATGCCACTTGTCTTAGACTTAGCTCAGTGAGAATTATCCACATGTTTTTAATATATTCTAAGGGTGAGAATTCTTCAAATTGTCAAATTACTGTGGTTGAAAAGACTGATTTTTAATTCTCTTACTGTAAATAGGAAGTGTTTGGTTCTACTTTACTTGGAAGTAGGAACAGTCTGGATATAAATACATGGTACAAAGAACAGTAATCCTCCATCCCTGACATTTTTTGCTGGCACTAGCTTTCTGGATGAAAAGAATGACAGTACTTTGATTGTATGAAATATTTCAGCAACTTTGGAAAGAGCAAGTATGTCTGAGACATGCTTAAAATGGCTTCAAAGGGATGTGCTTATAATTTGAAGACCAGCATGCATTGAATGTGTTACCTATTCATGCATTCAGTATCAGTAGCTATGCATGGAGAGAGTCTAATCTGGTTTGAAAGGGGTTCAATAGATTTATTAGAGGGAAGGGACGAAGCAGACGTGTGAATACAGAGCGCAGAGCTGGGTGGTGTGTCTAAATCTTGTTTTAGACAACTGGAATTTATGAAAAGGAAACAAGAATTACAATATCCTCTTTATTTCATCTCAGCAAAAAGTGAAGTTTTAATGCTCAACAAAACTGTCTGTTTGACTTTAATGATACTGCATTTAGACTTAGAGTGAGAAAATACAAATAAATGTCTAATGATGTTAGAGGTGAAGAACTGTTTTTAGCAGAACTATAAAACAGGACCAGAATCAGTCCTTTGAGGGTTACATGGCTGTGCATTGGCAGAGGATGTGCAGGGTTTTAAGAATAGCTGCTGTAACTGGAAAAGCTCTCAGTATGTTTATCACAATGCCTGTGGTTGTTCAGAGCAGAACAGACAGTTATAAATACCAAGTAGAAGAATGTAAACTGTTTCCGAATATTTCAATAATAAAGATGATGGGGGAAAAAACAGATTTGACCCTAACTACTTACGGTACAACATAAACATTCTTCCTCAAACCACTCCAAAATCGCTGAGAAATAAAACAGAGTGAAAAATTTAGAAGGGCCAATGTCCCATCTTGCTGAAGGCAACGCAAGGAACATATATTCCTTATATCAAGGATCATTCACATGAATGACAGTTTGGGTACTGATTACAAGCTGGATTATGGTTGTTCCATATGGTCATGTATTTTAGGGACTTGCAGCAATTTGGGGTAGTTGATTGCATTCACTAAAAGATGTAAAATGCCGAATCCTTTTGTCTTGTTGCTACCTTGCATCCCACAGGTTTGGTCACCGTTGTTTATGAACCTGATTTGATTCCTGAGGAGAGCTGCCCCATCTGGAAGCTTATCTGTTTGTCACAGAGACGTAGCAGAACGGTGCTGTAGTGGTTTGCAGGAAAAAATGTAGAGCTGTAGGAATGGGTAAGAACCCAAACCAACTCCAGTCTGCAGAAATGCCAGCTCAGGAAAAAACAGAATCTCCTTGGTTGGGGTTTTCATTCTCACAACAGTTTCTGACACTACTGTGCACTGAATTAATACTCCTTGCTTCCATGAACTGGAGAGCGACAGAGCTTGCCATGCTTTCAACCATTTGGAGAGAGAGAGAGAAAAAGAAAGAGAACTAAAAATGTAGTTCAAAATGAAATGTGTGTATGAGTCATTTCAATATTTGGGAGCTTTTTGTAGATCTGTACGATCAGGTGCATAACTGTGTGAAGGGTAGGAGAAGGAAAGGACTTGAGCAAAGCCCTTCTGATTAGAATTATGAAAACATGTTTGTATATGAGTTAATAATTTGCCATAATTTTTAAGGCATATATTAACTTTATAAATCTCTTCAGAATCATACGCTGTAATTTACAAAAGTAATTCCATACTGTAGCTACTTTTTAATTTTTACCATTTACAGTTTAAACATTAGTAACAAAAATAAGAATAATGTTGTAAATGCTGATGCCAAGATTTTATTCCAAGCACAAAGTAAATCCAGAACTGATTTAATGTTACTGATTTGCAGGACCTTGAGCATTAATTTTCAACACATTGATAGTTTTTATTAGCCAGTTGTAAATATCTTTTCCAAAATAAAACCTCTGTCCTGACCAGCCCCCAGATCCAAGGTTCCAGATGTTTCCTTAATAGCCTAAACCTTCATCGTCTGACTTCTGGAAATCTTTTAATGTGGTTTTAGGTTTTGAATCTATTGGTGCACATTTGAGCCTAGGTTTCAGGTCTGTGAAGATGTGTAACAGAACACTGCCTTTGTTTTGCACAGGAGAGACCTTTTTCGTGCTGGATGCTGTGAATGCTGGGCATTCTTTGAAGACTTCTCTTGTAGCTGAGATATGAGGGGAATGTTACTTTGCTTGAAGGGTTTTCTTATCTTTTTTGCTTTTCATCCTGGTGCTATTGCCTCGTGCTGGCTACCAGAGAGCACGGGCAACCCAAACAAATGCTTCCCTAGCTTTACATAAACTTTTGCCACCATGTGTGTCTTTCTGGAGGTTTTTTGGTCAGTGGTCATTCAGGTCCTCATTGAGCTTATAGCCATCCTGCCTGTGTGCTGGTCTGTTTTTATCTGATAATTGGTTTTCCTGCTGGAGGGATTCACACATTGTAAATGAAGGTGCTGATTTGCCTTGTCCCTGCGTTATGTTTTTGTTTCCTGGTAATTTGCCATGTTGCTTGGCAAAACTAGTTTATTTTAAAATATTAGCTGCAGATACCTTTTATCAACTGAAGTTTAACTGAAGGGAAAAATTATGTAGATACTTTCTGAATTTGATAATCACAAAGTTTGATAATATATTACAATATATTGCGTGCATACAGAGAAGAATGTTCCATATAAGGACATCTCCATTTGTTTATACAAAAATAATCAATTGATACATGATATGCATTCCTTAAATTGGTTTAAACCAAAATGAAATTTCAGTATTTGTGAGTTAGGAAACTGCGGTTGAGGGATGGGGTTATTTCTACCAGAGTTAAGCATTAGTCCATGTATTGGTGAAAAGAAAACGGAGAATTGAAGTTCCTCATTTATCTAACTTACATAGTGGAATAAGTATAAATATCTTACTTGGAATTTGGTCAGTTTACTGCAGCTAATGCCATCTTCTTCCCATAGAATGAAACACCTGGCTGAGGTGACTGATGATACTGATTCAAAGCTCAGCCTCACTTCCCTTAGCAATAAGTCTATAGGCAGACTTATTTTTTCTGGACCTAGCTGCATGTTACCACTCATGTTTCCCACTCCTCTGTCAGAGGCAACATCACTGCTAATCTGGTGTGAGAGTGCTCCTGTATCCATAGCACTCAGAAGGAGTCCTTGTAAATCAAATATATTTGCTTATCTAACTTGAAATGGATCAGGGGCCCATGACCTTCAAATTCTGTAAAGGCCATCTTGGAATAACTAGCTTAAATATCTCACAATAGTCTCAGGAAAATACTATAAGAAAAAGTTGGAGAAGGCTAGAATGCTGAAATACATGGAAAATGTATTGTTATCATCAAATGAGGCACTATGGAGTACATGGTCTATGTAATTTGTGTGATGTTAGTAATGGTAGCAGTTGCTGAACAGAAGCAATATAGTGAATTTAACTAGCTGACCTATCTTTTAAATTAATGAGAGCTAAAGTTCGTTATTGCATGGAGGTAATTTATTACAGTCCCCTTTCATACATAACATTATTTTGTAACTTTGCATCAGATCTCCATATGCAACACTTGGACAGTGTATTTAATTAGAGATACAATTTGATCATGTATGTTAATTTGAAACCTCCATGCATTCACTACAAAATCCGTTATTTCAAATATTAGATCAAATTAACATTCAACCACTAAAGCATTCCGTAGTTCTACTTTCAGTACCGTGATGATATTGACAGTGATCAAAATCTGTAAAAAGCTCTAAGCAGATAGAAGAGAATCATGTTTGTGGTGAACATACAGTTCATACAGTTTTGTATCTTAGTGGGTTTTCAAGCTGTTTTTCCATAACTGCTAAGCTTTTATTTCCCATTGAAACTTGTGAACATTATGCTAAAACTGGCTAACTCAATGATAATATTCCAAAGTGGCATACTAATGTTAGTTTATTTAAACTGAAAAAAAAACCACATCTGTGAGGCAGATGTATGTGTTTTCAAGCTGATGGTTAATTAGCCAAGGTTAATAAAAAAGAGGGAGGTAGTATGTTTACAGCTTGTTAGTGAAGTGAAAATATAGCAAGTGGGTTTGAAGAGCCACTTTATGGGACAGGGCTAATTATGAAAATGGAGTTTATAATGGGAAAGATAATTTTATAGTCCATACATGAGTTATCTCCCTAAAATATAAATTGGCAGTATTTTAAGGGTATCTTTCATTTTCTAAATGTGCTGACTCAGTATATATATATATTTTTTTTTTTCGCTTGAAATTTTCTAAGTGAATAATGCACATCCATTACTGCATTTAACACTGTGCTAAGTGGTGATTGCCCGCACAAGCACAGGACATCATCTCAACAATAGGGTTAAAAGAAAAAAAAAGTTTATGCATTCTCAATACTAGCGAGTTCTTTTGGAGGGTACTAGCCAGGTATGATTTAAAATAAGTTTTTAATCAATTTTTTGAAGTTGTATTCTGTCACTTTGCATTGATTACTTCTAACATGTTATCTCATGAAAAATAGGCCAGTTTTATTTGTATGAGACTGTTTATTTTTTATGAGGAACTCTGGCTTTTGCCAGGAATGCTTTCAGTTCTTTCTTAATAATTGTGTGTATTTTCAACTGTGATCACTGTTAGATAGCTAGAATGTTTATCAAGGAGTTAGTGACTCAGTTTACCTTACACAGTTTGTTAGGATACATCCAGGAATACAGTACCAGTATTTTCACTTGCAATGTTACGCTGCACAGGGTTCTTCATGATTTTTGCTCAGTAGAGGGTTATTTTTTCTTTCAACTAGAGTTAACTCAGCACTTTCTCCAAAGTAACTCTAAAATGCAGGATGTGTAGAAAATATATAGTTAAAATAACAACTTGTAGGATTAAGTTTGTTACAATGTTTCTTCTAAAATATCTGTTAATATTGTAGAAATAAAAATGTTACATATATCTAATTCCAGAAAGAATCTTAGGAAGAGAGAGAAAGTTTCGCTGGATAAGTGCCGTTACCTCAAAATTTAGACAGCTGTTTAATTTTTCTGTTTTGTTTGTTTTTTCTCCCCAAGTTTTACCCTGAGGAAGTTAAAATGGTACCAGTATAATTATTTGGTGCATTAATTATACCAGTGTACTACATGAACTAAAATTCTAACAGGCCTCCAAAGTGACATGATCTGCTCTTGTGAGATGATTCTGCAAGGAATTTTACTGAAATAACCCTAGTCGTATGAATGTACATGTTAACCCATATTGGTGTCACTTCTTGATTAGGTAAGCTCTAAACATTTATAATATACATTCCATCATGTTGGAAGTTGCCATTTCTCCCTACTAATTTAGCAAGACACTCAAAACAGTTTCTGCTTGTTTAGTCTTAGAGCTTTAAATTCTGTCCATGTTAGCATTTTAACAGTATTCAAGAACTAGAAGATTTTAGCAGTTCCTTAGTATTGCTTGGGAGGTGAGGATTTTACTCCAGATCAGCACTAAATTGGAAAATATATTTGAATTCTGAAAAAGGGTAATTTTTGGAGGGTTTTATGGAACAGGCTAATGGAAGAAAATCAGCAACCCAGAACTCTTTCAGTCTGGCAGAAGTGTGGAACTAGTTCTTAAATAATATTTTAATTGTAGAGGTTTTGAAAAGCAAAGGCAAATTCTTATGCTTTTTTCTTTGATGCCTCCCCAGACATAATTGATCATTTGCATTCCTGCCTACAGATGTTTCCCTAGTGAGAGGATGTTTGGGCTGCAGAAAATAAACTAAATTAAAGTTGACTTAAAATAATTTTAATAGGTATCTGTTTATGATCAGCAGTAACATAGACATGATGCCAGAATAAGCAAAATAATTATTTTGCTCCATGGAGAAGAGTGGGGTCATAATGGCTTGAGAGTCATCTGAGCAGTTAGGCAGTTTTTCCTCTCACTGTTGAAAGCTTTCTGAACCGTGCACACAGAACAAGACCTGTTTCATTGTTATATAGACACTCTGTTTTGCAATACAGTGAAACTAGGCTGCCGATCCTTTGAACTAGTGTTTTAAGTGAAGAAAACTATTTTAATCCTGTGTCAAAGTAGGTAGTGATCTCATGTATGTTGCTGTATTATCTCAGCAGCGGGGAAAATTGCCTAAGCACAAGTAAATGATCTGATGAAGACCAGCGTTCTGTTTCATTTTCTATTTGCAGCAACGTTTCTCCTGTTGATTAAAAGTATGTGGAAAAATGTGTAATGATGGGTTTAGAATTTGGTACATGGGAATTAGTTTAATCCTTAATTTATTCCTTCTCGTTATCATTATCTTATACTCATTTTGTGGTAAATGCTAAGGTTCTCGTGAACTTACACCTCTGCTTTTATAACGCAGCTAAGATGCTATTTTAAATCTTAACTGTGGGAAGCAAACTTTGGAAAAAATATTACATAAGCAGATGGGATGTCATTTGCTCTCCTTTTCCTCTGCTTGACACTGAACTGGCTCTGCAAATCTCCTGTGTACACTCAGGAATATTTTGAGCCAAATGTTTCCGTATTTATATCACACACAAGCAAACAAAAACAAACAAAACAGGCAAAACAACAGAGCTGGGAACCCCAGTGGGGTTAATTTAGCTGCTTTCTTCCTCTGCAGTTCAGATTTAATGTATTTATTTATTAAAGCACAGATTGGTCTTCTTATCTTAACATCTAGAAAAAACTTTGAAAACAAAATCATTGTGCAAGTCCAGCTCTTTTTAAAGGAAGCTAATGATGAAACAGAAATGCTTGCTTTGATTAGTGCCATCAAAGTTATTTTGCAATAGTTGATTAAAGGTAATGTATTTTTTTTTTTAAGATGCTGTTAGGATGAATCCCACGGTTAGGGAAGTACTTCATCCATGTATACAGTACATTTTAGCTTAAAAAAACACTTTTAATGAAAACAGCTTATTTGGTCTTTTTCCAGTGGTCAGGCTGCAAGGAGTAATTGATGTGTTTTCAGTTACATTTTCCAAAATGTTTTGTAAAGCAAAAGACTAACCCAAAGACACAGATACAACCTTGGGTGTGAAGAGTCCTGGAGCAGCGGTTTGCTTAGAGGTACGCTGTGGGAATCTGCCATTATCCCCTTGTCTTCTTTTCAGCACTTTATTCCAGGGACAGGAGGCTGGTTGCTTAGATGTTCTGTTCTCAGCAGCACAACAGCATTTATTTCCATAATCTTCTAAAAGGAGCTTTCAGATTCTTTGGAGGTTGTTTGATCTGACTAGGATGGTATAGGGAAGAGTTGGGTAGGAATTTTTTCTGAAAAGGTGTGGAGATTGTTTGCATTTTTGTACATTTAAGACTAAATTACTCAAAATGCATGATGTTCCTCCTGAGATCTCAGAAAACAGGCTCTCAAACCATTTTCTTGGTGTCTGGTATCAACTCTTCTTGATTTTTGAACTTTGTTGGAATGGCTTTGCTGCTGTTTCTTGCCAGATAGTGACAAACTGTGTTGGGGGTTCTCCGCCCTGTCCATGCAGTCAAAGGGAGTCATTCAAGATCAGCTTGCAATTCAAGCTACACAAAGTGCTTAGAGGAATTGCTCAAAAGAAGGACCTTTGGTGGTCTCTCCCACTTGTCTGCCTGCAGGAGTATTCAATAACAGAAAAATCGATTCGTGGTTACATGTGATAACATCATTCTCTCTCACATCTCAAAGTTAAAACAAACAAACGAAACTGCTTGGTGTAAATATTTTGAATTATTAAATTGTGCTAGGTGCTGTCAGATGTCTACCTTAAAATGTGTGGATTTTTTCCTGTAGTTTGACAATGATCTTAGAGAAGAGGAAATTTAAAAAACAAAACAAAACAAAACAACCACTACATAGTTATTAAGAAAATCTGTCTTAAATAGAGTGGGCAAATCCTAACTGTGACCCTGTTGGGTAGCCTATGTCTGAAAGCATGTGAAAGAGATGGTAAATAATTACAGTGGAGTTATTCCTCTTCAACTATTACTCTGTTATAAATGATGTTCCTGTGTTTCTCTCTTGTTGCTAATAACAACATAAGCATATCAGTTAATGAGGAGTCTTTATGTGTATTGGCAATCTTGGTTTGGTTTTGAAAGGAAAAATCCACATTTAGTAGTGTTAGAAACAACAAACGGCCTTTTAGAGTGCTTGATCATTCCTCCTGTGGTCCCTGTAGCATGTAGTGAAGTGTAAAGCCAAAAAACCCATATGGCTTTCTTGGGAATGCAGTGGAGAGAGAGGACTATATCGGTATCAGGTGGTATTGCCAGGGCTTTGAAAAGAGAGCCATGAAATATTCTTTAGCCAGAAACACGGTGACCTACAAGGTCTGGAAACCGAGACTGATAGTGCTAAAATTTATACTCAGATAAATACATTGAAATTAATTCCAAAAAGAAATCCTTAACCTCTTATTCAGCTACCTAAAATACATTTTCTTTTATAATAGGTGCAAGTGTTAAACAGAAATTTATGGTGCTTTCAAATATAAACTGAAAATTTCTAACTGTAGAGTTGCTGCCTTCCTTGCAGACAGCCCTAAAATTAATTTCATGCTTGTCTGTTCTTATCAAAGCTGTGTTTACAGTAATAACTCCCTTTAATTTTGCTTCATGGTTTTTGTTGAACGTGTGTTCCCTTCTTCTTCCGTGATGGAGCTGAACTTCAAAACCCTCTCTACTTTCCTTCCTCCCTCTGTTCCCCAAGTGACAGCTGCCTTTGTTTTTGTGGCTATTTCTGTATACAAAGCTTATATATCTCAGCCTTTATACCTTATCTTATCTGACACACAAGTTTGCTTTCCTTAAATCCATAGAGAGTGATTTTATATACTACTTACTTAGTATGAGATTATTCTGGTTAACACTTGCTCACTCTACAAGCTACCAGTGAAATAGTTAAGTATTATGTTTTGGAAATGGGAAGCTGTGAATTTGTTATTTCATTGTTTCTCTTCTAAATAGAAAAATAGCACTTATTTCCTTGTCTAGCTGGTGTTCTGTGTGCAGTATTTGGGGTTTTGTTTTGAAAAAGGGACTAGCCAGGCAGAAAGTTTAATGGAATTAAAGACATTTGCTTATTTAAATTTGTGAAAGTGTTTTATATGCTTCTTGCCTGCACTGTCAGTGTGGGACTTTTGTACCCGAAGTACTACTATGAAACTGCTGAATTGTCAGATGTGGATTTATCAGTTTAACTGATTTTACCAAAACAGCAATAAAACTTGTGTTTCAGTAATTACGAATGCAATTTAAACTTCATTCTCTGTGTTGGAATGGTGCTTTGTTGGGCTTCAGATGAGATTTGTCTTTGCAAATGACAATTACTTTTTGCTTTGACTGTCTACGCATTAATTCAAGAAAAATTAAGAAAACAGTTTATTGTGAGATGTCCATCTTTAGCATGAGGTCAATTGATTTAACTTTCTTGTTGAAATATGCTACAGTGCTTATTAAAATACAAAGTAACTTATGCCTTATTAAAAGCTGCATGGTTATTTTACAGCTAAGTATGATTGCTTCGTCCTGTTTAAGAAGATTATCTTTCTGTTTTTGAAACTGTATCATCTCTCCTGGCTAAAGATAGAAGGAGGACAATTTAAACTTCTGATGAGATAGTGGAAGGGCTGTTTGGGAGCTTAATAGGAATTTAGTTGACTTTAATTAAAAGTCAATAGAATCAAGTGCGTTTACCTACTTTATTGTTACTCCTTTAGCATACTGATAATTTACAGATGGATCTTATTTCGATAGGAAAAAGCGACTAATGGAGGTTACAAGAACTTCATGGATTTTTTTAATGGATTGTGCTCTGCTTTCAAAAGCAGACCAGCATCGAGCCTGTCAATCTCTGTAAAGACCTGAACATCTCTATCACGTGCACACACAAATACAGTTACTGCGGTTAAAAATTTGAGTGTTTACCTTTAGCAGTTGATAAAGGAACTATTAAATAGTTTTTCCCATTTTAAATGTGTTAAGCGCTGGGGGTTCAGATGAGTGCACTGAGTGAACGTGCTTGGAAAGCCCCATTCATGGGGGGCATTGGAAGGCTCTGCTGATGGCTTATGCCTGGGAGGTGGTGATCACTGTGTCACCCAGCAAGGCAGTAAGAATTGCAGATATTCAGCATTTCTGAATGGCACTGCTCTTAGTGAGTTCATATATATTTCTATCTCAAAAAAATTGCATTGTAGTCAAACAGGATATTTAGAGATACATAATAGGTAAGAAGTTTGGAAAAGGAAACTAGATAAATCAAAGTCATGTTTTTACTGTGATTTTCCATGTCATGCATCCATTTTTGTTACTATTGATTTATTATTACCTATGAATTTAAAGAAGTTATCCATAGGACAGTTCAGCTAGGGTTTTGTGGTGAGTTTTAAAGAAGGAATGTGGAGTGTGGACAAATGTATGGATTGCCCTGTATGAATAAATGGTCCTTCAAGAGAAAAAGAATAGCTTCAATCAATATATAGAGATGAAACTTTCGAGACATATACTTTTTTACTACTTTGCAACTCTGCAGTGCTATGTGATATTTAAAACATAGTTGAGCAGCTAAATTAAATTCCATTGCTTTAATTTTCCTAGACTTTGGTAGCTAATAAAATGTAATAGAGGATACTGGTTGAAGGGGATGCTGAAAAAAAAAAAAAAAAGCACTGCTGCAGCAGGTCCCAAATTTTATTTGAAATGAATGTTGTTAGTGGCAACAGCTCCTTGTTTTGTGTCTGGCTGTTAAACTGCCTTTTTGTTTGTTTGTTTTTGTAACACTGATAATGATTATGCCAGATCTTAGGAACCCTGCACATAGGTGCATAGCTTAGAAGAGAGGATAAATGGTTACTAGAAAATCTAGATCCAGACCAAGACCTTTATACTGCCTACAGAAACCAAAGATGCACTGGGGTATAGACAGTAGTTGAACTGGTCAAGAGAAAGCAATTATTGAAAAGATCATGTTTATCAAAGTGCAATTCCACATCAGGATATGCAGGTTGGTGATTTATTGGAAGGAAATGGTACAGGAAATATCAGAAAGTGCTACTTTCTGTGACTTCAGTGCATCTTTGCAATGCATTGCTAATCCAGATAGTGCATTGTAAACTGCTGGGGCTATGTACCAAGTAATTGATGCATGCGCTAGATTGATCTCCTGCATTGCTAGTAGTTACATTTTATGAAATGGTAATGAAACAACCTAAAATTGTTCAAGGATAGAATTAATGAACATATGGAAAATACTTGCAGTAGAAACCTGAACAGGTATTTTACAACTTTTTATAGCTGTGTAAGAGAATGAAACTGAGTCCTAATCCAGATGGAAAAGTAATAATACTAGTCTGTTTCAATAGTGCATAATGATTACATGGGCAAACCTCTGGAAATTTGCAATAAAAATATCTCCAAAGGATTGAACAGCTCCAGATGTTAAATAATTTTGCACGAGTCTCCTTTTACACAGTCATTTCTATGACTGATTTATTCCATAAAACTGTTCTGGAGTTCTGAAAGAAATACAGACAGGGAATAGCACAGAATGACCTGAAACTGGAAGTGAAGCACTCCAGAGTGCCCAGGGTGAGAGACTTACCCTATGGCTTAATTTTCTTACTGGGCAATTATCTTTACTTGCCTCATGGGGATACTGTGACATTACATATATTAAACACTTTCCAAATGTTTGAATGGTCCTCCTTTCACTAAACCAAGAGGAATGGAATTGAAAGGCTAAAACTATTCTTGTGTTAATTATTTGTTCCTGTGAAGGTTGTTGCAAGTTACTTTCCTGGTCTCAAAGTAAACATGGCAAGCCTTTTACAGTTCTGTAATGCCACTTTTAATATATTACGGAATTGGTGACCCAATCTTAATCTTACAATTCACTTCTGAAAGGAAAAGATAGCTCAGTTTCCGATAGGCATTTTAAGGAGGGTCCTTGATAGCTTTATACAAATTTCAAGTCTTTCACAAAAAGTTTCTATCTACAGAATAAGCTGTTCATGGAAACAGCATTTGCAAATCATAATTTTGATTCACAGATGCTTTATTTCCTATTCTTGATCGCTGTCAGGATTTTCAATTCATCTATGACAACAGAGTCACACTTCTCAGGTTAAAAATAAAATAGCTTCACAAATTATAGCTGTATGTGATACCACCTGAATTCTGGTAGGGAGCTCCAGTTTTTTACTTCTTTTCTCTCTGCATATTGAGACACACTTCTGTACAGATGCTCCTAGAGGCTATGCTAAGGTACATGGAAGACAGGGAGGTGATGTGAGACACCAGCATGAATTCACCAAGGGCAAGTCCTGCCTGACCAACCTAGTGGCCTTCTGTGATTGAGTAACTCCATCAGTGGACAAGGGAAGAGCTACAATGTCATCTGTTTGGCCTTCTGTAAGGCCTTCAATGTGGTGCTCCACAACATCCTTCTCTTTAAATTGTAGAAATATGGATCTGATGAATGGACTTGCTTGGTGGATGAAGAACTGGCTGGATGGTTGCATACAGATGGTAACAGTCAATTACTCAATGTCTGGATGGAGACCACTGACGAGTGGTGTCCCTCAGAGGTCTGTACGGGGACCAGTACTGTTTAGTATCTACACCAATGACATAGACATTGGGATTGAGTGCACCCTCAGCAAGTTCATGGATGACACCAAGCTGAGTGGTGCAGTTGACACACCCGAAGGACGGGGTGCCATCCAGAGGGACTTGGACAAGCTTGAGAAGTAGGCCCATGTGAACCTCATGAGGTTCAACAAGGGCAAGTACAAGGTTCTGCAGCTGGGTTGGGGCAACCCCTGGTATTGATATAGACTGGGGGCTGAAGGGATTGAGAGCGGCACTGCTGAAGAGGACTTGGGGGTGTTGGTTGGTGAAAAGCTGGTCACAAGCTGGCAATGTGTGCTTGCAGCCCAGAAGGCCAGTAGTGTCTTGGGCTGCATCAAAAGGAGCATGGTCAGCAAGTCGAGGGAGATGATTCTGCCCCTCTGCTCTGGTGAGACCCCACCTGGAGTCCTGCATCCAGCTCTGGAGCCCTCAGTGCAGGAAAGACATGGACCTGTTGGAGAGGGGCCAGAGGAGGCCACAAAAATGATCAGAGGGCTGGAACAGCTCTGCTGTGAGGACAGGCTGAGGGAGTTGGGGTTGTTCAGCCTGGAGAAGAGAAGGCTCTGGGGAGACTTTATTGTGGCCTTTCAGTACTTAAAAGGGGCCTGTAAGAAAGATGGGGACAGACTTTTTAGCAGGGCCTATTGCGATGGGAGAAGGGGTAATGATTTAGATACAACTAGATGAAGGAAGAAATTTTTTACAGTTATGGTGATGAAACACTGGCCCAGGTTGTCCAGAGAGGTGGTGGATGCCCCATCCCTGGAGACATTCAAGGCCAGGCTGGATGGGGCTCTGAACAACCTGATCTAGTTGAAGATGTCCCTGCTCATGGCAGGGTGGCTGAACTAGGTGAGCTTTGAAGGTCTCTTCCAGCCCACACTACTCTATGTATCACGAGTTGCTCTCATACCAAAGTATGGAGATGTTAGCATCCTTTTCTTCTAACTGGTTACATTTGTGTTATTTTGGTTCTCAGGCCTCTTAAGCAGCTAGCTTGACCTGCTTGCCAGTTAATCCTAGAATGGGAGTGTATCACTTCCCTAATTTGGGAACTGACGAAAGAAAGGATGTCTGGTTAGTCTCATGTCTTTTAAAGCACCCTAGGTGCTTATCCACATTATAAGTGCTTATCTACTCACATTTTCCTTCTCGAAACATCCTTTATTGCATATTTTACTAACAGAGCATCAGAAGAATATTGGGGAATGTCAGATTCCTTTACTTGTTAAAATAATTTTAGGATACACCTAAATATTCATTATTCAGCAGCATATTAACTGCATTAAGCTATATGGTTAATTGTTTTCTGATGTTAGCCCCCTTAAACCTCACATAAGAAATCGCTTTATTTATTTATTTTTTTAGCATATGTTAATGCTATACGAACAGGTGGAATTTGAGTTTAGACCATTTTCTAAGCCCCCTCAAGGTAATTCAGTTTTACGAGGGCTATATGCTTGAGACTGACATCTTGAATGGTCAGATAAATTTGTCTTCGTTACTTTTTCTTGGCATTCAGCCCTTCAGGAAATGGTTGCTACCAGCACTGGAGTTCACAGTTCATCATGTGAAGTGTTTTATCTTCTGCGTGAGTGCTCTCTGCAGACTCGATGTCCTTCCTTTGAAGTTCTTTTCAAATGCATTGAGAAGCTTGATTCCTTTTAGGGGTGATAAAGCAGATAGAAAACTGGTCAATAAAAAAATCCCACTACTTCCATTAGTCGTGGGCTGCCTATTTCAAAATAATATCTGAAATGTTGCTGTTGGGTGCTACAACATTCTTGAGATTTGACTGAAAAGATACTTCATCTGAAGAACTGGCTTTTCTCAAATTGGTGCAGCACCGGGTCAGCTGTTTTTCTTCTCCAAACAGCAAACAAAATTCTGCATCATCAGACTTCATTTCTGATAAGAGGATTGCTGAGTCCTGTATCTTCTTGCAAAATTGATTATAGAACATAAGTGAAATACTAAACTTGTTTTGGAGTCATTTGTTAGGAGAGCCTCTGAATTCTTGGGCTGTTTGTTCATTCTGCTGCCATCCCAGTGGTTCCTTTCTGCTGCCATCATTTTCATTTTGTTCTCATCGCTTCCCAAGTTAGAGAAAAGACAGTTTATTTCAGCGTTAATTAGATTATTTATGTGTCTTTTGAAATGTAAACAGTCTGGTTTCTAAGAGCTTTTTATTATTTTTATGATTCTTAACCATTGCTTTTTTTTTTTTTTTCCCTTCACTTTCAAGTAAATAAAACATAGCCTTTATACATTTGGCTAATTATTTAGTTAGTACCAACATGTTGATCTGTCAAGGCACTTTCAGCTAATAAAATGAAGGAAAGTTCCTTTGCTGCTTGACTAAGATTGCAAAGATTTTTTCACTATTATGGAAAAATTTGCCTGAAAAAAAGGTATTACGGAGCTTTGCAGTTTTAATTTTCTGTTGCTGCTCTTTGTAGATTTTATGGAGTGAATAGGTATGCAGTATTTGCTATGTCAACGTAATGGAGTTACAAAAGATTTCAAGTAAGTTAGAAGTAAAATGAAATTACTGGAAAGGAAATTGAGTAATCAGTGTTTTTCTTGGTTTGGTCCTTTGGGACTCAATTTCGTGTGTAGCACAACCTCTTAAATCTGACTTTCAGCTAAACAGAAGTTTAGTGAATATGTGATACATAGATGAACACTTTTCTGATGTTTTTCAAAATGTCAGTTCAAGTTCTGCTAAAGAGGATGTTAATTTTGAATGATTCTTGTTGGTTTATTTTTTTTTTCTGTCTCTTAAAAGAAATAGGTTAAACCCTTTTCCATTGTGGTATGAAGGGGCTTTTGGCAGTAGCAGGTATATATGGCAACATAACCAAATTCCTAGAAATGCAATAGGCATTTCAGCATGTTCAGAAGCTCTTATGTAGTATTTTAAAATTACTAAAAATTTTAGAGCTACTTTAATGGGCAACTTTTCAAGAAAGTTAGTCTTTATTTATTGTATGGTAGCTATGTTTGCTATCAGTTTCTTTCGCTACATTTCTTCACTACAATCTCTTGTTAAAAAGATAATAAATATGACATTTTCAATAGTTCGATTTATTCTGTGCACACAAAGCAGAACTGTCTGGAGGTGACTCTTCAGTGTCCCCATAGGCTCAGAAACCTTGGACTAGTCTCTTAATGACAGTGAGATCAATGCTGCTGTTAAAGCTGCTGGGTGTGTTTAGGCTATAATAATGTCCACACCATTATTTACCTAAAGAATTCCAGAAGCACGCTGTATGATGTATTATTTGGTAAGACTTCCCATGTTTGGTGGGTTGGTGAATTTAAGGAAAGGGGGGGAAACACTTGGTAAATGAAATGTCTCGACACTTGTCTGCAGGAATCAATTGGCTCTCACCTATTTGTATATTCATAACACATATCTCTAGTATCATCATTTTTCTCAGCTGTCACTTCACAGCGACAAAGCAGCACCAAGAGTGCCTTAGACGTGGCATTTATAAGTACCAAAACAAAACAAGCAGTCATTCCCTATTGTACTCGGTTTCTTTTGTCTTTATGAAGGAAGAAAGGGATCTTCAGCTTATTTTTTTCCAAGATCAAAATGTGCAGATGTTTCTGTTCTCCTTCAGTCTGGTATGTTTTCACTTACAATTTTACACACACCTCACTTGCTTTGTTGTTTTAAAACCTACCGCACTGTATTATTTTCTAAATACAATAACTCCGTACTCACCGTTTGGTTATGCAACTCCATTCATGACCTATGGCTGCTAGTCAGACTTGATTGACAGTATTTCCTCTTCGACATGCTAGATGTGGATGCACAGGAGGCACTCCTACAAGATTTGAAGTACCTTCTGATGCCAGCCTGAAATGCTTTAAAAAGCATTAATACCATCCATGGTGAGGGAAGTAAACCTGAAACAGTATTTTGAAATGTGAACTTCTAAGATAGTTTCAGGTGACTGACATCTGTATGCACAAATAGATTCCAAACAAACTCAATAATTTATATCCCATACATGCATTTCTGTAGTTGCTTGTTTCCCGCTCTTTAATGTTGTAAGACTTTAGTCATGAAGAATCTGTAACAATTAATATGTAACACACTATGTAATAATTCATAAAGAATACTCTCTGTTAATAGCACATCAAGGATTTATTTTCAGAAAGCTCTAGTATGTATATTTACCTCTCTGTTACAAAAGAATTAAGTAAAAGAAGGTGGTAGATGCTAATTCTTATGAGGAGTATTTTGGTTTGCTGGTAAACATGATAAAGATCGTAAAGTAGTTGTCCACTGGAATAAAAGCTCTTTGCCCTGCATCTTCCCTGAACAAAACCCAGCCTCTCTTTTCAACCAATACTGTTCTAGGAGGTTGCATCATTAGCCTTTGAGCTGATTTAAAAACAAAACAAAACTCTTTTATGAAGAGAGGGTCATATGTCTGTGGCTCCAGTAATTCTTTTGTGTGTTTCACGAAAATTGTATGAAATCTGGCTTGATTTCATCAAAGGTACAGGTTTTGTTTCTGCTACCAAAAAATATCAGTGGATTGCTGAATACCATACAGATGTTACTTATTTTAAGGATTGGGTGTTACATGATCTCTTCAGATGTAATTTGGGATTGCCACACAATAGCAAATGCAATACAATGGAAAGATGATTATATGTATATTAACACAGGGTATTTCTATACTTAACAGAATATACCTTCGAATGACTCTTTTTTCTTTCATTCTTTTTTCTTTCCTATACTTGAAATACAGAACTTCTTAGTTAATGGACTGTAAAGTGGTTGTGTCCTGCAGGGCAGTTTTTTACCTGAGAGAGCTGAGGAGCAGTAGGTGTTGCAAAATGCTTAATTCTTAGTCCAAATATCTAGTGAGTGCTTAACCAGAACACCTGATCTCATGAGTGCCTGGTCAGCTGACTTGTATTCAGATTGATCAGTGTTTCTCTTCTTTAAAATAAAGATTTAAAAAAACCAAACCAAAACATGAAATCCAAAGTGTTGTTAAGAAAATAAATCTGTTACCCCCATTGGTGGGATATGAATTTTTGTTTGGCTCTGCTAACCTGTAATTTTGTAAAATAGACCTAATGAGTGGTGATAACATGTATCACGTATAGTACATGTTAGTCTTTCAGTTTCTGCTGAAGGAGCGTATTGACAGTTTAACTAGCGTGCGAGGAGCAGTGATTTATTTGTGTGCTTCCAGGGAGGGGAAGGTGACAACTTCGCGAGAGGACTAGGACACGAAGTTGGTGAGGTGTATTATCTAACACAAGGACAAAGTGACGCCATGGCATCAGGAGAGGCAGTGTCCTAGCTGCTGGCATCTGGGCTTAGTTAGTCCTTTTACAGAAGTATACACAATGAGACAGAAAGTGAATTAGAAAAAATAGCGTGCAAAAGAATTACATTCTTGGTCTTCACACCTATCAATGTTGATTTACTATTTTAGGTGACCTTGTGAGTCCAGGACTCCCATCTTTCTTGTTGGTTATCAGTCACATGAACTCGCTCACTGCCCCGGTTCCTTGAACGGAAAGGTGCATATAATGGTTGCAAAACACCTGCATCAATAGTGTGTACACATGGATGGGATGGACCGTGTTGGTCTGGTGTGAGCTCACACTGTAATGATTTCTCACCGTCCCCTGCGAAGGTTTTAAGATGAAGGCCTGGTATTTGCTTAATTCAGATGAACTCATTCATTTTGTCGTAAATAACCGAAAGCTACTTTGTTTTCAGTTGGAGGTTACCTTAGATTGGTTTGCATGAGTGCAGAGAGTGGTGGTTGTGTTTTTTTTGGTTTTGTTTGTTTTGTTTATGTGGGTTGTGTAGCTTGTAGCTATGGTTCATAGTTCTGACTTCTGTGATATTCTTTTAAGGTGTTTGTTTTGGGGGATTTTTTGGTGATAAATCAGATCACAAGTATCTGTAATTGTTTAAGTAGAGGAAAAAAATGCCCTTATTCTCAGGTGCTCTGGAAGAGAATGACAAAAGTTGGCTGAATTCCCCACAGACTGGAAGAATTTAAGAAGAAAGGAAAAGTGCTTTAAGGAAAAAGCATTCATTTTACTGTCTCAGACTGGAGGAATAACTCAGCATTAAAAAGACCAATAGACAAAATGATTCATTCTGTAAGAGAGTCAAATAACCTGAGCAACATACACTGGTCCTCTCCTCCCTTTTTTTGAAGGAGAGAAAAAAGGTTTAGACTGTACATGTGTTAGTGCTGTGGTATCCAGGTTACAGTAACTTATTTATAGCTTGTTTCAGAAGTTGCTTCAGTGCCCTAAAATGGTTTCTGTGATTCTGTGATTACTGGGGGAACATGTTTAGCTTTTTCATTAAAGGGGATGTACCACGTGACAAAATCTTTGAGTTGCCTGTTTACCATTAAACACGAAGTCTGAACAACTTGAAAATAATTAAGTTTCATACCTGTATTCAAATGACAAGTTAATGTTTCAAAAATTTTGCGAGAGAGAGCTTAAATTATATTTATCAAAGAAGAAAAATGCTAGAGCCATATAGTGCTGTATACTGTGCATGTGGTTTTTTTTAAAGATCTTACTAGACTGCTACCATAGGATAGAGTTGATTTCTAGCAAATTTTACGGTAACTTTAATCTGGAAAAACTGCCAGTCATCGAGCTGTTTCTTGTTAATGGTGATAATGTGATTGGTGCTTTATTATTGATATCTGATAAATTTCATTACACACACGTACTTCATACACTCATCAGCATTGTATTAGAGGTTTAACATACAAAGGACCTTTTGAAGATGTTAAAGCAAGCAGCACAATACTGAAATCTAGGAGCATCATTAAATTTTAAAGTAAAAATATTATATTCTTTTTTTAAAAAAACTTCGTGTAACCTCATTATTAAAACATTTCATAAGCAGCACAGTAAGACAGAATGCTGTATATTGCTGTAGTTTTGGTAAACCAAAAGGTCTATGTGTGTTAAATCTGCATAGTTTCAATCTGTATTTGTATATACCTGGATTATTTACTTATTATACTTCCTTAACCCTGAGTGGTGTTTGTTCAACACTAGGCAGGTGTGGTGGATAAAAACAAAAATAGTTTTCAGTATAGAGTTTATATGTTAGAGGATTGGCATGTAGCCAGATGTGAGTTTAGGCTGGAGAAAAAGATGTGATTTGCAATATGGGAGCATTCTAGCTTGACCCTTCAGGAAGGCTGATATTAGCCATTTGTTTTGCATCATCTTTTTTTCTGTCAAAAGAATCACAGTTATCTTTTTGGAATTGCATGTCATGCTGCATGAAGAGCAGAGCCTAGAATTATTGACTGGTGTTTATTGTAGAGATTAGGACAGGCAGAAAGGTGTTTACTCATTAGAAGAGTGTGATGGTTCACTGAGCTCCTTCTGTCTCATAGGAATTCTGTCACACTTGGATAAAGCCACGGTTTGGTTCATGTATAGTCACCGTAAACAGCATTACAGCTCCGGATTTTATCCTCACCTGATGGCGTGCTCATGTTCCTCCGAGAGCTGCCCGTGTGTAGACAAACTGAATGTGCAGCCATAGTAAAGAGCGAGATTTTCCAAGTGGCTTTGCACTTTTTTTAAAGGGGAGATGCTTTCTGGATGTCATATCCTTAAAGCTTGCACTGAAGTCATGTAGAGTTGCTTGTATGTGTCTGCGACACTTCTATACCTGTGTCACATGGGTAAGGCTGTGGTTACATTTGGTTTTCTTAGGGTAGGTAGATCTTAAAAGAAGTGTCTGTTGAGAACAGTGCATAGGTGAGAAAATGAGGTATTTACTTCTCCAATCTTTACCTTGTTGTTTTGTTTGTTTTTTTTTTTCCTGTGCCTATAATTGAAAACTTAAATATTTGTGTTAGCTCTTACTGTTTTTCATTATACTGAAGAATGCCTACTGAAGTCTTAAAGTAACTTAACTAGAATTCTTCAATCATTTGTTAAAAGAAAAACTGTAATGCTTTTTTTCCTCAGAAGTACAGGGTTTTTTTCTTTGAACTTTTTTTCTCTTATTTACAAATTTTCTCTCTCATGAATCTTACATTCTAAATGATACCTGACTTTGCAGTATCATAAAAACTAGCTAAAGAGCTCCATTCACAGAAGCAAACTATGTGTAGTATTTCCAGTTTTGTAGAAATGGATGAGCAGGCCTGAGCCTAGAATAAGTCTTTGATTTGACTGTAAGCTCCTGCTTTTACCCCTTCATCATATCTGTCCACCAGAGCACCTGACTGGAACTACTCAAAAAGGAGTTTCCACTCTCTACTGAACTTGATTGTAGGCAACATTTTAACCTGTTATTTTCATTTTGTTCTTCTATGTTTCTTTTCATATTTTTAGGTATTTTTGTTTGAGCTCTAATACAACACATTCTTGTAAGAAAGGTCCTGCTCTTGCTTTCTAAACTGGTGTTTGTGACCTCAGTGTTCATCATCAGAAACTGAGCTGCAAGGGGAGGGAGTTTGGGCTAAACATGCTGTCCAAGTATTTGCATGAGAAACGAGAAAATAAAATACACCAATTTAACGCTATTTTACTGTTTGTGTCATGAGCTTGTTGTTTTTAAGTTTTATATGAAAATCAATTTATTTCTAAATTAATACCAATTGTTGCATTCTGCAACCAATAAATAAGATGGCAATGTAGAAGGAGTTTCATTTTCCAGCTGGATGTGTGTTAATTTTTATTTGCACAGAGTTTCTTAGACACAGTGAAAAACAGAATTAGTAGGATCTACAGTGAGACAAAAGAGCATGAAAGGAATGATTTAATATTTCTCAAGTTATTGGTAAAACCCTTGAGAAATCCTGGCCTCATTTACAAGAGTGCAGTAGTATTGGCTTATTGACCTGAAGCACTTGAAATAACTGTCATAAACATCTCACGCAGAGGCTGGATTCTCCAGCTGAACTACTTGGGTGCTGAAGTATTAATGTTACACATAATAATATACTCTTTTTTTTTGTTAAGTTATTTGCAATGTCAAGAAGGAGAATAGCGCTAGAATTCTTGGGGCACGAGACTGTTGTGCTGGGGTAGTTGTGCATCTGGGTTCTTGAGAAGATAATATAGAGTTGTGATGAAATGGGAAACCTCAGATTTCAGCATTTTAATGTGGTCTGCTCTTCCAATTTGCTGCACAGGACTGGGGAAGTGGATTAACCTCAATCTTTTTTTCAACAATAGAGCAGGGAGAACAATTTTGCTCTTTTATAACAGATGGTATGAATAGTCTGTTTTATGATGCAAGTTCTATGTGATTTTATAATACTATAATCCCTCTTTCAGTTTAAGAGATGGGGTAGTATACAACAACCTAGTAGATAATCGAGAAACTGGCATTTGGGATTGCTGAAGGCTAATGAAGCTTAAAAGGTTTGCATTTGACTTGTTGATGGGAAATACTAAAATGGAAATACTAATGGCCAGGGGGCTTTACTAGTGAATTGACCTAAATTTTCTGAAAAGGTACGAGACTCCTAATTTAATGTGTCACTTAAAAGTGCATTTGACTGCACTAGTCTGCACTAGGAGTTCACAGAGTGGGTAAAGGGAGGATAGGTGGAAGTGTGTGGGGGTATTGCAAGGTACCTATTATGATTTGCAATTCCTGAACCACACCATCTCTGAACACCTACTCAGCAATTTCAGAATACTGCTTTTACCCCAAATTCCTTTCTCTCTTCATTCTTTTTAACTAAAATGAATTTCTTGTTATCTGGGCCTTGTTCCTGTGAAGGTAGACTTCTGCCTGTGCGTTTGCTTTTATGTAATTTGAGTGAGCTTTCTTTAGCCCTGTAATTGAGGGGCTGCTGAATCAGGAAAACCAAGATTAAGTGTTTGCTGATGGGAGACTCACACTAGTGTGATGAAAGTTCCCTTTTCAGCAAGAAAAGACTGTGTTGAAATGTTGATCAATGACCGGCGGAACATGAGTCAGCAGGGTGCCGAGGTGGCCAAAAAGGCCAACAGCATCCTGGCTTGTGTCAGCAATAGTGTGGCCAGCAGGCCTAGAGAAGTGATCGTCCCCCTGTACTCAGCACTGGTGAGACCACACCTCAAATCCTGCGTTCAGTTTTGGGCCCCTCACTACAGGAAAGACATTGAGGTGCTGGAGAGAGTTCAGAGAAGGACAACAAGGCTGGTGAGGGGTCTGGAGCACAAGTCTGATGAGGAGCAGCTGAGGAACCGGGGCTGTTTAGCCCTGAGAAAAGGAGGCTGAGGGGAGACCTTATTGCTCTCTACAACTACCTGAAAGGAGGTTGTAGCATGGAGGGTGTTGGTCTCTTCTCCCAAGTAACAAGTGATAGGATGAAAGAAAATGGCCTCAAGTTGCACCAGGGGAGGTTCAGATTGGATATTAGGAAAAATTTCTTCATGGAAGGGGTTGTCAGGCATTGGAACAGGCTGCCCAGAGAAGTGGTGAAATCACCATCACTGGAGGTGTCTAAAAGATGTGTAGATGTGGTGCTCAGTGATATGATCTGGTGGTGGACTCGCCAGCATTAGGTTAATGGTTCGACTTGATGGTATTAAAGGTCTTTTCCAACCTAAATGATTCTGTGGTTCTATGATTATTTCCTCAGCAATAGAGTAGTCTGCATAGCTGGGCAATGACGAGGGAGATACAGCAAGCCAAGTGATCTTTAGGTTTTGGGAATTTGAGATGGACATGCTAATGTTTGGAATGTGCCTGATGATGAGCTAGGATCTTGGATTGCAGAGCCATGACTGAAATTGTCAAAATAACATATGAATTAATATAAAGACTTCACAGTTCAGCACTGATGTCCAGGTAACTTCACTATAATAGCGTCAGGAGCAGAAAGGCTGAATTTGACTGCATTTAGCCGAATGGAGCTATGAGGTTACTGAGGTTACAGTGCTTGTGATTGATCTGTATGGCCTTCTGTTGTTCTTAACTGTCCTTTTATTCCTACGAAGTGTGGTTTACCAGACTTCACCCTCGACCTGCCATGGAATAGCATCTTATATCTTATGATTCAGATTTCAGTAACTCTTCACTGGAATTTTCAGTACGTTCTGTTGGACTGCCTCCTTTCAGTGACTGATACATGACACCTTTCTTTGTCCCTCAGCTGGAGAGCTCATCCTCTGTAAAGGCTGGAAGTACCATTTTCTGCAACAACAAGAAGCTGTTTGTATCTTTAAATTTTAAGTTAATTTTTTTCTTTGTGTATTTAGTACTATAGAGAACAGTGTCCAAGTTAGTTAAGATACAGCTTTATGTGATGGGTTTTTTCCCCTAGCAGAAGTCAGAAATTAAGAAAATTGTTTATCTCCTGATAATCCAGTGATTTTAAATAGGAATACAGTAATTTTAAAATGACCGAGATTGAGCACATTGGAACACGTATGGAAACCTTTCCTAAAATATTCTCCAATGTTGTAGTCTCAACATTTTTTATCTGTACAGAAATAGTTCACACAAAATTTTCTCTAATATTATTAATTTGTATACAGGTTAAAGGTTTTCTAAAGTGTTACTTATTAAAATGTTGAGCACATAATTATTAACACTATATGGAAGTCTCAAAGAGATCTGTGTTGTAAAATGTGAGACCTCTGTCTACACCCTTTCACATGAATAAACCTGTTAAGTGCAGCCTGAACAATCTAACTAGTTTAGTAGCTAGCTGCAGGAGTCACAACAAACTAGAAACTGTGCCTCATATTTCAAATTACATAAGTTACACATAGATATTTATTAATGTTTTAAAGTGACTTTTCTGCAGAAACATTGTATCATAAAAAGGTTTTGGAATATTTCTTCTGCTCAAGCACTGTTGCACTTATTTCCCACTGAGTTCAGCTGGACAGATTTTATGGTATTTACTCTTAAATTTATATAAATTGGAAAACCTAAGTCTCCTCTAACCTTTACCTATGTGAAAGGTAATATCTGTCTGAAGCCAGTTGCCTTGACTACTGTATGAGCACCTGCGGAGAGTCATTCCTGCCTTGGTTTGGAATAGAACAGTTTGCCGTCTGGGGATGTGTAGTCTGCTAGCTTTGGCTCTGCTCGATTTATTAGATAATTGAACTTAGATGAAAGAAAATCTTGTACATGACTTTTATTTAATTTTGCTCAGCAATAACAAGACAAAGTGTTGATCCAACTCTGCATGTCTACCCTTTAATTTCAGGATAATTATTAATAGTTCTTGGCTGTTTCAGTGACCCAAATACTTGGACAAACTGTAAATATTGTATAGCAAGACAGGACTTTTAAAATACAGGCATCTTATTTCAAGCATCTGCAGTAGGTACAGAAGTATCATTGACCTGATTTTCAGAACTAGAGCACTGCTGGTTGTGCCAACAAAAATAGAGCATGCTGACACTTTCTCAGAAACTGGTTTTCAGCATATGATCTCCGAACTCATTCTCTGAGGTATGTGGTGATAGGGGCTTGCTTTTCGTTTTTATTGTCTCAACTTGAGAATATTTGGTAGTCTTTTATATGGAGGAAGACATGGTTTCCACTTTTAGTATCGTTCTGCCTCTATGCTCTATGGCATACAGGTATTTTTTTTGTCTTGCGAACTTTATAGTCAAATGACTTTTGCAGTAAAAAGGAAAGATTGCTGTTAGTGTTAAAGTTTTAAAAAGGAGCTGTCAAGATGAGCTTGTGTTTCACTGTTTACCACTAATCCTTCCTTTCTAATTGTAAATCTGACTTCTTGCTTGTTTGGAGTTGATAGTTAATGGCTTTGTGATTGATCAGAACTGCGGGGTTTGGAGCAGGAGCTCTTGGTCTGAGTCATCACTGTACATGGAGTTTGTGGGACCAAGGAACGTGCACGTGTCCAGCTGGTCTGATGTAAAATGGCCTTGCCCAGCACCAGATTTGGAGTTTTATGTCAGTCATGCTACCTTCTGCTCCTGCCCATCCTCATGGAGCCCATGACCCACCCCTGCACACTTTCATATGCTCAATGGGAAGGCTGCTGCTCTCAGCCAGCTTTCTTCTGCACAGAGTGAATGCTCTGCTGATGGACTACAAGCAGCAAAAGCTAGTTGTACTATTTAAGTAGAGCTAGTGAGCAAGGGAACCCAAGTCTACCCCCTCATGACTGGAAACTTGGTAATCATTCGAGATAAAAGCAAAGCTAATATTCTTGAAAATGCTTTCAGTCTGTTTTAAAACCTCATTTTTATAATGGACTATTGCTCAGTTGTAAGCACTTTCAGATACAAGGGGTTACTTTTCTTTGCAGGTAAATATTTCAAAACAGAATTCATAAAGTACCTTTGCTTCGTGTAAAGAAGATATTTTATTTAGAAAAATGTACCGAAAGTTAATACGGGTCATTGAAGAATAGGTTGTCCACTGGGAAGCATGTAATTGCATATAAGGAAGAAATATGATGCACTACAAAGGTAATGCGGTTTGTGCAGTCATCTCTTCCATATCTATTATTGACTGAGGGTAACAACATGTGCCTTTCAGATGATAGATATAATTGGCATTTCTAACCTGGTAGTTGTGAAGCTACTGAACACAGCCTTGTAGCAAAGGAAGAGAAAACATTAAAACAAGCCTAAAGCTTTGATCAGCATCGTGATTTTTAATCATTCATATTTGGTTGGAATTTTTTGTTGACAAAGTCTGATTTTGCAACTCCTTATTGCCTTATGGAAAAAAACAAGTGATACCTGGTCTTCTTTCAGGGTCCCTTCCAGTCCCTAACATTCTGTGATTCTGTTCTCCCAGTGACACAGTCTAACCAGCATTATTTTCAGGAAGTAGATATAAATGTTGTATGTAAAGAAAATATGTATTTGAAGCAAATAATAGTTGTCTTTCCTTTATTCCCTCCTTCAGTTAAGAGAGACAAGTATGTGTTCTGAAAAACTCATCTATATGTAATGTTACAAGCAGTATTATATGTTCAGAAAATTGAATGGTTTTAAATCAACCTTATTTTTAAAGATATTCTTGCTGTGCACATATCTAGAAAGACAAGACACACACAGTGCTCCAAAACAAAATGTGAGCCATCACCTCATGTTTCATGTTTACAGAAATTCCGTAGTGGCTGAATCTTTAATTCTTGTAATAACCCTAGAGGCTGAACTATTAAAATCTCCTGGGCCAGAATTGCTGTGTTGGATGCAAACGAGGGGTCTTGTGTATTGATCTTTCGGATTACACACGGGTGGCACATTAATTACGTGAGTGGCTATATTCTCGCTGTGACATCAGGTATAGAGAATTGAGACGCATAGAACCGGAGGAGCATTTGTCCCTAAGAAAAGTCATTAGAGTGCATTTTTAAATGCAATACGTTGAGAACGGGCTGTGCAAGTTACAGATTCATCAGAGGAGCCCAGTAATTCATCCTATTAAGCATGTCCTGTTGCTGACAGTGCATAAAGGGCTGGTTTTACTGTGCAGCAGCAAGTTCGCTTGGAGATAATAAGTTTCAAAATATTCTCAAAGTATGAAGGAGAGTTTAAATTAAAATAAAGGTCAGCTGTATATATTTAAGCTTTAAAAAATAATCAAAGGACAAAAAAATTTAATAGGCCATGTGAAGATAAGATTGCTGGCATCATGGGGAAGAAAAAGTAGGGAAAGAAAGAGAGAGGTGAACTTTTAACCCAGCCATAATAAATGAAATTTGTGTCCCTCAAAAGCAAAGCATTGTCAGGAAGATTATCCCTGCTAACAACTAAGCATGTCCTTAATGAGATCAAGGAATCAAGCCTCTGACAGACCAGGGTAACAAAGCACTTCTGATCAATGCAACTGTATCTTGTTTGTTTTGTAAAGCTAACCTCTGTTGTATCTCCTTCGGTTTTATAGCAAGAAGATCAAGTAAACCTTTCCATAATGACATTCTTTCCTTTAGAAATCACATTCTAGAATTCTAAAGCATGTTTTGTATTCACTTCAAGCAACCCAAGCTGACAAAGAAACACTCACAACTTATGTGATTTCAGTCTGTTTATCTTGGAAGAATAATGATGCTAAATATTGGCTTACATCTTCACAAGATTCTTGAGTGTCAGTGGTCCCTAAATGGTTTTGTGTTGAACCATGTAACTAACACCTTTTATCTGTGCGAGTGAAGTTAAGCAAAAATAAGTAAACATAACATGGAAAGATGCAAAGTTACTTAAAACAAAAAAGTCCCTTCCCACAAAACAACAATGGAAAACCTCAGAGTTTCTAAAAACCCAAACCAGGATAAAATACAGTCATATACGTGTATAATGTGTTTGAAACATAGTAACTGATTTTAACAGATCAGGTAGGCAGGAAACAAAATAATCATTTACATGAACATGTAAAGCAAAACCAGAAGCAGTACAGTGTTTGGTACTTCTCTAGTTTACATTTGGCATCCCTGCGAATTCTGAAAAGGATCCAGATGCTTTTCAGGTTTGAGATGGCAGGGTAATATGCTTATTCCCATTGGAAGTGAGCAAAACAATGTAATTTCATTGTATATGTCTGCTGACTGGTAAAGACATTGTTTCTGGTTTGAGAACGCTAGGTATCAAGGATGCTAAAATGATTCATCATAGAAATGGATTTTAAATTGCTGTATACAACAAAGTTATCTTGTCGAACCCAGAACCATTCAGTACTATCGAAGAAATGTTCTTCTGGGTTGAAAGGAAAATGTGCTCTTTTTCTTCTCATAATACTTTTATGTCATGCTGGAAGGTCGTACTTTTGAATACTCTTTGACTAATGATTTTTTTTCCTATGTTCGAGATGTACTGATATTCCTTCTCTCAGTAAAAATGCCAGATGAGATGTTAAGAAAAGAGCATGAAGTAGCAAAACTGACTTATAAGCCTGTGATCTGACATGACTTAAACATTTTAGGATTTTTGTATGATAATTTACTATGTTAGAATATAATTGTTTAGATGTTATGTCACAAAACCCCACAACTTCAAGTACTGCCACATCTCTCAAACAATCCAGGACAAGTTCTCCCGTTGGATTTTTTTTTTAACCTTTTTTGAGTATATGGGGTTTATTGAGTATGTTGAGTTTATGAGTATATAGTATATTTCTTTTACGCATAAGGATATGTGTGTTTGGATTATTGAAGAACACTTGATCAAGGATATACATATATATATATATATAAAAGATAAAATCTAGGCCAAGAGGTTTTATGGATTTCTTCTCTCAAGCAACAGCTCTTGAAGGACTTCTAAGGCAAAAAGGCAGTGTCGCAGCAAAGTGACACTTTGAACCCTGAAAATTTTGTTTGTGTTTTGCCCGTTTGCTGTGCTATTAGTTTGTTTCTAGTTAAGATTCAGGCAACTGTTGAGGGATCCTGTGGTTGGATAAAAGATTTGAAGTGCTATGACCTTTTGTTGCTTTTGCAGACAGCAGGTCCTGGAGATGGTGAGCTCGCTGGTGTTGCTGAAGAAAAGGCATTGTACAATACTTTCATTTCCAGCATTTCCTTAACTCAAAGAAGAAAGAGAATCCCTTTTCAGTCTGATCATAAGGAAAATTAATGAATACAAATGGTCACCCAATTCATAATTCATCAGTATATCTCTGCAGACCCAGGGCTGGTTCAAGACTTGTGGTCTGCAGGATACATACTTCTGTAACACCATCCTCCTGGTTCACAGCAGGTTCACAGCACCACTGCTAGAAGTTATTCCTATAACGAGGTAATGCCTCTTCACAGGTTTTTCTCATTCCCAGAATGAGTTTTGATGCTGAGATACAGTAATTTCTGGTACCATGTTACCCCTATTAATTATGAGTAGCAGACCAGTCACAGTTACAGATGATTTCTTCCTTCAGTTCCTGGACTTTTCAGATTCCCGTGATAGCACTGGTTAGCTCTGTTGAGATTCATGCATGATAAGTCTCAGCTTCCTACCTGTCTCTGCTTGCATATTATATTATAGTTACTCAATGACCTGCTCAGATTCAGTCCCTGGTCCAAGATCTTGTCTGACATCTCAGCATTGCCCATTTGAGATGCTCGAGGCGTCTTTCAGAGCCATGTTCAGAATTGCTACTTAATTCATTTCAAATTGAAAGTGGCCTGCTCAGCTGAGATCATTTCAGCCAGAGAATGAGTCAGCTGCAGGTTTTCATGGCTGATTATTCCTATGTGATAGTGTTTCATAGCAACAAAGTGATGCTGAGCCCTTGCTGAAAGTTGACTCCCAAATGGTCTTAAAATTCTAATTGAATCTATAAGTAGTTCTGCTTTTTTTTTTTTTTTTTTTTTTTTTTTTTTTTCTTTCAGCCTTGCTATTTGGAGGGAGATAAAAAGTTGTGCTCACTGCAGGTTGCTAAAGCTGTTGCACTGCTCAGATTAAACTGCTGGTTTTCTGTTTTGCCTGTAGTTCCAAGGGCCAAACTACCAAGTCTCAGAGAAAAACTAAGTGAATAACTGCCTTTGTTTCTCTATTATAATTTTTGCTGGTATTCTTCTCATACATCACAATTCAATCGAGAATGTCTTCCTGATTCAAACATGATGATTATTGAGATGTTCCAGATGCCCACTGAATTTGTCAAGCAGTAAGCATTGGATTATGCTTCTATAAATCTAGTTTTGAAGAACAGTACTGCACTGATGCAGCTGTGTGTATACCAATGTACAGCAGAGTTATTGCTTTCTGGTCTTTAGGGTGGGATTTACATTCTGACTTGTGTTCTCAGCTCATGGAATGACTTGATAGATTCGCTTACTGCCTACTGTGGAGAACACGACTTGTTCTTCCTGTCTTCCACTCTCTATTTCCTCCCACCTCTCTTCTGGAGTCTGCACCTTTTGATGGGCTTTTCGTTCCTGAAGAAGTTCTGAAACTGATTCACAGGCTGCTTTTCTGTGAGTTCATGGAGAGCTGAAGCTAGGAGGTGTGTTATTGCTGAAAAACTCAGTTGCGTGCATATGACCTACAAAGGGATCTATTTGCATTAACTGCAGTATTTTGTCTCAAAAGTGGATTTGGCTCACAGTTAAAAGATTCTCTTTTTGCCAGCTTGAACAGACCAGTTATGTTCCCAACAAGTTGATCAGCAGCTAAGGCTAAACTCTGGGCTGTGCTCTGCTGCGTGGATCTGCTGTGGCCGCAAAAGTTGATGTGAGAATTGCATGGCTAGCTTCCAACACCTTTTGATGGATAACTCTTCTATAGGGAGGGCAGGTACTGATGTTCCAAACCAGAGAAAATCGTGTGTAATTTTATGAAGACCCATTTGCAGAAAGGACAGATAAAGAGGGTTTGAGGATGTACAGGTCTTTATTTTTTTTAAGATACAGTTTTTATGCAAGCTTTTCAGGAATTGGCAGCATATCCAAACACCTGCTGCAATGTTTAATTAAAATACTCCAGCTGAATGGAAAGCTGTGTGATATATCACAATACCATTATTTTTCTCTGATGAGTCATGACTGACATTTTGTTCATTACTTAATGTTACATGATTCACCTTTTGGTCCAGATTAAAAAACGTGCCATGTCCTACAGAATTGACTTTCGACTTCAAACAGAAGTGGAGTAAAGCATGCCAGTTGCAATAGGATGAATACACAGGAGCAAGCTGAGCATTAGACTAAAATTTTGAATCATACAATGAAGATGCATTTGCAGTGTGGTGAAATATTCTGTTTTGTTATAGATGTGTTTATTCAGATACAGCTCTTCTACTTATCTTGGTGTTGTGAGGTGAATGGATTTTTCAGTAGGAAAAATATTCTTGCAAATCAGCTTTGAAAGCATCATAAGACGGTTTTATGTAAAGCCAGGCAGTTGCAAGAGAAATTAGCAAATATCTGTAAACACAGTGTGATTCATCTGGTCAGATAACTTGTTTGCAGTTAAAGGTAAAAGCTTCTTTGAAGAATAACTGGCTGAGACTTTGCTCTTAAAACTAAAGCCCAGTTATTTTTTGTGTTACTTGCTGCCAAGGTGACAGATAAAACCATCAATTTCAATGTTTAAAATATTTTAAATTCTAATGTAGATGCAACATCATCTTTCCCTGGCATACACTGAAGAAAAAGTCAGATTGACAAGTCCAATTGTCTCACAATCTCCAGAACTAACACACAGTTTTGAGAAGACCATCTGCAAGGCTTATTAAAGTATGGTGGGTTTACTTTCATATGCGTAAATCTTGATATCTTTGCTGAGTCTGTCCAAAACTCAATTGGGAGTTTTACACCTATCCGCTTTGGTTTGCAGTAAGACAAACGAGGCTTGATTGAGGCAGGAGCAAAGAGTTCTTGAAATCTGTGATGCCTACAGTAGGTGACAATTACTGTTTATCATTGAACTGGTTTACAGTAGTTTCAAACCCCTGGCAGAAACAGTACTTCAGATCTCCTTACTAATCCCAGGTCATCCAGTCATATAATCAAGGAGGAATTTCTGAGACATGACAAAGAGATTTCCTTACGATGCATAATTACACTGGCATGTGCTGTAATTTACTTGTGTCTTTTTTTTAGTTAGGGAAAAATGCATGGCTTAAAAGTGGAAAGAAGTATAAGTTTTGTAGGTTAATAGAAAATAGCAAACTTTTTTTTTTTTTTCCTTCCTTGATATGGAACATTGGGGCATTTTGACAATAAACTATACCTGTCAGAATGGGAGCCAATATGTAATGTTAGCAATCAGCTAAGAGGCACTTCATGTGGCTTGTTGGTATTAATCATACTGTCAATTTTAATTCCATGGGCATACTTCTTTCCACTTTTCATTTAGAATTTATTTCAGAGCGTGATCAAAGCTCTGCTGTTCATTACATTCAGCATCAGCTAATTTGTTTTTTGGCAACTCTTATCCCAGTTCCTATTAAACCGTAGCCATAAATTGAGATAAGAGTTGTGCCAAAACATTTCAGGATTATCAAATGGTAACATAGAGATGGGTGCATTATCATGCTGCTTTCAAGACCATTGAGTTACTGAGAAATTAACCATTAGCAAATACTTAGGAGCTCCAAGACAAATTTACACCTGCAGTGCTTTTTTTCATCTCTTTTGAATGGACTACAGGATGAAAAATATGTGAGAAAAATCACATCTTGTAATGTTTCTGAAATCCTCATTTGTGTGTATTGTAGTTTTATTGACAATTGTGCAAGTGTGCTGTATCATAAAATATTCTGGATCACAGAATATGCTGTGTTTATAAGACAAAGATTATTAAGGTAACTTTTTTCCTAACCTACAGTCACTTGGAAGTCTGTGTACAACATTGATATCAGAAGTTCTTTTATTTAGAATTTTTTTTCTTTCAGCAGGTGTTTCTAGAACCTGCTGAATATATAATTTCTAGTGATACATGAAAAAATGGCAGTTTGCCTGGAGAGAGGGGAGAGCGTTGCTTGGGTATGTAAATAAGACACCGTACCTTACCAGCCCTTACCCCTCTTTTTTTCATACTTGGGTCTTCAAAAAGTAACCTGAAAGTAGGCTTAAAAATTCCATTGTCAAAGGTCTATAAAAGTCTTGGACAGATATGGAAATGATGAGAAATTAAGAACTAGTGGCTTTTTTCCAGCATCAGATAAGTTGGTGGTAAAATTTCTACAGATTTTCAGGCTGCCTCACATCTTAATCGTTGGAGAAAATTATGGAGAACAGTTGGGCATCTAAAACTTTTCAAAAAGCCAAATAAAACGAGACAATGCTTCAGTTCATTAGTGACTGAATATGATGTATAACAGCTGTGCTGTAAACATTACTGAGAAATAATGCATAGATAATTAGAAAATGTTTTTAAAAAATATTTAATTACTAGGAAGTATAATAGTACCATAAGATGAAAAAATTGTCACAACTATGCAATTGGTCAGATTGCTTGTGCTTTGATGTTTTTGAGCGTGTGCATTGGTAGAATGTTTATTTATTTAACAGGTTGGCCCTGATGACTTATGTCGAAAGTTGTGTCTGGTTTAAATAGTTCCTAAGGCTTTGCAAGAGTGGGACTAAGTTTCAGAAGTAGGACTGACTTGCTTTGTTTGTTTTCCAGCTGTCCTTTTAGAGCTATTTTGAAAACAGGAGTACAAAAATACATAAAGGCTCCCTCACTAGGGGATGATTTTGTTTTGTGTTTTGTTTTGTTTTTTTCATTTGCTTAACATGATACTGCAGTTACTTCCTGGAAGCATGAACAGAGAATCTGCTTTCTTTGAGATTATCTTGAATTTTTAATCTTTCATATTGTATTACCTGTTAGCTTCTTGCTAAGGAGTTCCGGTCCGGAATCAGCTTGTTTTCAGTAGTGATAGTTATATGAAGCAACTGTAGTATTTAGAATAAATTGTGTTCCTCTGAAAAAAGCCAATTCAATAGTCTTAAGGTATAAGGCCAGGACATGGCTGGAATCAGTGCTGCTAGAGGCCGGTGCTGCTAATGTGTGTGTAACCCCATTTCTTATGCCATAGCTTAATACTTTTTTCTGTGATTGAAGTACGCCTGAGAACTCCATATTAAAGCCTGGTATCTTTTTCAGCACAGATTTCTACTTGTTAGGCTTTGTAGTAACTTCGTAATAAAAATATAGACCAGGATTTCTGCACTAATTAAGGTCATTTGAAAAGTGTAAATGTAAGGAGACTCTATCCAAGCCAACGTTCATCTCTTCAAACAGGTGAATTTAGTACATGACATCCTACCACTCCCAGGAAAAGAAAACAGAAATTGCAATTCAGCCATTACATTTTAAGATGCAGATTCAGCAAATGACTTGGACATTATTCTTTTAATCTACTTTTAAGCATGGGCTTAAATGTTTTTCTGAAGATAAACAGATTTATAGATATGTTTAGAACTTGACATAAACTTAAACACCCTGTTGAGCAGGGCTAGATTTCACAAATGTGCCAGTGTGGTCAATAGGAGATGGATGATGTGCCCTTACCCTTCTGATGGTCTGTGAGATGTCAGAAATGTACCAGTTCTCCTTCAGCAGCCTTTGTGGGTTTGTGTTCATCGTCTAAAAGGAAGAAATGGAGGTTGTGTTCCAAGTTATAAACTGACCAGATAACGCCATCTCTGCTTACGCTTTCTGCCCTGTTTTGTAAGAAGCTTCTGTTTAGTTACAGAAACTCTCCCTGCTGGATGGGCTTTCCAGTTTGGAGTTTTTGCATTTTTATACAAGTGCCTTCCTCCTTTTCAAGATGATGAAGGGAGTGGAGCATCTCCCTGATGAGGAAAGGCTGAGGGAGCTGAGTCTCTTTATCTTGGAGGAGACTGAGGGGTGACCTCATTAATGTTTGTAAATATACAAAGGGTGAGTGTCACAAGGATGGAGCCAGGCTCTTCTCAGTGACAACCAATGATAAGACAAGGGGCAGTGGGTACAGACTGGAACACAAGATGTTCCACTTAAATTTGAGAAGAAACTTCCTCTCAGTGAGGGTGCCAGAGCACTGGAACAGGCTGCCCAGGGAGGTTGTGGAGTCTCCTTCTCTGGAGACATTCAAAACCCAGCTGGACACCTTCCTGCGTAACCTCATCCAGGTGTTCCTGCTCCAGCAGGGGGATTGGACTGGATGATCTTTTGAGCTCCCTTCCAATCCCTAACATTCTGTGATTAAGAAAGGAGAAAACAGATCTGTATAAATATATAAAAATAAGATTACTATTGTGTTGAGAAGATGCATTGCATCTGTGCTCTGTAGTAGCAATGCAAAGGTTGGTAGGAGGCTTACACTGATCTCAAGAACGTGCTTTATGATGCTCCTATGAGAAAACCACCCAAACCTGGCAAACTTCTAAGTTTCTGAAACATCTTTATATGCTTTGTGAGGACTTAAAGGAGCGCAGCAGGTGTAAGTGCGTGAACATTTCACCTGTACTGGGCATATTCCAGCTTAGAGCTGAGACCGACTTCACTGGAGTGGTCAGAGGCACTGGCGCTGAGGCAGGGAGGCGACACTTCAGTGTGTTTTGGCAAGGAGGAGGAGGAAGCTTGTTCTACCTGAAATGCAGGAATGTGGGGTTATGCTGGTTTGGGGATAAAATAGGGTAGATGCAGATTGTGGCAGGCGTCTGGACAGTGTATGCCCATGTATGTCTGTGGGAAGAGAAGACAAAGTCTCAAACTGAATGGGAGATGTGAAGAAGTCTTGAAAAAGGACCAATGCATAGTAACAACTTATTTGTCATTCCCTTCCAGGATTTTGGACATGCCTGTGAATAAAATGAAATTTTGAAAGTAATGTCAGAAATATACCAAGGCAGATTTCATACCCATTTTACAAAAATTTCATAGTAACATGTGGAATAAGACGTTTTTAAAGCAGCATTTATCAGTGTACCAGAAGAAAGGCCTTTTTAAAAGTCCCTCAGCTGTGATGATTCTGCTCTATTAGCAGGAGACTGTAATGAAGTCAGTTCAGTCTAAAACCGGGAAGGAAAGTATGATCATGCTTTCTTTTAACATATATTGCAGAAATATTTGCTCATAAATTTATTTTATTGCTGTCTATTAAAGACAATTTAATTTAATTGAACTTCCTGAGCCTTATGGAAATTTTTCTTTCCCTGTATTGCTCCCTTGACAGAATTATTTTTCACTTTCCTTCTGCCTTTTTTCTACTCTCACAAAGATGCAGGACCCTCAAAGCTAAAAGCTAAAAACTGTTGCCACAGAAAGAGAGAAGTTTGGAGGGGTTTTTGTCCATTCTTAGTGTTCGATCTTAGTTTAGTCTTAGCAAAGAATCTAATGATCTCCCTGCCTTCTTGTCTGACAGTAACATGATTTTGCAGTGATCCTTTCCTTTACATTTGGAAAGGCATTTTGCATACACCAGCAGAGAACAGAGGTTCAAAGCGATGTGCCCTTCTCCAGTGTTGCCCTTTGTGTAGGGTTCCCTACCTGGAGCACAAGTCTGATGAGGGGCAGCTGAGGGAACTGGGGCTGTTTAGCCTGGAGAAAAGGAGGCTGAGGGGAGACCTTGTTGCTGTCTACAACTACCTGAAAGGAGGTTGTAACATGGAGGGTGTTGGTCTCTTCTCCCAAGTAGCAAGTGATAGGACAAGAGGAAATGGCCTCAAGTTGCACCAGGGGAGGTTCAGATTGGATATTAGGAAAACATTCTTCACAGAAAGGGTTGTCAGGCATTGGAACAGGCTGCTCAGGGAAGTGGTGGAGTCACCATCCCTGGAGGTGTTTAAAAGGTGTTTAGACGAGGTTCTTAGGGACATGGTTTAGTGCTAGAGTTAGGTTGTGGTTGGACTCAATGATCCTGAGGGTCTCTTCCAACCGAAATGATTCTATGCAGAGTTGGTAACTAGTGACCATCTGGTTTCATAGTATGTACTTGTTCTAGGCTGGACTAGGTCCAGATTTCCGATTTTAACTGAAAGTTTTTATAAATATTAGATTCTAAAGTGGGCTTTTGGTACAAAATTTTATTAAACTCTCCAACCTGATGTTTGGCATGTGCTTTATTAGCTAACCAGCAACACAACTATTCCTTCTGTTATCTTTTTTTTTTCAGTTGAGTAGATTTCAACAGAAATTGCTGCAGTCAGACCACTATAGAAATGAAATTAGCTGTTCAAAATTCCAGGAATTTAACCCTAATTTGCATTTTCTGTTGGAGAAGAGGCAAGGTTTGGGACCCACTGCTGCAAAACACAGCTGCTGCCTCTGCTCTTGTCGGTGGATTTGCAGAACAGAAGAGTTCTGCTGGCTCTCTAAGCACACGGCACAAGACCACAAAGAGTTTGATGGCACTGCATTTATCAAGGGGGAGAGACTCATTGCTGTTTCTCCCTGTGCCCACTTGGCAGATGCAAAATAGGAGAGGACTTTGCTGTTGGCATCAGAGAGCTTACAGCTTGTGTGAATGTTACCCTGGGTTTTGCTCGCAGTGAAATAGTCCTCTTGTAATCACTATGAAGGGCATGTTCTTGGAAACAGCATAACTTGTAATGGGTGCAGTTAAAAATAACGATTGGGTTTGTAACCTGACTTAACAACCCCCTCCCTCCTTATTTTCCTTTTTCCAAACCAAAATTTTATCTGTAGATTAGTTACTCCCCTTCATTTTATTATTCCTTATGACTCTCTTCTGCACAAGAGTATTGTTTGTCTTATTTTATATTATTGTCTTCAACATTTTACCTTTTTCCATTTAAGAGATCCCTCCAGTTCTATCTCTGAGACATCTTTTATTGTTATGTATTTCTAGCATAAACCAACATTGTTTGTTATTAATTTTTTTGCAATAAAAGTTCCTTAGCAGCAGACACTATGGAGTTGAGTGGGAAAACAAAATTTGTGTGAGTGGGAGAATATTTTAAAAAGTGATGTCAACAGTAAAACAATGTGGTATTGCCTACTGAATTACACAGCGGACATGCTAATGGCTTCATTAACCTCTTAATCTGTGTTCAGCTTTTTGCTGATGATGTATTAGCATTACGTTAATTTTCAGCCTTCCTTTCACCTCTTTAAATAAAGTATTGTTCCTTGTACTGACAGTTTGTTTCCTAGACCTGCTGACTATTTTCTTTTGTAATACATTTTGAAAAATAATTTCGCTTACAGCTCTTTGTTGTTATTCTCTTATTTGTTACTATTATCTGATTTCTTAAGTCTGTCTTATTTATGGGAACTGGCTCATTTAGAGTTTCACTACCACTCCTGTGAAGTCTGTAGTGGTTTTGCTGTAATAGCTTCTTGCTCACATAATTCCAGAATCTCAGGGATTTTTGATCTATTATCTTGCTATTCAGACGCTCAGGTGCATCAAGATCATATAGCTCAACAAAATCCATTTCAGAAAGCAGCACTGATCTCTTCCATTTTATAAACATTGAGGGAAATTTGCTTAGTCATATGGATATGCAATCTAAATTTAAGCGTGTCTGTGAGTGTCATCATGTCAGTAGAACCTAAGCACGTACTTAATGTTAAGCACATATATTTAAGTGTTGTCTTATGTTGGTCAGGGTTTTCTCAGATAGGAGCAAATTCCTGCAAGCAAACATACAGCATAGTGTTAGATCAGCCCTTGATAAAATGAGATTTAATGACACTGCTTGAGATGATATTTATATTCGACAAAGATGAAGAAACAAAACCACTGATTTAACAGTTTGACAGTTGGTTTTGGTGAGATGAGGGGAATGGTGAATGTTTAAGTGAAATTTGAAGACTGCTCAATGACTGGGTTCAATGGAACTTCATGCTTGTTTTCTTTTAAGTAAGAGTATAATCTTTTGTGATACAAGATGCCAAATTAGTCATAATTTATGTGGAATGATTCTCCATTTCCTGGAAACTTTCTGTTTATGAGTGTGCCATTTCTTTAACAATTTTGTTGTTTTTGTTCTAATGCTTTCTGAGGAATGCTTTTTAATAACTGCTCTAATGCAGAAATTCTGGGTTCCTATTTTTTACAGTGTGCTCGTTTCATTTGTATCATGACATGTGCACATGTGTGCTTGCACATGTGCATGTTGTTATAATTGCATCTAATTATATGTAATTATATGTGTGTGTATATGTGTAAAAATTTCACTGTGGAATTATATGTGCTAGGTATCACAATTTAATTTCTATGCACCAGTGATATGTTTTAAAAGCCATTCTTTTATTTAGAATCACAAATAGAAAATTGAATTAGAAATGTATAGTACATACTAAAAATAGGATTATTATGAAAATAAGACAAACTGCATGTGTTTATAATCAAATTATGAATGACTGTAAATTGAAAAAAAAACAGAGTAGCTGAGGCTTAGTGTGGTTATAGTCTGCTATCCATGTTGTACATGTCACAAGAAATAATTGTTTATACCTCTATTAGTTAAATCTGGCAACAGTATCAATATTATGCTGTTCTCTCCGTGCTTCAAACTCTATAGAACAATATTTTTCTTTTTACTCTTTTTCTAGCACTTGCTACTGGCAATAAAGTTTATCATGGCGTTTGTAATTCCGGATAAACCAAGAGATATCCAGATAAAACTGGCCAAGTTGGAATTTGAATCTCTAGAGGCCCTCAAACAACAGGTAAGAGCACCTGACATGCATAACAGTCAAAAGTGTCGTTGGTCTGAAGGAATGATAAACTAGGGAGGTTCCGCGTTTGATTTAGGTGGGTAAATATGTAAATCTGTGGACTTTGAAATTCTTGTTTGCATTGTATCATGATTAGCTCGCTGAGGCTGCTCCACCTCTGCGCTGCAGGTTGTGGTGGCAGAGCTGGGGTGGCTGCGTGGAGCGTGGAACCATCACTAGCAGTGCTGCGTACAGCAGAGGGTATTAAATAAACAGAAAACAGTGCTGCTTTACCTCTACCCATTGGGTTGTAAACTGTAGCATTTCAGATACTGCTTCATTTTCTCTTAGTCCATCACTGTTTAAGAAGTGGAGCAGGGAACTGGGAGTTCTGACCAATTCATCTGTCCTTTCAACCCATCAGTGTATGGGAGGAAAATGGTTTTCCTTTTCAGATGGCTTGAAGTTTTTGGCATGGTTTGTAGCGTAGCAACTTGTAATGTCTGTTGTCCTTGTGTATACAAACATAACTTTATATTGTCACTTTTAAAGGATGTTAGACTCTATGGAACCTAGTTTCGTCCCCTGGAGGTATTTGTTGTTGCAACACTAGGATTTCTTTCATTGCTGAAATACCATCACTTAGCGCCTATGTAACCAGAAAGCATGAACAGACTGAACTTTAGAAAAATGCTTGAGAACTGTGTATGATGGAAAAGTAACGTTGCCTTATTTTCCTGTCCATACAATATTCTCAGTTTATTGCATAAATGAGGTATAATTTACAATATACTCAGCATGCATTCCGAAGAAATTTAGGAAAATAAGGAAGCAGATTTTTGTACAGAAAACAAATGATTCCATAAAGAGTATGGTGGAGATGGCAAGAGGTGAAGAATTGGCTTAGCTTCGGTAGGATACAGGGATTCTACAGAGCTGGTTTTGCAATGGCAGCGTACTTTAGGAGTTTCTGAGAGTACTCTGCTAGGTAGGATTTCTAAGATAGTGTATATATAAAAAAGGAAACAAACAAACAACCAGGCCACAAACAAACCAACAGACCAGCATGGTGCTGCAGAGACTGACTCACCTATTTCTTTTTAGCTTAGATATTTTTACACTGCAGTACATGGTTTTACATGAACATATTCTTTGTGTGCACCAGACACAGGCTTGTAACCTCCTCTATACTGTGGTTTTTGTGTAGAACTGGAGATTACTCTCTAAAACATCTGTGACAAAATGATCTCTTAATTCTGGGCAAACTATGCCTGTAAACAATAGCCTGCCTTTTCTAGTTAAGATCCCACAGTTTTGTGTGATGCTAGAACATCGCTATTGAGGTCAGCACTGTCTCTCATAATAAGACATAACAAACGAAATCCAAATTGCAGTTGAATCTAATGCCTGATAGTTTTGTTTTGCCTTTCTCTGGTATGTCAGTGTGAAGTTACCAGGAGCTAGTCATGGATCTCATGTACTTTTTAGATAATATTAAAAGGAACAGGACTACATTTCTGTTTTAGTTGTTACTTATCTGTTTTCATTTTGTAGACAGGCAAAACTAGGCCATCCACTGGAACCTTAAACCCAAGTGAATACAGTCACCTTTGGTTATAATGTGCCAACTGGGATAGATACAGAGTCTCTTTCAATGAGTGTGCACATCAGCAGTTAGGACTTCATGTCCTGTCCTTGCATCTGCGCATTCCCTACAATAATATAAGTCCGATCTCCAGTTCTTCAGGGTTGTTTCATTAATTCAGTAGTAGAAGCTAAATCTAAATTTAAATAATGACCAGAAGCCTTGCAGTTCTCTACCTAATACTTTGAGTCTTCCTACAGAATTCAGGAAGAATATTGGCTGTTTTTTAGGTGCTGTGGTAGGTACTTTAAACACAAGTATCTACCATCACCTTTTTAGATTTCCTCTGATTGATACTGTGATATGTATCCCATCAACATACTGAGATTTGGGCTTTTTTTTCTGGTGCCTTAGTTTTTTGAGTGAAAAATACCTGCATTTAATATGTTGGCAGTTCAAAAAGATACCGAAGCGTTCATTTATTTTAGAAGCATGTTTTCAAGTTTTTCCTCTTGTTACTGAGTCATCACAGTAGTTTAAACTGTACATCTTTCAAGAAAACAGAAAACAAAAAACAAACCAAACAACACCAAGAAAACCCCCCAAAACAACTGTTCTTAAAAAAAAAACAAAAAACCAAAAAACCAAAAAAACAGGAACAAATATAAAAGTCTGGGGCAAATGTGTTGTGGTATCACATATTACAGAGAAACTGGTTTATATACTTTTGTGCAAGTATGCATCACATTTCTCTCTTGATGCTGTCCAGACATGCATACTGTTGTGTTTTGCCATGTGAGCTTTTAAAGTACTGCTGTCTTGGGATGGAGCTATTAGAAGGATATTAACACTGTCAGACTGTAAACCTCTAAGATGCCAAAATAGATTATTAGGCTCCATACATAATGCATGGAGAGAACATCTCCTAATACAGCTGCTTTGAACAGTTGTATTGATTATGCTTGGGATCCTTAACTTTAGACAGTGTGAGCACCTTTACATTTTCATTAATGCCAAGCTAATTGCTTTTTAACCTGGTGCAGTGGGACTGTAACTATTCAGTGTTCAAATCCATAGACACTGAGTTAGTGTCTATTTGAAAGGGTTTTTAGTGTCTCAGCTCCCTAATAGAGATGACTGATCAACATTAGAGCTAGTTAAAACCTTCTATACAGTGAAAAACGCCATAATTAAAAAAAAAGACACTGGAATGACAGTCTTGTTTTAAAGAGGCAAAACTCTAAGAAAGGGTTTTCTGAAGTTCCGAAATGTTCCTTTTAAACGCTTCTTGACATAGGTTGTTGTGTTAAGACTGTTGAAAGGGAGTGGACTGTTGAATGGGTCATAATAATTTGATCTATTCTGAAAATACACACAAAGTGTCATAACAGAGTTTGTTGACATAACTCAAGACTCTGAATCCAGTTTGGGGAATATGCTACATCTGTAGACTTTGCTTCAGACTTCCCTGATGTCCTTCAGTGTAAAGAACGGTAGAGGAAGCTGGTTAGACTCTGTTTTAAGGTATAGCTGAGGGCAGAAAATAAACTAAAGAGAATATGGATTAAGATTTTTAGAAGGATTTTTAGCAGGAGTGATGACATTAACACTCCCTCAGTGCTGTCTGTTGCTTTGTCACCCAGAAGGAAACGTGGATGCTGGGCAACTAGAAGTGGGTACTATCTGATGGACCCTTTTCTGGTGAGCATCGTGGTCCTTAGTGAAACAGCTAGCTAGTAAAGGGTGGTGAGGTGCCTGAGAGCCCCCTCGCTGCTTTGCAGTACTCTGCTCTGTTGGGTCTGTTTCTTGCAAGCGCAGAATCATGTCGTGCTCTTCTGTCTAGTTGTTATTTTAAGGAAGAGAGACCAAATACAGGTGCACCTGCAAGCAGCAAGGGAACAGCCAATTAATTCTTCAGTGATTCAGGAATTACCAAAAGTGGAGGTGAGGACTGATGCTGTAAAACTAGTGTGAGGACACTATCTAGCATTTTTGGGCAGCGACAGTGAAAGCTATGCTGATAAACATTTTAGCTTCTGGACAGATCAAAGTTTAATGAATAGACAAAAGGCCCTCATGGTTGGAGATGGGTCAGCAGTCTGTCCTTGTAAAAGGTCTAAATTCCAGAAACACAAGGCAACCACAGATTAAAAAGCTTAACTTGCATTTTGTGGACTAGATTACAGTCATGTTTTCAGGTATTATGAGATCTTCCCAGGATTATCTTCTTCTGATTCAGGCAAACATGAGATTAATTCCTTCTTTCTGCACTGAAGCTGGACCCAGGCAAAGCAAATGAGGGACCAGCTGGCAGGAAATAATGCTTCCTGCAATTGTTTTCTGAGCATGAAATACAGAGAGTAGCAACTCCAACATGGTGTATAACTAATATCCATTTTTCAAGGAAAAATGATGTTTTAAATAGTGAGGAATGGTGAATCTTTTCACAAAGTGCAACTATCTAGACAGAATCAGAATTAGCTCTGAAAACAAATGCTTGTTGATGTAAAAATGCTTGTGCCTTTTATGGTACGTTTGCATTAAAAACATCTGAATTATATAAAATGGATAAAGATGTTTTTTGTATAGTATCTCCTTCACTATCTCAGCAGAATAAATATAGGCCTGGTAGCAATAATACAGAAATAAATTTTAATGCTAGAGTTTGCTTTTTCAGAGGAACTACAGGGGAACAAAACCCATCTTAGAGCTGGAGCAGAAATGCAGATGTGGAGGGGTTTTTGTTCTGTGCATCCCTTCCCAGTTCCCTCCCCACACCCAGCCCTTACTCTAAGGGGATCTAATCTATAGACATCCCATCATCCCTGTGCTCTAGCTTCCTTTCTTAAGGTGTTACAGCCATTGCTGGCCATTATCTTCTAACAGGAATGCCTTTTCCTTCTGACAAGTGAAACCTATCAGGGCTTTATCTGAAGAAGCCTGTTCATCTGTTGGATATGTGGTGTCCATCTCTAAATGCTCCCCCAGAAAGAGACTCCAGATAGATAATATGCTCGTGAGCAAAGGGCCTGGTCTGCTGATGGACAGTTGTCATCCTTCCTCAACTGCCAGTAATGAAAAGGGTCAAGTTTATTGAACACCAGCTGTGAGAATATGCCTCCTTTGTTCTCCCTGGTGTATTTATTTTCTGAGCGAGATAAAGCTGTCTAGTCATTCAGCCTGGGCCAAGTGGAGAAAGACCTTTTGTTCTTTCATTCAGTATCTCCCATGGTGGTTGTACCATCTACATACAACTGTTTGGTGGCGGTGGTATAGTATGAATATCCATAAATATTTGCTTCAGTCACTTTAGAGTGAGAGCTAAATGTTTGTAAGTCAGTAGTGCTCCTTCTGAATGGTTTCCAACAGAATAACACATTTTCCAAAGCAACCATGAGTACAACATTCACTAGGATTTTTCCAGCAATGTCATCCATTTCCTGAAAATGAGTCCCCTGTGTTTCCATTCCCCCTCCGGGAACTGCAGGAACTGGAGAATGCTGTGACTGCGCTCTGCATCTTTTTTGTTGACCAAAGCCTTCTTCAAACACAATAGTGTGTTAATTACTGTTCTTGAAAGGGATGGAGAGACAATGACAGAAAGAGGCAGGTGTCTGTTTGCCTAGGTGTGGCCACATGGAAAATTTCAACTCTTTTTTCGCTGTTCCTGTGGGTATTCTGGCATGTGAAACTTGCTGTTTTCTCCAATAAGTCATTCTACTTCGAGTAATTTCAGTGTTTTAACATTGCAATTCACTGCACTGCAGCAGCTCTAATAATTTAAAAGCTTTCTGGTTGCTGAGTGCAGTGGCTGGACCTTGCTATTTCCCCACCAGCACTAATGATGTCCTTTCCAGAAGGAAGACCCTGAGCTGGAGTATGCTGGCCCATCTGGCCCCTGTCCTGTCACAGTGCTCAGCCTCGCTGAGAGCAGCTTCCTGTAGCTTAGAGCAAAACAAAGAGATACTGATAACTTAAGGGTCTTCTGCGCTGGGCAACATCTGTGTTTGCTCCTTGCAGCAATTCAAGCTGTTGCTCTTGCAGAGATTTTCAGTTTACTAACATGTCATGTGTCTCTGAAGATGACCATGGGTGTGGTGGGTCAACAGAGCTGCTGGAACCGGCAGGGACCCTCAGAAATGTCCCTTCTTTTTTTCCTGGGAGAAGGAAAAGAACGGAATCCTTTTTTTAAAATTTTTGTTTAACCATTTAACATTAGGAGAGCATGAGTGATTACTGCTTAACATCCTGCTTACTTATCTTGTAAAATGGAAGCTGAAGACAGTTTTTGTGAGGCTGAAGCAAACGCAATGGATTCCTGCCTCATTCAGCGCTGTAATTACCAGAATTAGAGGGCTCAGAAAAGGACTACCTGTAGCTTCAGGACTACCCTCAAAACGTCGCTGATAATAAAACCAGCAGCTCATTCTGTGCTTGCTGGCAATGCTGAACAAACACAAAGCTGCAGTCAGACGGAAAGGCAAGTAGCTGAAATGAAAAGGTTTTGTTCAAATAGTCAAAGATTTGCAGAACAGCCTTTAGGAGAGACTGGTGAAACTAGAGCTCAAACATTAAATTTAGGTTAAAACATAATGCAATGAATTAAAACACTTGCTTTATGTTTTGACCAAAAAAAATTCCTTAAAAATAATGTTGTTTCTAAAGAACAAAGTATTTTTACCAAAACTTATTTTTTTCAGTATCAGTGTATGGCTGCACTTTTTTTGATAGACTCTGCTGGTTTGTGTAATCAGACATAACTCTTAGGTTAGGTTAAAATAGCATCATTACTAATCATTCTTGTTTGCTGTAGGTTTTTTATTTTAAGAGTTCAAACTTGTTAATTCGACTTTTCAAATGCAGTTTTTCCCTGGTCAATAGTCAGAATGCTTTCAGACATGTCAATATAACATTTGCATGTGTTTGGTAGCAGTGGGGATACAATGCACGTAGGATTCATTGTACTTTCATAACACAGTTTTTTAAGCAAATAAAGACTTGCACCCAGTCTCAGGAGAACATATTGAGTTCAAACATAGTTTTGCCAGCGTACTTTAAACAAGAATTCCTTCAATGCTGGGCCTTTCTTGAGAGTATGTTTTTGAAAACTACTTTCGATATAAAAGTGTTAGCAAAACCAAAATAAATTATGATCCTTTAAGAAAAAAAGTAAAGCCATTCATTTGGGAAGAAGGTTTTTGTGTCTCCTACTGTGATGTTTTAACTGAAGGTGAGGTGACACCAAGACTGTTTGCAGACGAGTTAAACTTTTAAATGTGGGACCCCTGAGAGCTAACAGTATAAATATAAACTTTTAAATAGATAGGAGTATAATGTGATGGTAAGTGATACTTTTGCATGCTCTTAATTGGAACAAAAATAAGCAATGCACCGACTTCCCAGCAGGTGTAATTGTCTTTCCTAACAATCCATTTGTTCTTCATGACTGTTGCCAGGGGTAAACAGTCCATTGAGACATGTTTCTGTAAGAGCAAAGTCCCCCTGGAAAAATAACCTGCTTTACCTTTCCCAAATCCTGACCTAGAGTCTGGTGGTAGAATGAACATCGATCAGTTCAGTCCCTTGTTTTTGCCTGACATCCCAGATCATTGACAAGATATGATCTCAACAAGGAAACTTGAAGTAAAGCCATAGGATAAAAACTAGGTTAAAATTGTTCCTACTGTAAGAATATTGCAGCTACATCAGACTTTCATAGTTTCAGAACGCAGAGGGGATCCCAATTATATGTGAACTGGTTTGAATACAAGGGAAAAGGCTATTCCACTTCCCATACAAATGAGAGTAAAGTTCCCAGTGAGATCTGATTTCAACAACTCTGGTAACCAGCTTTCAACAGGACATTCTTGTCTCTGTAGTTACAGACTTCTAAATAATGGTTGCATCTGTTACTGAGAAGGTGAAGGAATAGAGGGAGGGAAAAAAAATGAATCTCGTGTCTCATTACAATTCCTTCAAAAGAAAAGAATCCCTAAAGATTACACTTACACTTTCTTTATAGAACTGAATAGCACTTGGTGATGTAGTATTTGTTGTAAGCAGCTGTGCACTTCTACACACGTATCACATTTTAAATATCCTTTACCCTATGCCACATTAAAAGATCCCAGTGAGAACAAAAAGCCTTTAAAAGAAATGCTAGTTTAATCAAAGTAATTAAACTTGACTCTGGAAAGCTTTCTCTATGAGCAGGAAAACAGCAAATAGGATATATCTCAACTTTTCAGATGATTTCAGTCAAATTTTAGATATTTGATTATTACCTGATTATCCCCCCATACACACACTGTAAAGAAAATATACTTCTTTTTTTTTTTTTTTTTTTTAATAAGATGGCTTTTATGTCATCCTGGCTACAGGGAGAACTCTTTCTGAGACTAGCTGGAGATCAAAAGAGCAGAAACCCACAGAATTCCTGAGAAAAGAGACAAAAATGTAAAAGTGGGTTCATGTCCACGTGTCACTAGTGATGACACTTGCACCGTGAGTGGGTCTTTGCACATGCTGTGCAACCTGATCGTGGTGATTCTAAGAACAGGTATCAAACAAAAAATCTGTGTGCCTACTGGTGCTGCCTTGAGTATTCATACATTTTGTTGTATGGGAGACAGCACTCTGATATGTATCTGTCATTTCAGTGAGGCAGGTAAGACACATGCCAAATAGGCAAGTCCTTGTGATATGTATGGATTGATAGTTTTTGTTCTGAAATGAGATGTAATTGCTTGTCTGAAGAACATAAAAAGAAAAATAAATGTTTTTTATGTATAAATTTTGTTTAAATTTCACGGTGTGCATGAATACTTCAATATGTTATATATGTGACTTAAGTAGCACATGCTTTTTGTATGTCAGAGTATTCCTTACATAAGTGGTTTTCAAACTCTCGTTGTGGAGTACTCTGTAAAGGTGGTTTAATGGACCATTGCTTCTTGCACTTTCAAATTCTGTACCTTTCCCCAGCATCTATAGAGTTGATATGTATTGAGATAGGTGATTTTCAAAAGACAGGATAAAAAATAGTACTTGTTATGTCATTCTATATTATTTTCCCTATTTTTCAGTCTCTGTTGTTGACCTGAAGATCTAAGTTTTTAGAGGTGGGCCACAGCTTTTTTTACAGAGATATGTACAAATAAGTAGAGCATAAACACTGCCAACAGTGTATACACAGATAAGGAACATTTTTGCTTAATTCACAAGAGACAGCAAAATCTGTCAGTCCAGTTAAGGACTGTGTTGCAGAGTAAGGGACATGTTCTCTACAGACATTTTGATCTGTCCTCTACTGAATTCACTCCCAGCGTTGTCTTTCCTGATACTTTCTGCTGCAACTATGGCTTGAGATTCAATCTGATAAAGGACCTTTTGTTCCTGAGACCTGTCCCTTGACCATCACAGGCTGGACCCCATCCTGCATGGTTTGAATGCACCCAGCTCTTGAGGTGTCTTGTATGGGGGACACTTGCCTGGCAGGCAGTGCAAGTGATTGAGTCTTAGTCAAATTACTGTCCCCTGTTAGCCACTGAGGTCCCACAAGCTAAGCAACATGTGGCAGCATTGGGGTTTTGGCTTAGAGTTTTTCTGCCACTTGTAATTTTCTAGAACAAGTTATCAATTCGTATTTCATTTACATTCTTGTAATTTATGCATGCTATTTGGCAGCTCAGTTTTGTCCACTTCCTCTCTTTTGCTGCTTCTCAAAATTTGTGGTAATTCACAAATATGAATGTAGTACAGTTTGTGCTGATGAAAACCATCCAAGTGAACAGATGGATGTGAAGCAGCTCGGTCCAACAAAGGTGTGTTTATTTGTTTTAACTCCAATGCATCAGAAAGCTTCTATAAACTCTACATATGTTCATCTGTGTTAGTTTAAAATTAATAATGTCTGACGTAGGTATCTCCATTGTATCAGAACAGAGAACACCCACTTGTTCATAATTAGCAAATACCCATTCTGTGTCAACGCACATTTTCTAAAACTTACTGTATCCATAATATAAAGAACTTTGCTATGATGTCGTAAATATTTTTGCCTTCTACCCAGACTGATACTTAGAGACTATGTTTAAATGTGACCTTTGAGAGCTGGTGATTTCATAGAAACATAGACTGGCGTAGGTTGGAAGGGACCACTAGAGATCATCCAGTCCAACATCCCCATGTTGAGCTGGGGATATAGCTGAAGCTCTGTGTAGAGTAAGGAAGGTCATATTTTTAACATAAATACTTCCCTCAGAATGACACTTTGTCGGAGAGATTTTGGGGTTTTTTTCCTACTTGCTTTGGAAGATTACAATAAACAAAATTCATTATTTTTTTTCTGGGACACACTGAATTGTATGTGAGCTGTTCTTTGTGAAAACATGCCATTCATGGGTACAAACAATAAGCCCCAGCTCTGTCGTTAATAGAGATGCAGGTGCTTTAACTCCAAATGGAAAATACACACATGGTGGGACAGCATCAGCAAAATTTAGTCTGTGCATTTCATAGGTATTATAAAAGAGGAAAGTCGTATTTTCACTAAGTATTGTGTAACCATGTGGAGATATGTTGTTCAATGATGGGCACTACTCGACTGCAATGAGACTGGTAAACAATGAGGGACCTTAGAAACTTTGATCCCGTAACAGAGCATGACAGGGTGTCCAGTTCCTAAGGAAGGAGCAGAGGCAGCTGCTGCATGTGGAGGGGAAGGGAGATGGAGTCCCCTTTTCACCCCGTTCCAGATCAGGCAACAGGACCACATCCCTGTGTTGAGTCACTGAGCTTGGATGCAGGTGTGGGGTGTCAGTCACAAAGCAGTTTTAGCTTTCTTTTCTCTGCATTTTGTGTGTATGTCTCACCAGAGCAACCTGCCAGTTCCCTTAGGGAGGGACTGGTAGCACTCCTGTTTCCCAAAGAAACTTGATTTTGGCCTCTTTTAGTCTGGTATGTAAGATTGGGAAATTAGAAAGGAGCTGTGGTGCCATGCCAAGAATGCAGGAGATTAAGATGGGCAAGTCTGCAGGGATAAGGCTGTAATAGTAATGTAATGTAGTGCACATTTAAGATGTGTGTGTGGGAAGAAATTTGTATCTACCACAGGTCCATTTATAAGCTTTTTTTTCCAATATCAGTAGTATTAGTAATGCGGCCTAGTGGCTGCAATTAGTCGTTACATAAAGCAGGCACAATTCTGTATCTGTGAAAACAGGTGAATGTTGGTACGCCACGTCTACCAGCAGCCACAAGCAGATGTCTAGGAAAGAGCAGGACAGCATGACAAGTAGGTGTTGTGCCTCCTCCTAAAGCTCTCCTACCTTCCAGTCCTTTTTAGCTCTGATTTTTCTAAGCCAGATACAGTTTCTTTGTATTTGGTAATATTAAGTGACTTTTTTATTCCATGGTGGCGTTCTGTGTCCCTTTGAACCATTTTTAGCTTTAGGATCCACAGTGTCCTTCGGCAAGAAGCGCTACAACTCATTATTCTCAGTGCTAAGAACATGAACTGATTGTTTGCAGATGTCTTCATGTATTCTAATCAGGTTTGGTGGAAAAAATTATTAGCTTTTCATATGAGAAGAGGTATTTGGCTGAGCTATCAAGGAGGTCCTTTTAGCTTCTGGAATCTGTGAATTTGAGTTTTCTTAGTTTTATTTTATGGGCTTTGTGGAAAATATGATGGCCTGGTTTGCTTTAGGCTTGTTAATAATGCTTGCAAATTTGCTTTAAGACAATTAGTGTAATCAAATCATGTGCTTCAGGGCTTTAGCTGACTCCTTTCCTCTGTTTGTGTATAGATGGCCAAATAATGTAAATTGGTGCAGAGTCCTCTTTCTTGGAGGCCAGGTTAACACTTTTCTGACACAACGATTGCCAGACTGATTACCAAATCTGGGAAGATTCAAGTTGGCAAGGTTCCTGTAGTTTCTCCAATTATGGGATGGTACATGAATCATTTTACCTAATCTGTTCCTTACCACCACAGGGGTTATATTAGGTGCTCAGTGTACTTTCCTGTCCTTTTCTCATGGAAAATTGTTTAATCTGGCAAAAACCTGAGAAGTCTGAGAACTGTCAGTTTGGTAGTTGTCATTAGATGAACTATGCAGGAGTTGGTGGTTGATTTCATGGCCATTTATGTCTTTAAAGTACACTGGGAAGTTATACGGCAACATAGCAAGTGACGTTGTTTGGTTTCTTACAACAGCAAAGATCATTTCTGTCACTTGGGACTGGGACACTGAAAAGTCCATCTTCCAAACTCTGTTAACTTTTTAGAAGACAATGAGGAGTAGTTGTATATTGCGTAATAAATGTAGTTGTTTTCATGTGGGACTCTCAGGAAATTGTACTGTGCATCTAAAATTTAAATTTAATTACAATTAAAAGTAAATACTGTACTAGTAATTAGCTATACAGGCTTTCTTATCAGAGGCATTTATGTGTAGAAGGGTCAAACATTCGTTTCGCATTCTGTTTGGGGTTTCCTGCACTTTGGGGGTTTCTGCCCAGCAGCTCCATAATGCGTAGCCTGATTTCTGCAGCAGTTGAGCTACATCTTTCTTTTGTAACTACTGTATGCCCTTATTTGTTTTCTTAAAGGCACCTTTATAGTTACAACAGGCATTTTCTTAAAAGTTCAGCTGAATGTAGGCAGCTGCTTTCTCTGGAGTAGATGCATTTAAAAGTTACTGTCTTTCTACTCGTGTATTGTGTGCACGTTTTCCAGAAAATACTAATCATACTGGGTAGCTTTGAGGGCAAAACTGTTGCACTAAGATAAACATTTGAGAGTCTGCTTTAATGCCCAAAGCCTCTTATCTTTTTTAGGTCAAATTATCTTGTATCCTCTGACTGTGTTTCTAGGCTTGCAACTGGTAAAAGCTGCTTTTTAAATTCTTCTAAAATTCTGTGTTGTGTTTTTTTGTTGACAAGGTTAAAGAGAGGATATCTCACAATTAAGGTCCCATGTTCAATGGCAAGAACAACATAGTGATTCTACTTTCTTACAGCACTTAAGAAGAATGCTAGTTGTATTACACTTACAATATTACCTATGCTTTTTGTATTCTGCCAATGTCAGTATAATAATACTGGCGCAAAATAGGGGTGTTCTGTTGCAACAGTGTGCTAGGAGTTAAAATTTTTATTGACCAGAATGTATGAATTCAAGTCATTTACACTTTTAAAGTTTTCTGCAAGACTTTATTTTACAAATACTGTTTTCTGCAAGCTAGAAAAAATTATAAGCTAACATAGTTGAAAAGAAAATATTATGTACTGTGTAACTATTCTAGAAAAGATAAATAGAACTAATTTCTTTAAGAGCAAAATGCCTTGTTTCTCCTTGCATTGAGATCAGCTCAGAAAAATAACTCAATTAATAAGAATTGTTTTTTCACAAGATTTCCTCAAAAGTTTTAGCTTTCTTTTTAAGTCGATGAGTCCTGCACAACAAATTTCCTTTCCTTTGCTCCTCAGCAAATGCCCTTGGCTAATACTTGCCATCCATTCAGCTAAAGATTCGGTTATTGAGGAATGAGAAGAAACATTTGTAAAGACAGGGGTTTCTGTTGCTGTGAAGCAGTGGCTGTAGTGCGTGCACAATGCGATTTTTCTAAAGTTGGGTTTACTTGCAGAGGATATATGTGGAAATGTCAAAAAAAAACCCAAGAGACCTCATCTGCTTGTGCTGGTATCTCGCGTGATGCTGTCAGTGTCTGTAATCTGGGGAGATTGGGGGGAAGCAGGGGAGAAGGATTGCGTTAGCAGTTTTTTAAAATATCTCCTTAAAAGCCGGATAGTGAGAGAGTTGGAGAGGAAGAGCTGTCAGATAGTCAGATGTATCCGGGAGATGGTTTGGCTGTCACAGTATATGGAGGTTACGTAAGGTGTATAAGCACGTTGCATAAGTGCTCCCTGGTGCTCCGGGTCAGCGGCTGCTCTTCCAAAAACAACCACCGCCTGCCCGAAACCAGCCCAGAAACACAGGCAGCACACTCGGAAAATGGGCATCTGCATTAATTCTGCAGCAGTGGCAGCGTGTTTGCATGAGATTATGTATGTGAGTACACTCGGAAGTAATGGAAGGATTTGCAAGAAGAACAAAATCAAATGCCCATAAGAAATGAGTTGAATTTTATTTTGACTAAGTGAGAATCAGTTTAGAAGAGCAGATCATATACAAAAGCTTGTATTGCAGTGGAGTGTGTTTCAATACCATATTTGATATAATGGGGAGTTTTTAGGCCCAGCAGGAAGGACCTTCTGTTTATATACAGTCCGAATAAGCATTTCTTCGCATTTGGAAAAAGAAAGAATTGCAGCTCAGCTTTTGGTGGCTTTTCTGGATATTGCTAATAAAATCTGTAGATCTAATTGCAGTTCCCTTGCAAACAGAAGCATGGATCGTTCTCTAGGAGGAAAAAAAGAAAGGTGGGGGAAAATCTGCTGAGGCCTTTTTAATCCATCACAGTTTAAGATCAAGACCAAAAGGTGCTTGATGACAATGAACCTTTTCTACCCTCTGAAGCAGATTTAAATGGTAGCAGTGAGAGCTCCACTTGTCATGCTTTGGTCAGATAGCTGCAGCACCTTCTTGACAGTGTGCCAGATTTTATTTATATTGCAGGTTAAATGGTTGAAATCCTTGTTTTTAGTAACTATAATGGATGATAGTTCTACAAGATGTCCTCTTTTCTTTAAGTTATTTGGAAGGATTGAATTCAGCTTTGTGAATGAGCACTCCTTTTCATCCCTCAGCTTCCTCTCAAAACACTCACTCCCAGGTGGGGGAGATGACAGAATACCTTCATACAAATGGCATGAGGTCTTTGCAAGGAGCGTGTTTTCATCCAGGTGTTCTGGAACACAGATGATGTCCTCTCCGTGGGTTCCAGAGGCCACATGCTGACAGAGTGCTATGATGGTCACTGTCCAAACAAACCAGGAGCAGAAACGCTTCGCTTTGGACTTGGGGTATTCAACACCACATTAAACTGAAGCTTCTGTACCTGTCAAACATCTAACTAAACTGAACACAGGTTTTATTAAAGACATCTCTTGGATGTGATATCCTGCAATCACACTGGTCTTGAAAATCCTAAGAAAAAAGGATATTCCTAAGGCTCCACTATCATGATACAGATTGTGCTATAATTGTATACTTTCCTAATATGTAAGTCCAACCTATAGCACTGTTACCTCCTCTGCCTGATCCTGTTTCACAGAATTGCAGTCAGGATCTGCATTTTTATCCAGTGTGGTGGCTTCTGACATGTCACAGTCGAGTTAATACAATTCATTGCCAGAACTTGAGGGCAGTTCAGCTATAGGTCAGAACCTTCTTGTTCATGAAACAAAGAACAAAATTTTCTGTAGACTGACTTGCTAAGTAAATTGAAGGAAATTCTGTCTGTTAGCAGTCTAATGTTAATCACCAACCTCCTGTGAAGAGCGCTCTCCTGTTTCGGTCTGTTGGCTGGTCCTAGAGCAATCACAGATTTCCCTTAACTCTATAAGGAAACATTTGGCAGAAGTTGCTGCAGCCCATTTTCCTGCTTTAGTGCCATAAAACATGTTCTGTTACCTCACAACTGCTAGGATCTCATTGACTGGTCTGTGAGCCACTCCTTTTTGCTTTGATAGTGCAGACTGAGTTTTGTGTCATTTCCTTGAAGAAAACCTTGTTTCTGGTTTCCTGTGTCTGGGAGATTGCCCCATGAAGCCACCCTTCAGTCCCTGCAGTCCCTGTTCTGGTTGAACAGAACATTTCACACATATCTTCTGTCCATATGGTAACTCATTGCCAGTCTCTTGAAGTGGGATCTCTTTGGGCAGTTATTTAAAGAAGAATAATTATTTACATGTTGTAATAAGTAATAGGTTGTTCCTCAAGATGTATAGCCAACGTTCATCTTATCCTGCACTCTAATTCTTTGCCTCAACAGAGTTTATTTCTTACTGCTTCATTATTGATAAAGAAACGGGAAGCTGCTTGTTCCTTCTCCAGGTGGGTGCCCTGGTGACAGAAGATACAGAGAAGGTAGAGTTACTGAATGCCTTCTTTGTCTCTGTCTACTCTGCCAGAAGCTGTCCTAAGGAGCCCCATACCGCTGCAGCTCCAGAACAAGTCAGGAGAATGCAGGACTCTGCCTTGGTTGATGAGGACTGGGTTAGGGACCAGTTAAGTAATCTGGACATTCATAAATCCATGGGTCCGGATGGGATGCACCCGCAGGTGCTGAGGGAGCTGACTGAGGTCATTGCTGGACCACTCTCCATCATCTTTGCCAAGTCTTGGGAAATGGGAGAGGTGCCTGAGGACTATAGGAAAGCAAATGTCACTCCAGTCTTCAAAAAGGGCAAGAAGGAAGATCCAGGTAACTATAGACTGGTCAGCCTCACTTCCATCCCTGGGAAAGTGATGGAACAGCTTATCCTTGGTGCCATCTCAAGGCATATCAAGGATAAGAGGGTCATTAGGGGCAGTCAACATGGCTTCACCAAGGGGAAGTCATACTTAACCAACCTCATAGCCTTTTATGAGGATGTAACTAGGTGGATGGATGATGGCAAAGCAGTAGATGTGGTCTGTCTTGACTTCAGTAAAGCATTTGACACAGTCTCCCACAGCATCCTTACAGCTAAACTGAGGAAGTGTGATCTGAATGATCGGGTAGTGAGGTGATCTGCAAACTGGCTGAAGGGAAGAAGCCAGAGAGTCGTGGTCAGTGTGGCGGAGTCTGGTTGGAGGCCTGTATCTAGTGGAGTGCCTCAGGGGTCAGTACTGGGGCCTGTATTATTCAATATATTCATCAATGACTTGGATGAGGGAATAGAGTGTACTATCAGCAAGTTTGCTGATGACACCAAGCTGGGAGGAGTGGCTGACACACCAGAAGGCTGTGCTGCCATCCAACGAGACCTGGACAGGCTGGAGAGTTGGGCGGGGAAAAATTTAATGAAATATAACAAGGGCAAGTGTAGAGTCTTGCATCGGTGCAGGAACAACCCCAGGGTCCAGTATAAGTTAGGGAATGACCTATTAGAGAACAGCATAGGGGAAAGGGACCTGGGAGTCCTGGTGGACAGCAGGATGACCATGAGCCAGCACTGTGCCCTGTGGCCAGGAAGGCCAATGGCATCCTGGGGTGTATTAGAAGGGGGGTGGTTAGTAGGTCAAGAGAGGTTCTCCTTCCCCTCTACTCTGCCCTGGTGAGACCACACCTGGAATATTTTGTCCAGTTCTGGGCCCCTCAGTTCCAGAAGGACAAGGAACTGCTGGAGAGAGTCCAGCACAGGGCAACAAAGATGATTAAGGGAGTGGAGCATCTCCCTTATGAGGAAAGGCTGAGGGAGCTGGGTCTCTTTAGCTTGGAGGAGACTGAGGGGTGACCTCATTAATGTTTACAGATATGTAAAGGGTGAGTGTCACGAGGATGGAGCCAGGCTCTTCTTGGTGACAACCAGTGGTAGGACAAGGGGCCATGGGTATGAACTGGAACACAGGAGGTTCCACTTAAATATGAGAAGAAACTTCTTCTCAGTGGAGGTGCCAGAGCACTGGAACAGGCTGCCCAGGGGGGTTGTGGAGTCTCCTACTCTGGAGACATTCAAAACCTGCCTGGACACCTTCCTGTGTAACCTCATCCAGGTGTTCCTGCTGTGGCAGGGGGATTGGACTTAATGATCTTTTGAGGTCCCTTCCAATCCCTAACATTCTGTGATCCTGTGATTCTGTGACTTCAGGATAGCCAGACCACAGTGATCATGGATGTCAAGTGTATCACCAGCAAAATCCACATGACAATATAACTTAAAGAACTAGTTAGAGTAAAATAATGTTTCTTTAGCATTTAGTTTGTCGGTAACCCAAGGGGCAGATGCGTTAGCTCAGTATTCTAGTTCCATGCAGCAGTCTGCACACAGACTGTTACCTTTGTCTGACAAAAAGTCCCTGAATATAAATTAAATGTAGTTTGTGGGGATCGTTTGGTATAAATATGGTCTTCTCACATTCCTGCCCTATTCTCTCACATTTTGTACCTGCTTTTCTTATTCCGTCCATTGTGCTTTGTTCTAAAAGGGCTTTTGTCTTTATTCGTTTTGGTGTGTAGACTCTCCTGATCTTTTAAGGTTTTCATTTCTTTGTTTTACTTAATGTTTATAACCTCCATGGGAGAGACATTATTAGGCTGTAATGCAGTGAGTTCCATGAACCTGATTTAATAAATGTGCTCTTTGCCTTGTTGCAGTTCACCCTGAACTCCAGTCAGCTGTTAGGCATTTTAAAGTCCCTGTACAGTGAGTATTTTGAAAACATCCATTTATTCGCCACTATGAGTGTTCCACAGCTCTACACACAGTGACAATGGAATTAATCCAGGAAAAGAAACGAGCTGAAAAAAGTCATTTAAGTACCCATGCCAGCCTTGCTCCACTAGGCAGTTTGTTTACAGTGATTTTATTAGGACACAGACAAAGAACTAAGGAAGAAAAGAATGTATTCTGAATTGTGCTCTTCACTCATCACAATATTCATTATTTGAACAAAATCTCCCAGCCTCTCAACTAGATAAAATTGCATTTAATTTACCCTCATTATACACACATTTTGGTTATAGCACTCCAAATACTCAGTTCTTGAAGGCTTTCATTTCAATGAGAACAGAATGTGCTGGTTGGGAAAGAAAGCCTGGTGCAAACAAAACTGAATGCTGAAACCTGAAAGTGAAACTTGAGGGAGGTGGAGGAGAGGCAGGAAAGGTAGTTGCACATGGCACACTCATAGAATGTTCCTTCATTTGATTTTTAATTTAACGTTGTTACCCAAATCAAGCAATTTCATTGTCTTCACAGTTGAAAATAATGAGAGATTCCTGTATTCATCATCATGTTGAAATGTAAATTAACTGCAAATTCTCTCATTTCTATTTGAAGTACATCTGCATTTTCCTAATGCACTAACTCCTATGCATGTATATATGTCCTTACATACCTGCATGGGCATATGGTGGGTCTATATGTAGCCAAATGTCCTTATAACTTTTTTGGTAATACTGTATCAGCTTGTCAGTGACAACTTTGATAGTAATTGTGATACTGAATCATTCTGTAGCTGCTTTATTTAACTTCTAGTTATTATTTTAGGGTGCTTTTTTAAGTATTTTTTTCTTACCCTCTGGGTGTGTGTGCAGCTTATGGCCCTGATACTGCATATGCTTATCTGGAAATATAATTTTATCTGTATGAACTGTTCCATGTCTTGTAAAATAACTTTCATGTGTCCTTTTGAGATAGAAGTTTGATTAGGAAAGTTAGACTGCTCATGAGAAATTTTAAGATATATTAAGCCCTGGAATATTGGGGTAGAGTCTGGTTTAATTTCACTGACTGGTAATAAAGAATGCAGATTTAAGAAGGTCAAGCCAGTGACTCTGTTACAGCTGAGTGGAAACCACAGTTTCTGAAGGCTGGGTTGATGAATGAATGCTCTGTGGTTGTGCTTTGTGTCTACTCAGCTAGAAAAAGAAAAGATTACAGTAACATCGTGAATCCGTAAGCAACGTGAGGTAATATGTTATTTTCCAAACATGGCACAATTAAAACAGGAAAAGCATCATTGCACAAACACAATGAGCTTGACTTTGATATTGTTTTGAGAAGATGCACACTGCTGGATAAACTTTCTGTTCTTTTATACGCTCAAGATATTAGCTGCTTTAGCTATTGGACAATATTTCTGTACTGTCTAAGGACAATCCCAATGCCTGGTGTATCCATAGGTACAGATACTTGCCATGTACTTTAAACCATTAAAGTCAGTGGATAGGTATAGAAGTTAAAGACCTCTGTGCATGTGAGGAAGGAAAAATATTTTAACAGCATAAAACCTCTATAACTCATTTGAAGTATTTGTAAAGCACTAGTATTTTGCTATCATAGCTACTATAATTAAAGTATCAGCACTGAATATTATATATATATACTTGGAGAATTCACTTTATTAATAGATATGCTAGTGTCCCCTGCTCCAGGAACAAAGTAGAAAAAGAGGTTCCTCTGGAAGATAATTCAGAACAGCAGACTAACTTTGAGTGATGAGCCATCTATGAAGGAACCAACCTCTCTCTGTTCACTGTACATGGAGCATCTCGGGACAAGTCTCCCTTAGGGTAAAGCATTAATATCTTCACGAATAGATACCAGGTTGGTCCATAATATAAATCCTGCTTAAAAATGAAAGCCTTTATATTTTGACCGAGTAAGGGTTGAAATTAGATATGTCATAATTTACTTGAGGGTGATTAATGGGGTCCATTAACAACAAGGCTGAATTGTAGCTTCAGAAAATGTGAGTATCGTCATGCTTGGTACTGTCTATTTGTGTCTTTTTTTAATCTTTATTTAAATAATACGTCTTGACTGAAATGGATGAATGTAATGTCCTTTTAAGTGGTAATCTAAACATAGGTGCATTTAAAAAAATCCAAGTGTAAAAATATATACTGTTTTTGCTTGTTATCCTGTGTTGTTTTTTTTTTATAAATATCTTAGATCAGTTTAAAGAACACTAGGACCAAAATGGTTTGTATCCACCCGTTTGTTTATGCCTGAAGGTCTTTCCATTTTCACTTTTAGATTTGTTTCCACCATTATTATAATCACCCTGTTACGCAGAGGGAAAGTATTCAATTGATTTTCCTGCAAAGTATTACACAAGAATGAGGTAGTACACCAAGGGCAGAGGAAAACAAACAAAAAAGACATAAAATGTTGTCAGAGAAGAGCATTGTAAACAGTTTCTATTCTAAGCTTAAGGACTTTTGCACCTGCGGCAAGTATAAAATTAGCAATTGAAAATTGACTTCAAATTGATTGAATCCCTTGAAATGAACACACTAGACAGCAGCCTTTGTTTCCAAGGCAACAATCAGCTGTCTTCCTGAGGACACAGAAGGTGTTTAAATGACATCTTACTAAATTTAAATTTTACATTCATTCAGAATATCTGGAACTATGAAACTTCCGTAATGTGGAGTACAGCTCTCAATACATTTTTACCCAGTCATGAGAAGAACTCACTCCTACTAAATATGTTGCCTCCTCAACACCATATTCTAAATGTGTTACAGTTCATGCTGTATTTCCAGGTCCTCACTGTGACTATTGTAGGAGACAAGTAGTGATATCTATAGCTAAGATTATCTACTGCTTTCTGTTACATTATGCTAAAATTTTAGAATAATAGCAAAAAATAGGCTCTGGAGGTTGTGGTTAGAAAATACATATATATATCTATATATCAGGTATTCTGGCAGATCTAATCATGGTTACACCTGATGAAGAGCTTTTAGCCCCCACAGGAAGACAAGATCATGATGACTCGCTAATGCCTGATCATGGTTTTATGAAATATTCTTTATACGTCGAAAGTGATTTTTTTTTTTAAGGATACTTTTAATGGATGGTCATGGAAATGTTTTCCATACCTGTGTGGCAACATAAAAGAACAGTCAGTGATTTTTGAAGGGGAAACATGATAGCCAGGAAACTATGACAGCATTTCTTTGGCAAAGTGGAGAGAAGAGTTCCCTCTCTATGTCAGAGCGGAGCGAGTGGACGAGCAGTAGATTATGAAACTTCTGAAAGTCAGAAGTTAGCTGCGTACAAAAGAACGGTGAGCCAAAGAGAATGATAATAAAGTTAAAGGGACAAATTAGGAAGGTTATTGTGGGTTGTTTTTTTAGTGGAATAGAGGGAGGGATGAGTGCAGGCATATTAGAGACTCAGATTCAACTGAAATGGAGACAGAGGAATTTGGTGTTGGGACAGGTTTCACGTTTGTAAATGATTCTTTGCTCTCTAGTTAAGCATTTTATTTCATGAATATGCAGATGAAAATTCTTAACACATTTTGGAGATTTGTCTAGCTTGTTTGTGATGAGTAGATTTGGAAAATAATGATCCCGAGGCAGCACTATTGGGGAGAAGCAATTTACTGAATAATGTAAGTACTTTTGCAATTCCTTGGAGACAGAATTCTCAAATTACAGTTTCTAATTCCATGCAAATATATTAACCTGAAAATGTAACCTATTTAATTCTCTATACAGAAAAGATTGGTTTGGTTTGGAGGTTTATTAGTCAGCAGATATACTTCTCTGAGAACTATCATTATAATGGTTTATAAAGCCTCAATTGTTTTCTAAAGTATAAATATTAAAACCTGTGTAACTTTCCTCTTGAGTCTAAATGGTGGAATGTACAAATCTGTTTCACTTCATTACTTTTTAGAAGAGCCAAGAAGGACTAAAGTCTTCAGCTGGAATAATCAGCCCAATTCCATTAGATTTGAGAGCCTCCTAGTCCCAAGAGATCTATCCCAGAGGTGTTTTTTGGTGATGTTTGATGCTTAAAATGCCTTTTTTAGTTTTCAAAGACCTTTTGAAACTTAGCCAGCTTCAGTTATCGGTACCAAAATGGGAACTGAAGGTTTGTTAATGATATAATGATTGTAAAATGGGACTGAAGTGAGAAGCAGTAAATTGAAGGGAACTTGCCAGACCACAGTTCTGCTCCTTGTGGTCTAAATCATTATTCAAGGTTTCACTGCAATTTTTATTTCTCCCAATAGTCTTAACTCAGTCTGTGACAAGTTAGATGATGGTCAGTGAGTGAGGTTGCTCCACCTTAATTTATTTTTGTTTTCACTGTTGAGCGGCAAGGTGAATACTTTCTTCTCTGCCTAGAACATGACCACTGTTCCTTCATTTACATGCTGTTTATTATTCAGGATACACAGTTCTTCTATACAAAGTATAGAGCACAATCTATACTTAAGCAGTGCAAAATCAGAATTTTCTCATTTGCAAATAAATGGTGGTTCTACGTAAGTCTTCAAAATTGTAATTATACTCACTGCTTTTTGTTTCTCTGTTGGCTGCTTAATGTATTCTGAGCTGCAAAGAAGGTAGGGATTTTGCAGAAATAATGTATGATAATGTAATCAAAAGCCAAAAGTGAGATTTTCAGAAGTGGTGGTGGAGTAAGTGTCTAATTTCCACTGTCTATCACTACAAGTTAAGTGTGGCTTTTAGAAATATTTGAAAAGTTCACCTTTTCATTCATTTCAGTCGCCAAATAAAAATCTGAATCAGTGCTACTGATCATCTTTAGACTCAAGCAACTGTTACGAGACTGGCTGAGACTAATTTTGAGGTGAACGTCCTCCATAACAATGTGTGCAATCCAGCTGTTACTCATAACTGCAAACAACTGGAAAACTATTCACTTAATACAGTGAGTTAAATAGTGTCTCTTGAACATTGTAGGGAAGAACCTGCAGTGGTCTCAGAAGAGACAACATGTGTTTCTGCTTTCCTAAAACTAGCTGTCTACCTCTTTTACGCTGTAATTGTTTGTAAATGCGTTTGCACTATAAATTTTGTTTTATTACGAGCTTCTTCTGTTTTGTATGTTTGCGATATAAGGAAAACAGTAAACAAAATACTAAATTACTTTTATCCTGGGAGGCCAGATTCCATAGTAATTTAGATTCTAAATGAAGCAGCTGGATATTTAAATAATCTCCTAAAGTGTTTTCTATAAGACACTTGTCTTCATTGAGCTGTCTGGTGCTCTTCAGATGCCGCATTTGATGAAAAAGTGGTTTGATACATATAAATAGGAAGACACATAATTATTTATTGAGGTATGTCATCACCTGAATTCCCTGTAAATTCGAAATAGCATGAAGTGCATTAGAAAATACTATAATGCTCAGTTACGTGTCAGTCTTTCTGCTGTTTGTATAGTATATTGTAATTTTTTTTCCTAGCTTTTTATGCTTTTACATGTTTCAGAAATTTCAAAGTTGTATAGTAAAAAGGCTTATAGTAGCTCGCAAATATAAATAAGCTTAAAAATAAATCCTGCAAAACTGCAATGATCCATTTAATAAAGTACCCATTTTTGTAAATGCCCTGAAAGGAGTGGGTGAAAATAGTGTGACACATCATGTGGGCTTAATCTATTTCGTATAAATTTGCTGTGAAAGCTCTAGTTCAATATAGATAATGTGCAATCTGTTCTAAACATCCAGTTGCACAATAAGGGTAATTTGTGGGAGACAGTTATGGATCTCAAGAGCCCTTTCCTCATTCGGAGTATTGAATTAATCTCCTCCTAAATGCTCATTCAGAAAGTGCCAGAAGACTGCTCTGTGTGGTTGCCATGGCAGATATTATTCTCCTGGCTCCTTGGAGAGCTAAATTTCTGTAAACTGTGAGTGTTTTCAAGTTTATCAAAGCAGTGAGCTGTAGTTACTCTGATTTTTGTTGTTGTTGACAGTTCCCCTCTGTCATATGCTCGCATTAATTTTATTCTTTAAAAAAAAGTTCTAAAATGTCTTCACCTGCTTACTCTCTCAAATAGGACAATAACTTTCCTTTACCAACAAAAAAAGGATGAAAATGTATTTTGCATATAGAGTCTTCCAGGTGCAAATAAAAAGAAATCAGAAAATTCAGTACCTGTATGCTGAGAGACTGGTGAAAATGGCAGAAACACTCTGATAAACTCAAGTTGTGAGCATGGAAGGGAGTGAAAATACTTTTCTCAAGCCTGTATGGGGGCAGATACCGTGAAGGAGATTAGACCTATTTCTTATACAATAAACTTTTCCATTTGCATGTTCTCACATTGCAGACAATCTGCTTATGAGTGGCAGAACTAATGAAGCCTGATTTCCTCAGGATTTATGTTTTGTCTTTCCTGAACCTCCGTACAGCTCTGTGCATGTCTTGATTAAACAACTGGCAGCTACTTGCTGGACGGTAGAAGGAATCGATTTGCAGTTGTGTTTTTATTGACAAGGTATTCGTTTTGATTTCCCTTCATACCAAGCTACTAATTTTCGTAAAATGAAGAGACACTTAGTGTCCTTGAGATCTCTACAAATTGGTAGGTTTTGTTGAAATTGGCTGGTAGCTGGAAAGTTACTTTGTGGTCCCTTCCTCCACGGCCCCTGCCCTTTAGACATGTGATTCAGGTGACTTTGAAGAGATGTACCGTCACTGGGAAAGTTGCAGATTTTAGGAGACAGTTGTTGGCCACCTCTGAAGCTCCAGGACTAGTTTGAGCTTTAAAGAATTATTTAATAGTTGTTCTGTAGTAATACGTCCTGTCAGTTCAAGATGTGGGGCTAGTTTATTTGTTCAGATGCCTTTTACAATGTGGATGCACATGTGTGTTTTGAACACTTGAGCTTGAGATTTTTATTTTATTCTGATTTCTTGGCTACTCAAGATAATTATACTCAATATAAACCTATCACTAGGGAGACTAACTTTATAATGAGTCATTGGAGTTTGCAATGAGGTACTTGTCTGTGGTTACCCAGGTACACACATCAGTGGTCAAGTTACAGCATTGACCTCACAGAAAATTCTGTGGTCCTGACATCTGAAGAGAAACCTCCTGGTTTGCTCCTGTATTACCAAACTCTTCCTTTTCAAAGGAAACAAAGCTGTTCTTGGCAGCTCCGTGTTCGCTGTGCAGCTGAAAGACTCTCCAATCTAACTCCTAATCAACTCTGAATATGGGGGAGGATCCCACTTTGAATCAGTGACAATGTGAATGATCGTATGGGCAGGCATTGAAGGGAGAAAAGGAAGCTACCCGTTAATAATTGGGCTTGTCAGAAATGTTTTGTCGGTATGCAAATGTACCATTTACCTACTTCCAAGTCCTTTTTAGTCTAGCGTGAGGGGACAGGGCATCTATAAACTCTTCGGGTACCGGATAAGCAGAAAAGTATTCGTGTTCTGCTTTGCTATGAATATGCATCCACAGTGTGAAACTGCGTAAGGATAGCATGTCTTAGTCCTCCTGGGAGGTGACATTTGGTGTGTGTACAAAATGTGAAAATACTAAGAACAGACTTGAGAGGAAGGCAGATTATTTAGAGAACTGAGAAACTCGGAGTAGGATGATGCGTCACAAAGGACTTGCAATGGGTGTATAAATTACATTCATTACTATTGCATTTCCTCTTTAAATCAGATTTGTTTCTAGCACAAGACTGGGGAAAATGCCATTCTGGACAGAACCTACATGTAGTTCAGACTGCCAGCAAATCTGTTACAGATCATCTAATTGAAACAACAGCTGAACTATGAAATGATTGAATTGTGGAGTGATTAAACAAAGAAAAAGGAATATAAGAAGGTTACTCACACTAATATGAGGGGTTTTTTTCCAATATGTAAGCAAAATAGGGAGCGTGTTAATTGGCATATGAGCATTGCCTATTTTTTCTCTCATTCTCCAGTGGTGCATTATAAACACAGCATTTCTGCTGCATTTGGAGTCTCATACACTTCTTTGGAGAAGCAGCAAGACTTGGCATTTGGGAACGCAAGGGGTTTTGTGTTCGAAGGAAGATGGTTAGGGTCAAAGAGCATGTCAGTCTTTTAATTAGTATGTGGCATCCTTTTCAGTTAGCATGTGAAATATTTTAGATACTTAGTGCCTTGTGTGTAGTTAATTCATTACATGCCATGCTGTAAAACCTGCAAGAAACGTGTATTTGCCACACTGAAAGTAACAATTTTTTAAAGCTTGTACAGAGGAAGCGATGTTGTACGTTTAGCAGATTATAAAACACTAAAATGTGTTCTGAGGTAATATAGAAAGTAGGCAACAGTGCAGTTTTCTTATCCTTCTCTTCCTGAAATAAGTATTAAACTGAAGTCTCTGACATACGTATTTTTCTCAACTAAATATAATATTCAGCTAGGAACTTCTTGAAATCATGGGACATACTGTAGCTTTCTATAGACAGGTATATGCACTGCATATGTATCAGACTTGGTATTGCTGTGTTGCAGAAGCAATATTATGTTGATGCTGTGTGTTTATTTAACCAAAGGCTGAAGTCTCCAATATTCAGAGGGAATTTCCATAAAAACCAAATTCATTTCTGTACTTGGAAAGCATCATACAATTATATAAATAACTGCATGCTTCAACAAAAGAATAAGTTTTCCTGTGTGTTCTCTCTGATGTGCTGTTATACGAATTACAAGTAACATGGCATGCAGCGATAGGTAGCTCATATGCAACAGAGAACACTGTTTAGAGCAGGTCTTTTGGTGAGATAATGTCTTTTTGCTTCTGAGAAGCAGGCTGTCAGGAGGTTTCAATGGCACTCTTAGCCTCTGCATACCAAATCATGTGCTTTTTAAGATGCCAGCTCATATAAAACGGATTAGAGAAGCCAGGAGGAAAATACCTGGCAAAACAATTAAATTCAGACAGATGCTTTTTAAAGCTTTATTGTGCTTTAAAGTTTAAGTAAAATAAAAGAAAATTAAATGGAAAAGCAAGACTAGAAACAAATAGAATATTTTATAAGTTAAGGTACTATAGTACGCTATTTTTTTCTTTTCCATTGACAGCAAGTGAAACTTCAGAAATAACTTCAGAGCATTATGCTCCTCTGTAGTTTGCTGGGATATTCACCCAGTAATAGGTGTCATGTGCACTGCTTATGGCGATATATCCTGTGGAATGGGTTGAAAAGAGAAAGATGTGCTTTCCTAAGAAGTGTTTGGAGAATTTAGAATTAGTTGCCCTATTATTTTTTTTTTCCTTTTATTTGCAGGCTTTACTGCCTTATTTTTTTTTTTTTTTTCTGGAGATTGCTTTACTTCTTGAGTCTTTGTTAAGGCTGCATAGCCAATCTATGAATTTTTGGTCTGATTCCCTTCTTCTCTTAGGAGAATCTTCTTTTCTGTTTGTCTGCTTCCTCAGATGATCGTATCATTTATATCCCAGTATACTTTTTTTTTTCCTTACTGCCTCAATTTTTGTTTCACCTGTGTTATGGTTTAAGGCAAGGCGGCAATAAGCTGTGGCTGACGCTCCTCGTTATCCCCTTTACCTCCCGCCACCCCTTCCTTTAGATCGGAAAGATGATAAGAAAGATAAGGGGAAAGGAAGAGAGACTTCAAGTTGGAGAGTTTTAAGGGGTTTTACTAATGTCACTAATAAATAGAGAATATATATACAAAATATACAAAACCAATCTCGAATGCTCGATGTGGAGTTGGCGTCACTCCAGCAGCAGAGCTGGGTGTGCGGAGCTGGCGGCTCCTGCAGGTGCAGCTCAGGCCCCCGGAAGTCATGGGCGGGACTGCACAGCAAACCGGAACCTGATTGCAGGGATGCAGGGCCTGAGGCCTGTGGGTCACAGGCAGACAGCCAGGGTCCTCTCCAGATGCCGGCCATGGTCGAACAGAGCTTGATCCTCGTGATCACCCTCTTATATAGGGGTATGATGATTATGGGATGGAATACTTCTGTTGGTCAGTTTTAGTCACCTGTTCCATCCACCCCTCCTCAAACACGCCCCTCTCACAATGGAACATGGGAAAACTTATCAGTCTTTCTTAGCTACCATAGTAATAAATCTAAACACGAGCTTCTTCAGTGTTCTGTTGGTCTCTTATCAGCACTGACTACAGCATCCTAGGAAAAATATGCAGGCTAAAACTCAGAAAAGTACAGCCACCTAGAAGAGCTTAGCTGAAAGAAAAATCACTAAAAGAGAACCGGTCTTGTTTTTAACAAAACCAGGACAACCTGGAAGATCCAGTGTGGAGAAGCAATCAGTACATGGTAGGTCATTTCTGCAGGGGCATTGCCTTGGGCCAAGCCGTCGCTGGACTTTCTACCTTGTTACCTTGGAGCAATACCTTGCTGCCCAGAGCAATATATACTGAAAAAGTTCACATCTCAATTGAAGAGTCTGCTGCAGTTCTATGTCCTCTCCTTGGTCCCTCAAAGCAGAGGAGGAAACACTCAAAACATGTCATGTTTGGGCAGACACTGAAAGTTTGGTAGAGTGTTGGCTTATTCTGGAGGAGGACACGCCAGGAAGAATCATTTCACAGATACAACTCTGGAATTAATCATTGGGGCAGTTGAGCAGAAAGGATTGAGAGGTGCAAAGAGTAGCTATCTCCATTTAGGGGAAAGAAAGAAAAGAAAAAAAAAGAGGAAAAAGGAAAAAAAATCCCAGGGAAAAGCAACAAAGACATTCAGATCACAAAGCGAGGATTTTTCCTTTCAAAGATGAAAACCAGTTTTCAATACTGGAGAAAGTACTTTCTTTAGAAATTTTACATAAGGACAGAGGCCAATTATATTTGATATTGAGGTAAATGGAGATAACAATAACACGGTTTCTAAAAAAAAGCTGGGCAAAAAATGTGGTGATATTTTGAGTGATACTGCTCTAATGTTGTCCATATTGGTTGATCAGACTTTCAGGTATGTGACCAATCATAGTTCCTTCAAAGACATGTTAGGAGGAGTTTAAATTTCAACGTGATTAAAATGTTTTGAAGGTTTAACAGACTCGTGCATGCATACTGACTCCATAGCTTTTCATAGGAAAGAAATGGGGAAAAGTTGCAGGATTTTGAAAGTCTTCACAACTGTTTTGGTAATTCTCATGTATGAGATGGTACCTCTGCCAGAATGGCTCACCAAACCCAGATCTTCAAGATACAGGTGAGACACTGAGACAGGAACTGTGTTTATATAGTTGTAGCACTTAGAGGGCTTACATGCATTAGGACTTCTGTTGCTTTAGCTCTGTATAAAAATGCACAATCATTAATTGAGTTCCTGCCCCAGAGGTCTTTTTGGATGTCTGAGCTGCACATACAGGGCACTATCTGCTTGACTCTGCAGGTTCCAAAACATTTCTGCCTGTGAACTGCTTTTGGTTACCTTGGAAGAAAAAAGAAGAGTTGAAAAAGCTTGCGCAGCAACACAATCCTAGGTTTTTAAAGATAATTTTCTCTGCTGTTGGGAGATCAGGGCTACCTGAAACAAAATGGGGATTGCTGGATATTTGTCGAAGAGAAGCTCTGTGTTGGTGCCCTCTTTGCTTGAGTAGTTTGAAGTAAATTGAAAAACTGTGGAAGTCTGTTTCCCTGAAAGGATGGGATGTCTTATCAGCATCTTCTTAAGCTGATGGATTTTTTTCAAAAGGGAAGAGTACTCCCATATTTATCTAAAAGAGTTTGTTAAATAGAGATGTTTCTTGTGACTCTTGGTAACTTCCACTTTCTGACTTGAGAGATGCTGTCAAATTAATCAGTCTGCCTCTTGAAAAAGGCTTGGTCATCTTTGGGGAGGTGGAACTGTCTGTTCTTAACACATTTTGGCTAACATTTGGGAACTAGTGGTGAGGTAAAATCTTAATGAAAATGAAAGACAGATGGGTTTGGGTTGATGGAAGCACTCTTGAGCAAACCCAGAACTTGGCTGGTCTGCCAAGTTGAGAAACTCAAAGTGACTAAATGAGGCTCACATGAGGTAGGAAGAAACATTTCTGCTGCAGGTGGGACACACCCAGAGTTTCCCATAGTTGTTTTCAACTTGATGGTGTTGAAATTATCAGACCAAACCATTAATTAGTTCATCCAGTTACTTCTTCTCTGGGAGTGATCAGTCCTGTTGTTTCCATGAGAACTATTAATGGGAGCAGTTGCTGACTTTCTGTATCAATTATTAAGCTTATCTCATGATTCAGAAGAATTTTTATATCTGCTTCAAAAACAAGATAATTTTTAATGTCACTGTGGAGGTTCTGGTTTGTTGCATAAATGTCGAATACAAGAGCATTTATATGGATCTTGGTAATTCTGAGTTGTATTTTATTTTCACTGAGCAGCAGAAAATAAGAGGAGAGATTCACTCATTCACTAGCACAGGACTTCTTTTTAGTCGAACCCCTGTGGATTCCATAAGAGAGAAAAATTTGTTAAGGTGTTATTTATGTATTTTTCCCAGTATTATTTGTGGTTATTCCCACGTCACAGAAAGATCAAAAAAAGTCAAGAAGTGAGTTCAGCAGATGGCAGTTTCAGTGGGATACATGTCTTTGATCAAAAGCTAAGAGGATTGCAAAATTCAAATATAATTTTTGAAGGTTATTTATATATGAGATTAATACTTAGTAATATAGAATAGCATATATGGTATATATTTTCAATTAATGCTAATTAGTCTATGGGGTATACTGTCTGCTGAAGAACTCCTGTGCTGATCTGAAGTGTGAATTCTCCATAACATTATGGTAGCAATATTGACCAATTTCCACATTTCACAGATTACAAATGAGGATAAGAATTCTCAAGGTAACAACCAAAACAAACCCAAAACCCCACACATGGGAACTAAACCCTAACAGCCTCCTGTTAATATTGTTCATAATACCCCTATAAATAAAAGCATTATACTGACACTGCTCATTCCCATGATTGTTAAAATCTTCTCTATTTGTTCGTCTGTGTATATGTATGCATTTTCTGCATGTTTATATAGAGAATTGTAGTATACAGACCTAGAGAGAGAGAGAATGAGACTCTGTGTGTGTGTGTGTGCCTTTGAGTTCCTTTTGTAGATGAAATCTTGCACTGGGTTATTGTGAAATGCAGCTTACAATTCAATTTCTTTTTACTGGGCATTCTCTTTTTATTTGATATATTTCCTTACACTTCTAATTATTACTGTTATTTCCTATTAATATGTAAAATTATGTGCTCTCTTTTTTGTATGTGAGAGGCATTTCCGTTAGGTTATTAAAGAAATCTTTTGCTACGGTTGTAAATTAGTATTTTGGGAAAGGGTGTGACTGCTACGGGTTTTGCAGTTCTGATGGTCCTATAATGGTATATGGTATTTTCACTCTTTGCTTTCCGATTGTTTCCAGTGCCAACAAGGGAACATGAGCACATGAGCCTGACATACTATCAAGCCCAAAGTGCAGAAATTGGATTTCTGCAGCTTGTTAGTATTCTGTAATTATTTGTCCTGTCCCAGCTTGTGTATCTGATTTGCCCTGAAGGATCTGTGGAAATGCGTGTTCACCTTCCATCTTACACCATCATATAAATTAACAGTGGATTAACTAGATGAGTCACTGGATGATATTAACTCATTGATGCAAAATCACATGATGTCCTAAACATTTATTTAGTGTCCTTTGACAGCACTTATTGGCACATTTTTAAAAATCTGGTTTGTTTGACAGATGTAACAACTTATTTTGTAAAGGTCTTACTTAAAAATTAACAAGACAATATATATTTCCTGACAAATGGCAATGTCGTATGGTGTTTCTATAGCAATAGGACAAAGTTTGAAAGTGCTACAACTAATGTGTTGAAGAGAAATTATTTTAGATATTTGTGGTTGCATGCTAGATAATATATTGATTAATATATTAATAGATTGAGAAATAGGAATGTGGTGGTACTCTAACCAAGGGTACACTGCAAAAGCACTTTGCAATGTATAAGAAACATGTCAAATCAAAGCCTTGAGGTCCGACAGAATGTGGCAATTCAACATGAATCACAGTAGTTAATCCCTCAGTGCAGGCCGGAGCTGGCACCATTGGCTCGCATTTCCACTGAAGCAAAAGAAGGAGGTCAGGCTGGAACACGGGCTGGACTGAAGCCGCATGTATCTGATCAACACATTTATTTCTAGGAGGAGAGGGGCTCAGCTCTTATCCCACCCAGGAGCCGCTGCCCCCAAGGCTGCTCCTCTTGGTGCTTCTACTGCCAGCAAGTCCGGCCCATTCCGACCAGCGAGTTTAGATTCAGAAAAGAGCAATTTCTAGGTTTAAAGAAATTGGAAGTAAAAATCCAATGAAGTGGGTGCAACTAGGACAGCATAAACAGTACAGGGAATCGGTGAGGAATATATAAGAACCGGAGTAAAATGCTTCAATAAAGCAAGCAAAAATACTTTAGAAAAATAAAGAAGCAGGGGGGAAAAAAAAGGAGTGTTACCAAATGACTTATTCTGTGCACGGAAAGGCCACATGAATACAAGGTTCATGTTGAAAAAGTAAAACAATAATTTCATTATGCTCACCCTTTTTTGCAATTGCTCAGTTTTTGTTTAGAAGGGAACAGCTTTAATATGAAGTTCTAAACCTAAAAATTAAAACATTATTAAAGCAATTCCTAGAAATGTATATGTATTTTATGTAACACAGGTGATCTGCTTATGCCTTTATGTATTGTTTTGCACAAAATTTTAAGTTAACAGAGAGAAACTGGGATTATAGGATTGGCAGGCTTGAGTCATCAGAAATCAATCCTACATTTTTTCTAATCTAAACCTCACCCTAATTTTTTCCTGTAATTGCCCTGTTATATTGTGTGTGGTATTCCAAGGCACTAACGCAGATCTCAGCAACGGAGGATGCGCTAATATTCAGCATATCTACATATCGCTGTTTGTCTTCAAACCACAAAGCAGTCTGCAAAGCTGCTTAAAAATTCATGTCTCATCAGCCTGTAAATTGTAGTTATTATGGAGCTTTAATTTTCCATAGCTTGCTCTTTATTGCAAAATAATTTCATAAAGCCTAGCAAAGAAATCGCTGATAGCATTAGGGGCAGAAAACCACCAAAATTTAAGGTATCTGTTAGCAATACAGGTAGCTCTGGGAGGGGGCCCAGAGCATGGCAGGACTGATGGGCACAAAAACCTGTTGTTGTTCTGGTGAAAAAGCAGAGAGAGGCAGGAGCGTTACCAGTAGAGCACTACAAATGTGGTAAACAACCCATAGCAAAGAGGGTTTCTTCCCACTGATTTGCTGGAAAAAAGGAAAAGAGTTTTGTTCGCTTGTGACCTATGAAGAACATCAAGGGAAAGTCTGAGAATTTTGCCATTGCATTCAAGGAAACCAGACCTTTGCCCTTTGCTAGGTTGTTTAGAATTATTACAGGCGTAGCAGAGTAATTTATAAATATTGTTATACCTATAATTTAGGACTATGTCAGCTGTTATAACTTTAGTCATTTTGAAGAAATGCAGGGTTATAAACTACCTTTTACTCATTTTTGAAATACCTGAGCAAGCCAATTCTAAATTTATTCTGACTCTCCTACATGCTTATTAGAGAATCTTTTGTAGTTCTCTGAGACTAATTATTCATATCCAGTTGTGCATCTTAAATGGAAGTGACAGGTTTAATAAGCTATACGTGACCTATGTGTATGTGTCTGCATAAGGGTTGTGAGATCAAGGGTTTCTCTAGGCCAGGCCCCAATGTGGCAGCAGGCAGATGCCTAGGACAGTAAAAGTGAAGAGCAGGCCTAACTACTGTCCTAGGCATCTGCCTACTGCCGCTTTGGGGCAAAAGAGCAGACCTAACGTATATTTCCTCATAATATTTTCCCATCCTCTGCCTGTGCTTAGTTCAAGAACTTCCTGAGCCAGATCAGACCATAAATCCGTCCTAACTAATTTGAGTAATTGACTTTATATAGGTGTATGACTTTATCTGATCAGATAGATATAAACTTAAATGTAATTTTAAAAGCAAATCAATACCTGCAACTGATCAATACCTATGCTTAGCCCAGTGTTTAACTAAGGGAAAACAAGTTATCTTTTTCCATGTGTACACAGTCTTCCCAAGGAGCAGGGTGCTTGGCAGAACAGGAATTTACCTTGTCACAGGTGTCTTTGGTGGAAGAAGGAGTTCTGCCAGTGGTACCATTGCCATTCTGAAAGTACCTGCAAAGAGAGCTTTGATACACTCTAAAATTGGTAGAACTGATAGTCTTTCCTACTTTCCTGCACTGAAAAGCTGTATTTTAAATACCATGATAACAATAACGTTAGAATTTAACTTTCCATGCGGATACAGCAGATAAAGGGAGAGGCAAATTTCTCCTTAGAAAAAACTGCTTCAAAAGAGGGGTCGCATTTGCTATGTGTCAGCCCAGCACTTAGTGTGGAAGTGTAATTTCTAAACGTGGTTTATGCTTCAGGTGTATTTTAGCGTTTTCCACTTACGCTGTCCAGCTGTTTGATTTCCCTGGTGTCATCTGACGTGTTTGTCAAGCTGAAGTTTCTTGCCTGCTGCAAGACAGACAGAAGTTTTGCACTTGCTGTGCCGTGGCTTGTGTGCGGTAGCAGCACAGAGCACGGCTCTGCACCCTCCCCGTGTATCTGCTTGTGGTCTGAGACTTACGCCACAGGTAGACATTTCAAAAAACAGCGCTTGGAGGTTGAGTTCTTAGCTTCATATCTGAAGTCCAATCTGGAATACCCGATTAATTCCCTGCATAGCGGTATAACCTTTTTTGTTGTTATTACTAATTTTTTGGAAACCGAGTAGAGCTCTGTATGAACTCACAAATTAACAAATTTGGAAAGAAATGTGAGCCCAGGTTATAATTTAGCTGAGGTTGGGCCAGCTCTGGGGCCTGGGCTGGGGCTGCCCCGGTGTCTGTGGGCAGAGTGGAGGATGGACAAGGCGCCGGTGCTTTGGGTGCTGAGCTGTTGGGCTTTGTGTGCCTGGGTTCTGGTGATGGCCACATCTGTGGCCAGAAAGTAATGGGATTATGGAGTATTTTTTTTTTGGTCTTTTTTTGCGAGTTGGACATATTCCATATTGAGAAACCATCTCTGCTTTTCACGTAATCTGTTGCATGGATTACAAGGAGATGTGCACGTGCTCTTTGATTTTTCCTCTGTTATTTTTTGTGGTATTAATAGTTTAAAATAGTCTTTTGCCTTTTGTACAGTAGAATTTGTTAAAGGATCTTGGCAAAAAACTGTGTGGGTTTTGGCATGTGTAATACTGGAATAGACGTTGTGTGGTCTCCTCTGGGCTAAACCTCCACGACATGGGTTTATGCCCTCAAAGGAGGCTTGTGCCTACAACCCAGCAGGGCCCTTCCAGCCTTAAGCCGGTAAAAATGGAAGCACAGAGCTCATGTAGCTTTGCTTGTCTTGCAAGTGTTAGACCAAAACGTATATTCTCTCAAAAATACGTGCAAAGCACGTGAGCTTAAGGAGTATATTAGTGTAGACTGAGCAACGTGGCTCTTAGCCAGGCTGCTACTGCTATTACAATTGGTGTAAGGCTGACTTGGCTACTTCTGTAGTTACGCTTTAGCATCAGGCATATCCATATCCTTACATTAGGGGTTTGTGCCCGGAGACCTAATTAAACTCTCAAAGTGCTGGGTATTTCTCTTCCAGAGGATGCTCAGGGGCATCCTGCTTAGCCTATATAGGCTTGGGAAACTTCAGCGAGAAGGAGTGGTTTGTTTTACCCATTTTCTCTTGATTGTAACTATTAACTGCAACCCGGTAATTATTGTTAACGTGCTATTAACCTGGGGACAAACTGCACCCTTAAAATGCGGTGAAGCCTGTTTGACCCAGGTTGCAAAATTAAAGAAATGTGTGACTGACAGGCACAGATCTGGAAGGGCTGTGCAAGTCCCCCCCTTGGCTCTGAGATGTGATCACGGTCATGTCACTTTAGATATTTTTGCATCATTGCTTTCATCGCTAGTCAATAGTTTCTGACTCCAAAATCTATTCACTGGCTGCGTATGGGATGAGAGGTAATTACATAAGCTGAAGGGGAGAGTCTGTGCTCGGCTGGTTTGGCATCCTGTGAGCGCAGTTAGAGCACATGCTCTTCATTAAGCATTCACATATTTTGTTTAATGTCATGTATTTATCATTCACTTGCAACTAGGTGTTCAGATACTGTGGAATAAGTGAATTTTTAAAAGTATGAACTAAAACAAGATAAAAGTAATTGAAATGTTCTGAGGGTCAGAATACATAAGCTGTACTTTTGAAGAAAATACTGTGATACCATCTAATGTGCCTTCCACTATTATTTCTACATTTTTGTACTATCTACTGAACTAAAATAAGGTTCAGCAAAGAGTGACTAATACTGTAAGAATATTGTAATGAGTACTAATTGATACTTTGGAATTTAAATCAAAGACAATATGAAGTAGAAATCTTGGAAAACTCTACTACAAATGGGGTTGCTTTGTCTGCTGTGGCTCACGGCGCTATTAATCAGGCACAGTGCTCCAAGGCAGATATTATGTGATTCTGCAAGTTTTCCTGACTCTGCACTTACTAATTTTGCAAACTTATTGTTTCATTAGCACTAACCTTTTGTACTTGACATTCTATCATGAATTAGGCATACAAGAAAAGAAAGAAGAAAATCTTTTTTTTTGCTGTTACCTACTATTTGTTGTGGTGGATTCCCACTCTAGATCTGTAGAGTCCAGGCAAACTTAGCTGTCGCAATTCCTGTAGCAAAACCAATAGAACTCTCTCGGCTTGGAAGGGAGCTCAGAAGGTCCCTAGTCCAACCCCGTCTTCAGAGCAGATTCAACACCAAATTCAGACCAGGTTCTTTATGACCGCTTTGTTTCTTGTTCTCTTGCCGTGCACCTCAGCAAAGAGCCCAGCCCCTTCGTCTTGCCAACCTCCTTGTAGATGCTGCAGGTGTCTCAGCCTCTTCTCACAGGGCACGTCCATCACCTCCCTGCCCATCTTGTGTCCCATGGCTAGACTTGGTGACGTTGATCAGTATCCTTCTGATACTGGAGGGCCCAAAACTAGGCACAGTATTCCAGATGCAGCCTAGAGGTAAGGAGAGTAATAGCTGCTGTAACTTTTCAGCCCTCGGAAAGTTAGATTATTGTAATTGCTTATAGAGTCCTTCTCATGAGAACTACCTCATTTGTAATTTGTTTCTTTGTTACCTTTGGTTTAAATCTTCTTACTTCCTCATTAAAATCTGAATTTGGGCTGTTTAATGCTTATGTATGGCTTTTCTTTTAGAGAGCGTTGTTTTCACTGGTTTGCAGCATCATGGGGCCGCTGATCTTGGCTCTGCTAAGTAAGGAAGTTGCGAAATTGTTCCTACAAGTTTTGAAGAACAAGTCTTCTGTCATATTACTTAAGTAAGGGGGGAACTCTATTCTGGAAATCAATAGCTTTCAGGAAGACTTAAGGGGTTGTACTGGATGAGTTACTGAAAATAAGCATTCAGTGTTATGTTGTGGCTGTGTAGATTTGTAAAGAGGAGTATAATGGTATAGAAGGTGTTTATTGCTGCTGTAAAGAAGCATCAGTTCTCTCCAGCTATGGCAACTAAGAGGTTGCTGAAAAACTGCTCAGAGTCAGAAATGAGGCTTAAAAGTTACCCTGAACCTGAAGTCCTTAAGCTCCATTCCCTGCAGAGAGTCCTAAATGCCAGAGGCAGAAACCCTGACCCGAGGTTTGTGGTTTTGGATATGGAGGTACCACAACATTCCACCCTTATAATAAATGAGAACAAATTGCCATTAAATAAGTTTTTATACTTTTACACAGAATAAAAAATTAGATGTGGAAGAGGCTTACTGAGTTTTAAAGCTGGTGTTAATTTGCTTCTTGTGTAACTTACTGGTATTTACAGATTAAGTTGGTACAGTCCTTGCGGTTATCAGCAAACAGCTCAAGGCCCAAGAAACTTCCTTTGTTGTGACTACACACCATTAAGAAAGAATAATTTTAATGCATATCCATCATGTTTTCATATTATAATTAATTTGACAAAGTGAGAATGATACCATGTAACACTATGCTTTCTTTAAGCAGTGAACTGCTAATGAGCCATTCTACACAATGAATACTGAAAGAGCAGAAGATGGAGCTGCTGATTGGATATATCTGCCTTTGGATCTTCTTATATTTAACTATATAGCTATTTACATGTCTGTTTTTCATATATACAAACTTGTACATATATAGAAATGTTTGAGTCATTAACTCCAGGTTTCATTGGTTTTCACTTTTAAATGCTTTTTATTTTTTAAAAATTGTTTTCCTTGGGTTGTGGTTGAATTGTCAGTTGGTGTTAAAACACACAGTGCTAGAACTAAGAGTAGACAGAGGTTGGCTTACCAGGACCGAGCATAACTGGATAATAACAGTGTTCTCAGCCTGTGACACAGGGCTCAGCAAGTGCCAAGAAATCAGCGTTAAACACACAACCAGAAGTGAGCAAAGCAAAGACTGTCGGCCACCTGGTAAAATGTTGGCTGCCTCATAGAAACCCTATCAGAAAGTTGAGGGTATTTGATGAGATAATGAGTGTGTGTGAAACGAGCACCGGTAAGAGCAGGAATGCAGGTTCTGCAAAACCCTCTGCAGCTCCGTTGAGGTCTTTATATTTCTATTAGTTTGTGTTCATAGCTATTTATTTTACTTGCATATATTAATTAGCCTTGTTCGTAGCACTAAATCACAAGATCAGACTTCCACATATTCTCTGACCAGAGAGTCACCACTGCTTGATAACTACAGTCTATACCTTGTATCCTAAAATCTGTGCTTCTGGTTGTGAACACACAAAGGAAGTAGCCTGATTTCCAGGCTTGGTACGCAACTGTATTTGTGGTGTGAAAGTATCTGTTATGGTTTATTAAAATGCTTTCAGATAAATTAATGTTGAAATCCAGTGAAATCTAATTAACCGGTAAAGCCTGGTTGTAAACCACATGGAAGAATTTTTGCTGTTTCTACTGAAAGTGCAGTCTAATTATATTATGTGTGCCTTAGAAAGAAATTTAAACTTAATAAAATGGAAATAACAAATCTGTTGAATTACAGCAGATAAATATTTAGAGGAATTCCTAACAGAATTTCAGAATACACTCTGCTGTGGCCACACTGCAATAAACGAGTAAGTACTTTGAGCACAGGCATCAATTACGTGCCACTCAGAGCCAAGCCCAGCTCGGTGGGGAACAGGATGGTGCCATCAGTTGTCATGCACCAGCCACCTATTATATTCCGCAAACCAGAAGCAGAGTAATTCTCAGCTGATAACAAATGAGATGGGTTTATTGAGCCAGCCCAGTTCTGAGCCATGCCTCGGGTTAGTTTGCAGAGGCTTTTAATACCCCTCAGCTGAGCGTTTTTCTTTGTCATTACGTACCTAGTAAGTTTGAAAAGCAGATCGAGAAGTCTTTAATACCTATTTTTCTGAATTTTTTAAAGTACTACTTAAACCTTACAAAGAAATGTATTTTTGGCAGTTAACTCGATCCCACAGGCTTGTCAGTGAGTCTGGTGGGGCCATTGGGGGAATAAAAAGCACCTTGTTGGTTCCCTTTCTCAGTATCAGAAAAAAAATACACTCCTTTTCCCATATGTTGTGCTAGAGAAATATTTTCCTAGTAAAAAGGAACATTTCCTTTCACAGTAAAATAAAATTTAAGAATTCTTCAGCCCAAACTTGGCGAAGAATTTCACTGTCTAATGGTGCCACCACATGTTGCTCGCCAAAGTGAGAGCTCTTAGAGGGGAGCCTGGTGTTGCCAGGTGCTGCAAAATATGTTTTGGTATTAGAAATTACAAAGAATAAATTAAATACACAGCTCCTGGTGTTCTCACATTGCATATGATTCATTTCCTGAAATACTTGACGGCGTTTGGAAGGGTTTTGCCCAGGCTGTGTGCGCCATGGCAGCATGTGAAGCTATTTTAAGAGGTTCTTCTACCCACTGGCCCACTGAAGAAGCTGGGAAATTTGTGTGTTCATAATATATTTTAAATATAATAACATAAGATTGCCAGCATAAGAGAATACTAACATAAGATTAGCTCAGTTAAAATTAGGAGGGCCTTCAGAAATAAATGGCAGTAGTCCCGGTTGTGCAGAATATTTGGGCAGATTACCATCTAGTCGTCATTAAAAGTCATGTGCTTGGTTTTTTTCCAGACTTTGGCGAGCCCTGCAGAAATCTGAGAATAAAAATAACTTTGCAGTTTCCTACGTTCCTCATCAATCCCTGTGTAATTACAACAACGTCCAGAATTTCAGAAAATCATTGTAAAATAAGCTAATTAGGTTTGAATTTGATGAATCATGGACTGAATTAAGTTGCTGTCTTGTGTATCTTTTTAATGTTTTTACAACAGGGGTAGAAGTCACTTTAATTAAGATGCTGTAGTTTTATACAGACATTTATTTAAATAAGCGGATCAGGATGCCAAAGAGGAATCTGCATTCCAGCATTTAGCTGTGGCTTTTTTTCTGCCCTGTTGCTATGGAGAAGCGTATAAATATTTGTAACACAAACTAATTTTACTTCCCTTATAGATGGCATGGAGATACAGATAAAAATGATGAAGAGTTGCTGTAGGTGGGTTTTATCACGCAGAGCAATGTTTTGGAACGGGTTCAGGCACAGACCAGCAGCAGAGGGAAGGGAGAACGGGCCGCGTTGGAGCAATCTGACATCTTTATGTTATGGGGTAGAAATGGAATGAGAGTGCCCATTGTACTTGCAGTTTCCTCTTTTCTAATTCTTTTTTTTTTTTAAATAGCATTATTAGGTATTTGTCTTTCTACCAGCTCGTATGTATTGGGCCATTTGTATGAAATCAAACACAAGCATAAAAGAATGAACTTTACTTTTAAGAAACTTGAGTGTGTGTCCATAGCACCCGCTGGGTTGCTGATATGGAAACTCCACCGCCGCTCGGGAGCTGGAAGCTACATAAAATTATTTCTTCATTTGATGGCTTATGTATTTCACGTCCAGCTCTTTTCTTTCCTTGTGTGCCACGTTGCCTGGGAGGTGGAAGCCACGCTGGACACAACCTATGGCCTCTGAATGCCAGCATCTCCTTACCTCTGCTCCTCACCTCCTCCTTCAGGCTGGTCTCCATCTACATCATTCCTTTGTTGTCACTCAGTGTTTTTCTTTATATACTTAAGTTATACTTTATATACTTCAATTATTTCTTAGTATATCAGGGTGGTTTCCAAACACTGAAAAACCTGTGGCTGGTAACCACAGGTGAGATGCCTTTGGCACAGTTCATACTCAGCTCTTCCTGCCTCTGTAAATTCTGTGTTGTGGAACATCCCCGTTAACAAGAAGCTTCAAAGGGCGGCCGTGGTTTCTCTCTCTCAGCAGATATTTTGGACGCCTGGCATTGTTATTCTGGTTTTGCATTGAGATCTCTCTGGTGATGTCCTGAGATAATGAGAACAGAGTGGTTAACAACAGGATTGGAAAGAACGCGTATCGCCATAGCAGTCTGCTACCGCTTTCTTATACCACAGGATGTTTTTGTTCAATTCAGCAGCAAAAAAAAATGGGCAATACAGAAATACCAAGTAACAGTCGCAGCTTCACTTCTGTGCAATGGGAAACTGTGGGCGGCGTTGGGTCAGTAGCTCACTGATATTTTAAAGATTCCTTAAGAACTTATACAGTTAAGACTAAATGACTTAACTTGTACAGTGTTGAAGACTTCACACTGAACTAAAATTTTAGATCTGTAGAGAATACATCTTCATGTGCACATCACTTGGCCAGAAGGTTGATTCTCCCACTAAGCAAATTGTATTTTTGTCTTAAGAATTAATATTTGCTACAACAAGGACTTTTTAAAAATCTCCTTTGTGTCTGAGGTTCTGATATCACAGTCCTTCCCTGTGCTGAGCATTTTGCTTATCTGAAGTGATCTCAAAGAACAATCCTGTATTTTCGTGAATAAATACATGAGTAAATCTGTGATTCAGAGATGAGGCTTCTTCATTCCAGCCTGGTATCCACGTGTTCCAACACGTAAGAGCGGGTTTCCCATGCGGCCCATCAGCTGTACCTGTCTGTCCAGGAGGAGATGGGGTGATGGGCCAGTACCTTGTGCACCAGTGTGGGGACAGGGGTGTCCTGGAGCTGCGGTGGCGAAGCCACATCCCACCGAGCGCTGCCACAGGCACAGTTATTGCCCAGGAGTGGCAGAAAAGTTCAGTAGTTTCCCCGGCTTTTCATTTTGCTGTTCTTCCAGCAGTTCCTCCTGGTCAGGAGTCTGAGGGAGAAGGTTTTTCTCTGTATCTGTTGGGTCCGGTAATTAACATACAAATTGCATCCTCATTTGTTTGGTCTTTTGATGGGAAAAGCAATGCCTCTGTTAAAACTGTGTTGTTTGTAAAAGGCACAATGCACTTGCATTCTTGTTTTTAACTACTGAAACCCGAGTTAATTTGTATTTCTGTAGTTTTATTATTCAGTTGGATTCAGAAGCGTCCCGCTTTCAGATTTTGCTGTTTGGTGTAACTCGCCGTGCTGCCACCACACTCACTGTGCCCCTTCTTTTTCTCCCTTCTCTTGCAGCAAATGAAGCTGGCGGCTGAGTCACTGAAGGAGTAAACATGGAGGAGCGAGGATGAGTAGAAGTGGAGGAGCGAGGACGAGTAAAGCCGTCACGTGTGAACGCGGACACTTGTTGAGCATTTGTTGGTGAGGATGCGCAGCCCTCGGAGTCTGCACTCCACCATCCACTCAGTAGGTGGCACCTGCTTGTATGAAACTTGGTAAACACTCCCTGCCTGACACTGCAAAAAAAACCCCACAAATATATTTTCTTCTGCTCTCTTTGTTTCTCAAATGCAATGATTTGTGAAGTTAACACTAAATAAAACACTCCAGCTTATACTAGGTCTGGTTGAAATCTGCCAGGCCCACCGTCCTCCAGGTGATTGAAAACAGATCCTGTGAGTAAGCACCCAGAAGCTAATGAGAGTTTTCAACTGCAGCTTTGTAAAAGAAAAATAAAAAGGTAAACTGGTGTTTAATTCAGAGTGTACGGTCCCTTTAGGGTTATTGCCCCTTTTGTTCCTTTATTACAATAGCTAATCAATCCTATATTATTCCAAAGAGTGCTTATTAGTAACTGTTTGCACATAGCAAATTAACTTCAGTATTTTATACATTGGATAATGAAATACATTATTGTTCCCTATATGAGCTGAGAAATAGTTGAACATAAATATTATGAAGTATGCATTATGTACTCCTGTGTGCTAGATATCTAAATAAGCCCCAGCTAAAATATTTTCAAAAGCTGGGTAGAAAGCATTCAGTAGGAAGTGGATTGCTGATCAGTAATTTATGAAGTATATTTTGTTTTTAATTTACATTAGATTTTGGTATCACATCCCTGGCTCCTGAACTGCAGTATTGTATGAATGGGTAAGAATGATGTGATAGTAACAGATTAATTAAACTTGATACCTGATGTACCAGTAGTTGTGTGTGTAGTGAGTATCTATTTTCTTGCATTCCATAAAAAGGTGATTTTCCTCATGCTTCATTGTTTTCTGACAGTAATAGGACCCAAATCTACAGTGTTTGCTCCCCTGACCTTGAGACAGTTTATTTTTGTCCTGCTGTGACCTTCGTCTTTGGTAGATGCAACTTACTTACATGTGATACTCGCGGGAATCCTGTTCGGAAAAATCTGCTGCTACAATAATTAAGGCATTTGCCTACTTTGCACATTTTATATTCCTGCCACAGGGCCCGCACAGCAGAATAACATACATAACTAAGCCCAAATAATATATTCTGTCTGGGATTGAAAAATCAGCGTTTCTCAAATTCTGCAAGTGTGACCCAGTAAGAAATGTCTCGGTTCCCTGGGGAAGAGAAGCAGAACCTGCTGCCGCTCTCTTGCTTCTCCCACCCTGCGTCCCCTGTGCTGCTGCTGTTCCACAGCCTGTTCCTGAAGCCCTGGCAGCGTGGTGGCTGCAGGGATCTTGGAGGGGACCATGTCTCCCTTCCCGTAGTGCTGTGAAGATCCCAAACCCGAAGCTTTTTTGAGGAGGGGACCAGAATGTTCTCCATGAATGCTCCCCAGCTTTGCAGTTTGTTGCCCACGTTGATCAGAAGTAGCTGGTGTTTGTTCAGGTTTTACTTGTGCTGCCTCCTTGGTGTTTTTGAGTGAACGGTTCAGGAGAAGAAAAATCTGTGGGATGGGTTCCTGGTGAGCTATCTTCTTGTGAGCTTGTCATAGCCATTTTGAAGGGATTCTGATAATTTGTGCTGGTTTATGAGCAAAAAAAAAAGTCGATGTGTTTTGCTGATGGCAACTGCATCAGGTGCCTGGAATAATTTTCTAAGATGGGCTAGAAAAGGAATTGAGTCGTGTCTCAACTGTGATCGTGTGAAAAAAAAAATACGTAGACTTCTGCAAAACTGACTTTGTGGTTGTCCTTGTGGTCCTTCCATTCTCCTGTTTCCTGTAGCCCAACAGGAAAACCTTCAGTAAGGTTTAAGTGCCCGGTGCCCTAAGCAGTGTTAGCGGTTGCCCTTGCCTTGAGCAAATCCCTTCCCTTCTGCTTAGTTTCCTTATCTATTATGTAAATGGGGATAATATTGTTCTTTAGGAGGATTCTCCAGCAGAAGCCAGTAGGAATTATGACCTTCCATAGTGTGACAAGGGTGGGAATCCTTTGTTTTATAGGGATTAGAGTTTGTTCTAGTTACTGGGTGAGCTCTTGCTTTAGCATCCCAGCTGCTACACAATCATGATAGTTTCTGTCCTAAAGAGCCTCCGCTTCAGCTTGCTGAGAAGTGTTACTGTCTATTGCCAAGTAATATGTCACCAAACTGAAATTTAGCTCCTGTTTCTCTGTATGCTGCTCTTTGTTCTTTTCCTGGGGGTTTGCTGTGTTTCATATGCTTGATACTGGTTTGATGCTGGGTTTGGGTTGGTTTGTTGTTGTTTTTCTTATTTTTACTTTCATGATGTTTTCATTTCTCTTTTGAGAGAAAAAAAAAATGTTTCTGTCTCTGCTTCTGAATGTCTCTGTGTTGTTTTCTTTCTGCCATAGGTGCTTCTGTAAAAAATCTGGGATGTTAGGGATGAAATTTACTGACCAAAAAAAAAAAAAAAAAATCTGTTGTCAGATTAAAATATTAGAGACAATAAATAAGATATTTACCAGTGACTGTCGTTCACAAGCTGTGTGATCTGCGTGCCTGTTCTGTGGCCATTCTTACAATGCCTGAGTCTAAGAAGTAAACAAGTTCATCTCAGGTCTCAGGGTTTGAGGAGAAACCGAGGATGAGTCTGGAGGCACCTTGTTTGGGAAGACAACTGTGTGGGAGTAGCCCGTACCTAATATCCATAAGGCTTAAATTGCTGCTTAGCAGCAGCAATAACAACCAAGAAGGCTGGTTTTTTTTCAGGAAAGGGCAGTCATGAAAAATATACTGGTCATGCAAAAGCTCTGTCATCAGATCTAATTGCATGGCCTAGAAGAAACTGCTGATTCAAGATCTCTACTGGACTTGCTGGACAACAGCACCTCCTGTGAACTTAAGGACAGCAGAAGAGAAAACTGCTGGAATTGTTCCACGAGGAAAGGAGGTAAGCAGTCTGAGTATCTTGAATCTTGTTCCAGAAGACCTGCACTGCTTGAGAGTTTCCTTCCCGTGGGAACTACGGCTACTAGGGCCATGTGCTTTCTTGAGGAAAGATCTCCTGTGCCTCAGCCAAGAGGCAGAGGGGTGAGCGCCAGCGTCAGTGCCAGTCCTTGCCAACTGATGCCCCTAGAGAGGAGGGATCTCTCTGCACCCCACTAGTTGAGCTAAACCCGGTGCTGATGGCAGCTGTCACCACTGGTGTGATCAAGGTGATCCTGGGCATGGTGTAAGAGCTCATCGGCTGTTCCTGTTGCCTCCCAGGCCCGTGGGGCTGAGCCAAACCTCACCCAGGCCTTGGGCGCTGAAGCTGAGCACATGTGGTACACAAGTGCCCAGAAAAAAACCAGATCCTTCCCTCCTGCCTCCCCCTGCCCTGTGTTTCTTAAGAGAGAGCAGTGAAAGGAATGAAATAGGAAGATGTTACACAAGGGTTTGCTGAAATTAATTGCTAAGATCTGACATGACACATCTGAGAGCCTTGTGAAGTCCTTACAAAAACCCTATGCTTTTCAAGTCCTCTGAAGTATCAAGTACACTTGCATTTTTCATATGACATAATTCTTTTACCAACTGGGAAAGTAAATAGAGATAATATTTTTTTTCCCCTAGTGTAATATACCTTGTTCTGTCACTAATCTAGGGGTTTTGACTTCTGGAAATTGATGTCATTTATAATATACACAGATAGGCCAAATTGAGTCAACTTCTTACAAGTAATTACAATTTTAAGCTCAAAATAAAGAGCCAGAGCTGTGCTTCTAGAAGGAAGCAGTCTGAAGTATCTACAAAGACATTGCTCAGGAGACAGGGACAGTCCAGCTGTCCCTCAAAACACTCACTGTACCTACATGACTTCAGTGTGGGAGCCTTGCTGGCTTCAGGCAACTGAAGTGAGTCACTGATACTCTTTCCTACATACAGCCACACACTTATTGAAAGCAAGTTGTACTCTGGAATTAGTGACAGATCTCTTCTGATTCGTACACACAAACTTAACCATGGGAAAGGCTGCTGGGGTGGCTGAGTTGTCTCTGATGTTTGGGACATTCCAGTTTGTCTGTTTATTGCCAGCCATCCACATTGGGATTTCCCTGTGCCAGCCAGTTAAGCCAGTTACTTTTATTTGCCAATGAAAAAGTAACTAAAAAAACCCCAAAATATATGTATCTGACCTGCATGTACCAGCTACTGAGATGCTATTGCTTGGCCTTGTCTTTAAAAGGAGCACAAGATTTGTTGCAGCTTTCCTCACTCAGACATGGTCAGAGCCCTTGGCTGCTCCTCACCTGCTGCCACCTCATGTATGAGGTTCCCCAGCAATGGCAAGGTCCCAGCTGCAAAAGCCTTGGGTACAGCTCCACACAACTAACCCATCATAAAGCAATCATACAATTAATTGCATATAATTACATAACCTGTTAAACACCGTTAATCCCTACACCATGTCCATACCCTCTCTGGCTGGTTACACTTCACATGTCATGAGCAGTTAAATCTCAGGCTCCGTGCAGAAGAGCAGGTTGTGCTGAGCTGCTCCAACTACAGGTCACCAGAGGCGTCTCTAAGGGTGAGCTGGTCCCATGCATAAGGTACCAGAAAACAGCCCCTTGCACCACGCACGCTGCTGGGGCAAACTGGGCAGGTATCCCAGCAGCCGTGGCTGGTGCTGCTCCCCCTCCTCAAACCAGCTGCCTTCACAGGCTCTACAAAAAAAACCATAGCAATAAACAATGTCACTGCATGTTGAGGCACAGCAGTTTATAAGTGATGACAGTGACAACACGCTCCTGGATTTGAGTGTCGATATTTCAGTTGTTCTCTCAGTTCTGTACTGACATACTTAATTTTAGACTAAGTGTTTGGGAGCAGATGTTTTCCAGCACATGGCAGACTAAACACAGCAATGTGGAGCATGGTTGTAAAATGTACACTGTGAAGCAGTTGCAGTAAATAATTGTAATTAACTCCCGGGATCCTGTTACATATGACAGCAGAAAGAGAGAAGACTGTGCATGCAGAACTGTGTCTTGCACTGGGTTTTCAGATCTTGGGCAGTTTGGGTGACAATAGCCTTGTATTACAGTGCCCATCTTTTGGTGTGCAGTCAGCAGGCCCCGCTACACATCTGACATGGATCAGTACTGATGCTAACATTGTGGGGTTTTTTTCCAGTATTACTCATTTTACATTGCAAAGAATAGTACTGGTGAAACTTGAACTTACACACACCTTCACAAGGGGAAAAAAAAACAACTGTACACAGTGCCTGTGCAGAATTGGCAAACCAGTCAGTTCAGATAAGACTCCTCTGACTTACCTGGGCATGCACACAGCAAACATTGTAACTGAGATCTTGAAACCCTTTGTATTCTGTATTTCAGAGCTGCCAGGCACAAGCTGCCACAACAGCACTGGCTTTGCTAGGATGGTAAGAAGCTGGACAAGTGTATCAAAAACATTATCTAGCTAAGCAGCAGCTTGTAAAGTTTACTAAACCATTTAAATAATTTTGAAGTTCTGTCTAAGCAACACCAAATTCAACCTTTAAACAAAAAGCTCTTTTAGCAGATACCAACTTTTAAACCCAAATGAACAGGTTTGACCTGTGCAAGAGTTGTATCTTTTTTCAATGCAACAGGGCTGATATTTCTTACTGCTCTCTATTTTAATGTATTACTCTCTGTGAACTTGATCAGCACTGCTCAGCGTGAGCTATTCTGTGTTTGCAGGTGGGTCTCCAGCAGGTCTGACCTCTGAGCCTCTGCAATGTGGGGACTCGGCCAGCAGCTTGTGCTGCCCTTACGCATCAAACACCGGGAGTAACAAACTGCATCGACGTGCAAATCACAGCTTATGCATCCATCAAGATATCACTTTTATTAACTGGATTTTCCATTTCTGTCGCACACCATGACTGTTTGTACAATGAAAAAGCCAAACACTGCTGGAAGCAATCCGATCAGCTGATATTTCTGTACCCTCTTAACACACACACACACACACGCGGATTCTTTCTTGGTGAGAAATTTTTATATTTCTGTTCATTAATTCTGCTTATTTATACTGCTACTCTTAAAATTCTGTGTCAAGATTGTCACATCTTAAATACAGATTAAGTTGCTAGAGGTACATTATTTTATATATATATATATTTATATACACACATACAGAAAAATACAAGACTAATTGTTTTTCCACAATATTTACTTTATACACTACTGTAACTATCTGCAACTTTTAAAGACACGTTAAGGGGTACAAGAGACTGTTTACTTGTGTAAATAGTTTGGTCCAATATTATCTTAACGTAGTGGTTATTCTCGCCCTTCCTTTTACGTGACGACATAATACAACATACACCACATGCACAATCATTCACCTATCAACAAATGGGTAACGGACACCACTCAGACTAACATCTGTACGCCCGAAGGGTCAACCAACCACACACAGCTATAAGGCTATAATACATCTATGCAGCATAAATGGTCAACACTGCTGTTCTAAAGTGAGCACCATATATACAGTTGTATATAAAAACATCAGAAACAAAATACACCTGGGGTTAGTTAAAAGGTGCCATTCCAAGGCTGTACATAATACCAGGAAAGAGTATTTACAATACTTGGAAAAAAAGCTGCAACAAATAAGTTTATTGCCAATGCCCTTTATAAACTTGTCTCCTACCTGGATGTTATGCTCACCATCTGTGAACCACACATCTCATTTCTGGCCCTTGGTAAGATCCCTGCTCAAAAATTTCAAGCAAATATGTTCTATGGCTTCACCCACACATCTATTCTTGTAGCTTGTGATTTATAAATATCACACTGACTAAGCTGCAACTAGAGTTTAAAACTTAAAGAAGTAAAACACTTATCCTTTGCCTTGTTTAGGAAGCAGAATGTAAAACCCCCGGCTAGGCTAGCCAGTAAGAACACCCTATGCAATTTAGACTCTCTTAGTAAACTCTTTTACTAATCAAGACAAGCTGTAGAAATCAAGACCAAGCGTAAGGCCGTTCTTCGGTGCTCTGCTCACTCTGCGGTACCTGAAATGCCTCATATTTGACCATTCTGCAAGTGTTACAAGACGCTCAACAGTGTAAACTCCTCTCAGACATCCAATGTCTGCCCAGGGTGCTGCTACATAACACCGCCAGTTTCACTAGCATTGCTTAGAAGACCCAGTGCACAGCATGAAAAAATAAAACATTCTTGCCCTTCCCAAAACTAGGAATCTGCAATATATTTTATTCTAGATAATAAAATTCCACAAAGTTAATTCATCTGGTCAAAAGTATCCTTTTGTACAGAAATACTCTTAATTCAAGACCTTGCCATGGCAATGGGAAAACTGACAGAAAGGCTAAGAGCTGTAAAATAAATACTTTCCTATATGCTACTTTTAACTGATTTTATGAAAAAGCATAATTACTCAGGGAAAAGTGGTGTACAAGTGGGAAACAGCAGTATTTTAAGTCTTAAAAAGAGTAATAATGAGAAAAATGTCAACGACAATAACAATTTCAGTTTGAATCCAATTACCTAAAGGTTTTACATCCCTTATTGCCTTCTGAAATCTCAGGGAGGGGAGCATACAGGAGAAGCTTTACAAGTTAAAAACCTAAAATATTAAGTGTCATGATATACTAATAACAAAAGTAATTCATACAAATACCTTATTTTCAGTTAGCATGTAGAAACTCAGAAGTCGACTTAATAATTTACTTTTGTTATATTAAAAAAGAAGATTGTCTGCTTGTAATATGAACATATTTCTATGGGAGAAAGCTGCCTTACAAATCTACTTGCCTTTTTTATTTATTTTTTAAAGAAAACTGCCTCTAGCAAAACAAGATCTTTTCAGTTTGATTTTTGAGCCACAACTTTATCCGTATTCTAGCTTAAGACAAATAGGTGTGGGTTTAAAATCATATTTCAAGATCACTAATTTTCAGTGCATCTTTGCTTTGTACAAGCCTTGGAACATCTGAAAGCTCCCTGAAGAGTTTTCAGCATCAAAACATTATTGCTTTGGTTCTGTTTCAGACACATAGAAGTATGCCACATATCACATATTTTAGATATCACAGAAGGTCAGAACAAGAATTAACATTTCACAAGTAAACTAAAGCTTCTCTCTCTAGTTTTAAGTGCAGAACATGAAACTTCTAAGTGCTCAATTTACATTAGGATCCAGATAATTCATTTAATCCAGATCTTCCATAGTAAAATTATAAATGTAAAAATTACACAATAAAATATTCTGGTTTGTTGAAAAAGAAAAACATATTGGCTAGCAGCATGCAAAGACCATGCATTGTCATACCATCAAGCAAACACAAAATTAAAGGGTAATAAATAACTGCTCAAAGCCCACTTAAAAATCTTAAGACAACAAAAGGGGGGGTCCGGTGACAAGGTGTTCACAGCTCTGAACAGGAAGAATGATGCTGTCAAGTAGATCGAGCTATTAAAGTCAGGTCATGGTCAAATGACATGACAACAACTGGTTTGACTGGAGGTACACAGCAGCCCCTCCTTTGGGTTCCGCTGAATATTCACAGATATCGTCTTTTCACAGAGAGGTAGTTGTAGCACATTGTTTTTCAAGTTCCTGTTCTTTATCCGTTCCAATTCATTTGCGGTGTCTGACATTTGGTCAGAAAATAATTTTAGGTTGCCCAGTGATGAAGCCTGGTTTGCACTTCCGCTGGAACTTATACACATTTTCCATGTTGATTTCTCCTGCACTTTTACACTGGAAAAGGACAGATTGTTTTGAGGATCAATAATGTATTTAGTGCTGCCATGAATCTGGGAGCCTAGGCAAAGGCTCATTAACTTCAGGCTTTCAACCAGTTCCCCTGCACTTCTAGACGATAACTGCATTGAGTTTCCGGATCCAGCACACCTCCGAGTGGAACCTGAGGTGTTGTTGGTGCTACCGCTGGAGCCGCCGGAGGGGCTCCCCCCCGCTTTGTTGTTGTCACTTGGGCTTGTTTTGTCCACCCCTCGGCTTCCATTACTCGGTTTGCTTAGTCCACCGCCATCTCCTTGGCTGCCAGGCGGCCCTTCGCTGCTATCCCGTCTATGCCAGGAGTAAGGAAACCCACTATCTTTGTCCAGGCGTCTCCGACTTTCTGAGTCATCATCGCTTGTTTCCGAGCTACTGCAACTAGAGCCCCGCCCCTGGCTTTTCCTCCTGTGATAGCGTTTATGCACCGTGCTGGGTGAAGCAATATTCATTTTTAACCTGCTGAGCTTTGGGGGCAAGTTCTCATCCATGTCAAACTCGTCATCTGACTCACCCTCCTCAAAGATTTGATTGAGGACTGGTGCACTCTTCCTTGAAGTAAGACGATTTGTAACTGAAGGCTTCCGGCGCAGAACAACTTGAGTAGAAAGAGAAATAGGTTTCTTATCTTCTTCATCCTCCTCCTCATCTTCCTCTACTCTGAACAAGCACTTTCGGCCACTTGTAGTGGGTTTCAAGCTCACCGATGGCACTGCTGAAAGCGCTGGTCCAGCTAATTCAGGGATCTCTTCTTTCTTTGCTGCATCCCCAAGGGCCTTGCTTCTGTGGCCATTGAGAACATTCTCAGCCGTGCGAGCTGGTGACTGGGGAACAGTTGCGTGAGAGAGAGGAGAAGCTGTAAGGTCATCCTCCAGATCTTGGGGTACATCGATTTTTGTTGGCCACGATTGCCTACGTAAAAAATTATAAAGGATAAAAGAAAAGTTAGATCATGGCAACCGTTTCAGAACATGTAAGAAAATGTAACATCTGCACGAGTACTGCCATGCAAACGGGCCTGCAGAGTGGCATGTTCGTACACAGCAGTACTGAGTAGTGAGGAAAAGGAAACATTCTCAGAGAACGTGCATTCCTTTAGAAATGCTGTTATTTGAAAAGAACATCATACACATAAAAGCATAGTTTAGAAATTATATTGGTTACTGTCAAATGAAATCTGAAGGTTTCATTGCTCTCAGAAAATGAATTACGCAATAAAAAGCTTTAAATAATTGTGTCTGAAAGAAAATAATGAGGTAGGTATAGCAGCAGCAGTTACCTAGGGGAAGATTCGAGCTGATTCAAGCACAACTTAAATAAGATAATACTCCAAACTACTTTTAATCTGAAGCTTCTGTTATTTTTTTTCTTTTTATAAATATTAGGTTATAGTTAACATCAGTGAGACTGAAAAGCTGAGTCAGAAGAAGCATACTCTCCTTTTCAGAAAGTTTTATTCAGACCAAGCTCTATTCTACAAAATCCCCTTTAATTTTAAACACACATGAATTGAGAGCATACATTTATTTGTCCTTAGCTGAGCAACTGGAATAATACAGCTGCATAAATTCAGGCCTCAAGCTGCTTAAGAGTGTGGCACTCAGATAAACTGTACGTCCAAGTTCAAAATAGAAAGTAACACTTACATGTAAATAAGTTTTACAGTTAGCAGCTGTCTTATCTCCAGCATCTAAGCTAGTATCCAATGATATATATTTTACTTTAAATCCTAATATATATTGTAATTTTCCCATAATGCACACAGAATAAATTAAGAACAAATACTCTCAGTCCTTTCTCTCTGTATTTTGAAAGCCTAATTCAAAAGACCAGCACCTACAGTGCGACACCTAAACATCAAATAATTATTTAATTGCTTCACTCGGCTTAAGTCCCACATTACTTGCGGAGACCAAGACAATTTTTGAAACCTCTCAAAGTAAGAGTTATCTTTTTCTAGCATACTGCATGAAAAGCTGTAGTAGAGACCTCTGTTCACATATGGACAGCATATTACAACACATTGCCAAGCGTATTTTGGGTGTGCCAAAAGACAGGGCTGCATGTCTTTGTAACTCAGTTTAGAAGGCAGGCGTGGGAGGGCAGCGGGAGAAGAAGCAGAGGATGGTTCCCACCAAGCATGAGCCCAGATATCTGCTTGGACAGCCTGCATGCAAAGCCGGAAGGATCATACCAGCTTCCTGATCTCTGTTGTGATAAGAAGTCAAGCTGAAGAAACAAGGAAAGCTCAGGCACCTCTTTGCTACTCTTATTCCAGAAATGTTCTTTTCAAGTGTTTAAAGTTAATGGAAGCACTTGCACTAGAACTGCCTTTGCTCAAGGTTCCCCCTGCAATGGCTGGATAGAAAAGGAACCTGAAGTGCAAGATGCCTCTCTCCACAAGTAACAATTGATAACTGTCTGCCCAACAGTATGAACTTTAAAGAAGAGCACTGAAGAAGAGCACTTTTTTTAAAGCCAACATTAAACTCATCAAGCCTAACTGCAGACTTTGTTTTGAAGTACTGGCTTCAGTTTTGATTTAACAAACCAGGAATACAAAAATCAACCAGGATCCTTTAAAAGCAGGACCTGGCTGCCAACAGACCCATGTAAGCTTCTGTAGTCCATTCCCTGGGAGGAGCCACACAGGCATCTCCCTGTCCCCTCGAGCACTGGGAGCTGCTGGTGGCCTCCCACCAGTTCCCTCCAGTGAGCAGCTCTGCCTGGAGGGAAGCCACACAGCCAGCAGCTCCCACACAAGCTGTCCAGACAAGAAGTAGAACCTGGGCTATGGTCCTCCTTGCTTTGACACTGCCATCCCCCTTAGGCCCCAGCTGACTCCAGAAACACTGGGAATCATTGACCTCATTTTCTGATGACTTGTGCTATGTTAGGTATTTTAAACACACACAACTGTTTGTGATTCACAGATAGGACTTCAAGAAATTAGAAACAAAACTACAGAAGTGACAGAAAATGCAGATTTAAATCTTACAAGAATTTACCATGCTTTAAGAACAGACTGGTTTGTCAGCAAAAAAAAAGAAGAGAGTTCTGTGGCTGTCACAATAAAGGGTAAATATAGTATCTAAGAATACTGTAGTTTCCAGGCAATAAACCTCCTCATTACAGTATGTTTATCTCTCATAGCAGCCCATGTTTGCCTCCCTTCCCTTCCTGGTCTCCCCTTGTTCCCAGTAGGCCTGAAGGGAGACTGGGACAGAAGGGAAGCTCCAGGTTACAAGTAATTTCTACATATATATCTTTTTAATCTTTTGAAGTCTTAAAATGCACTACTTTACTGTGTTTTTCATGAGGTTGCTCTACATAAACACTTTCAATTTAGAACCATCATGAAGACAAGGAATAGCTACCTGGGACCATTAAGGGCAAGAGTTCCTGAGTTTTTGCAGGTGTCCTTGTCATGAAAAGAAAATTCATATGGCAGGCTTCCATTTAACTTTAATTAATATCAAGATTTAGATTCAATGAACTTGTTTGTTTCAGTTCCTCATATAACTGAAGCAGCTCTTCTATTTAAAGAGCAACATTGATGCAGAGAAGAAAACCAAAGTAATTTAAAAGCACACTTTGGAGTTTTAGAATTTTCATCTGAAGATGAATAAGAGAGTTTTCCTCTGAAGTAATTTATTTTATAACTAATACTTAGTTTTAGACAGATTTGATGCTCTTTTTGGATTTCTTTTTGAAAAGGAATTGACATAAGAGGCTGATCTATTAACAGAGAACTGCGGAGCAACAGTTACAATGGTATCCTTGAAGAGAGGCAAGCTCTGTAACCCCAAGCTCCAGACCATTTTGGTTCTGCAGGCAACCCTTAGTTGCCTGCAACAATAACTCTTCTAAAGTACTTGTAACCACACAACATAACATACAATTTCCTCCAGAAGTGACCATTGCGTAAATGACCTTTTAAGCACAGCAGCAAAATTTCAGGCTGCTCTAGTACACACCACAGGGTACAGACTCATCTGGAGATGACAAAGATGTTGAGAATCACTGTGAGGGACACAGAGAAACAACTCATTGTTTGGGTAAAGGGAATAGTATTGAGAAGAGACTCCTCTGAAAGCCTCAAAAAATCTCAGCCTAAATCCAAGGTTACAACCAATGGAGATGATGTGTCTTTAACCTGTTTTCCAAAGCACATGCTCTTAATTTATTACAAACGTCCATTTTTGCTAGATTGAACTTGAGGCAGTAGTATCTGACCTTTATCAGTTAGGCCAAGGAGAATAAGGCCATGCACCAGAAGGACAGCATAGCATTTATGTCCTTATTGTCATTCCTATTAAATGATTTCACATATGACCTTGCATAAAAGTTACACAAAGAAACCTCTGGAATGAACAAGCGATTTTTTCTTTCTCTCTAAATCCTACAGACAGATTAACAGCACTGAAGGTAGGCAGCAACTCTAAACGTCCACACAAGCACTTAATATTATTCTCCTAAGAGATTACCTACTAACACTAGTTATCATTGCTAATAGTAGTTACCAATAATATTTTACCAAAACCTAAAAGGCAACTTTTTAAGAGGCTGGAGGTTAGAGAACAAAAATTAATAGAAATGCCTAAGCACAACCTCCATCTTCACTGGAAAGATTGTCAAGATGCACCAATAAAGATTTTTTCAATACCAGCAGATCATAGTCTATCACTTAACTCAGGCAATTACAACCAAAAAGTTTAAGAGAAGTGACTGTTCAAAATGTGTATCCTCCAATATCATCATGTTTTCTTTCTATGTGTGGGGGCTTTTGGTTTTTTTTTGTTTTTTTTTTTTTGTTTTTTTTTTTTTTTTCTGTTTTTTGGTTTTTTGTTTTGTTTGGGTGGTTTTTTTTTTTTGTGTGTGTGTGTTTTTTTGTTGTTGTTGTTGTTGTTGTTTTTAAGTAAATGTTGCTGTAACTGAAAATAAAGCAGCTGTGATAACTGGTTGCAGAGCAAGTGGACTGGTTGAACATATCAATACCAACTACGTTCCAGAACCCCACCAACCCCTTTAGCTTTACTGCGGCACAAGCAGAAGCTTTGAAAAATCTCAGGGTATGTCAGGGAAGCTTACTACAAGGATCTTTTAATCATGGTTTTGACAAACTAAAAACAAAACAAACCAAAATCTATTGCAATATCTTTAAATGGGTGATTAAAGCAATTAATTCAAGAGTTTTCTGCAGACAACAGGTGCATCAACTGACATGAAAAAGAACATAACCTACAGATGTTTACTCTAAGCTTGACTTGGGATATTTGACGTTTGGCCCATTAAAAATCAAAGCAAACAACTAAACCATAACATCAAATGCAGAGTAATTTTTCATTCATAACCAATTGCCCATCAACATGCTCATGGATTATGCAACTAATTTTTTCCAGGGATGTTGCATACACAGTTTGTATGAGGAACTAAAGGTCCATGAATGTGCCCTTTCCTAGCAGGTGTGAAAACTTACTACTTCACATAAAGACTTCAAATTGATTAAACATTTCCTGAAAACTGTAGGAATTGAATTTGAAAATTCTTGGCAACTGATTTCTGAACAGATTTGAAGAATCCAGAGCACTTTAAAGACATCTAAAATTAGCAATGAATTAGTATTTTATTCAAGAAAAAAGTACTTGAGCAATTCAGTAATATTCTCATTAAGCCAAGTTTAAAAAAAAAAAAAAAAAAGAAAGAAAAACACACACAAACAAAACCAACACCACCCTATCATTTAGACTTATAAATTCTCACCTGAACTGAGCTTTGATGTTGCTAGGGCTTGCAGATCTGGTCTGAATTTCTTTCTCTTGTTTTTCTCGCAGAATCCTTTCAGCTAGTAAGAAGTAAGTAGCAGTGATGTGATTGTATTTGTTAGTTTCCAGTGCCCTAGAGAAAGTACAAAACACAAAATAAACCATGCATCAATGGTTTTATAAAAACTGGACGTGCACCTCACACACCTTGCTGTACTCCTCATAGCAGGAAGAGCACCTGAAAGCAGAATGGAGTATTTTTAATGTTTTGACAAGCATGTCATGGTTTTATTAAAAATATAGAGCCAACAAGTCTAGTAATTGGAACTACAGTGGATGAGGATATCTTTAGAATATCATAAAACAAATAAGTATTTCTTCCTCTATTGAATGTTCTTTATATGACAAAGTTGTCATTAATGTTATACACCAATGATGGGCTTTCCCACTGGCACATAAAATCACAAAGTACTAGTATTTGTTTAGGCAACAACTGGAGGAAAAAACCCTTCATTACTTTAGGGCTGTCACATTAACTTTCAGTAAAATTAAGTTCATAAGCCAGACGTTCGAACAGAAAGGATGCCACTGTCATGCAGCTAAAAGCTTAAAAAGCAAGACTGCTGCTTCCCTGCCCCCCCAATGGTAAGATAGTGACAGCTTGAATACAAACAAATAAAAAACCCCAAACAATTAAATCCTCTTTTGATTTTGGGATTATTTTAGGAATATGGGGGGTTTAATCTATTTGAACAAACTATGTAGCTTTTTAGCAAGCTCACTCAGTGACAATTACTATTTTGCATTCTATAGAAAAAAAGGAGTCATATTTTAAATTAACAAAGATTCAGGTATACTGGAAACATACTAAGGGAAAAAAACTAGAATTTTATTATCTGCAAATACGCATGAGATACAAAGAACAAGTAAAGGGATGGATTTAAAAGCAGTCAAATTTACTCAAGATGGCAAACTACCACAGGAATCACACACTGTTCCAACAAATTTTCCTGAAGTTTTTCCTAAGGTTAGGTCTAATTAATTATTTATCATCCTAGAATATCCTACCACAGAGCAAGAGTGTAATATTTGCTTGTTAACTGAATGGCTTTATATTTAAATACTGAAGTACCCAGGTTCTCATGCCATTCTTAAATATAACAGCAGATGGACAAAACAAACTGCACACAGAAAATTGACAACTTACTCCACTATTGTATCTCGGTCTGCTATATCACCAAGAACCATGCGCTGTATTATACTGTTGTGCTCCTCCTCAGAGAGATTTTTATATGACACAAGAGGAATATTGTACTTTGTTGCAGGAGATGGGTCAACTCCTTGGAGCCATGCATGGTTTTCAATCTCTTCCAAAGATGCCCTTCGCTTTGGGTCTCTCTGCAACATCCGTGTAATTAGACTGCAAATAAAAAAAGAAATTTTCTGCTGTCAGTCCATACAGAGCTTTAAAAGTCTCTACAGTAAACAATGTGATGGGAATTTATTCTCAAAGACATTCCAAATATTACTGAACTGAAACAAACAATTTACTCATTAAAAACTAAATATCATAAACACTGCAGTTTTCATTTACTATGCTTAGATTCTTAACCTGATTTTTCTGGTTTGTTGGTTTTTAATAGCTTTATAGGACAACTGTCACAGATGGCCTACAGGCTGGTCTGCAAAGTAATAGAAATATAATTTTCTATTATTACTGCTGTCAACAAGAATATGGAGTGCTAAGATGAGTAGAAATACTTTATTCTGAAATAGCTATCAGATATTTGATGATGTAGTATTCATGAAAGGATAGTGATGTGTTCTATCCATACAGAAATAACAAAAAAAATTAAAAACACAAACTGAACACCACTATCTGGGCTGATGGAAGGGACAAACAACTAATGGGTTAATACCGAGTCTTTGCAAGTGCTGGAAGTGCATGAATCCCCAAATAAACAGAAAAAGACAACTTGATTAGCACAGTGCATCTCTGCTTACTACAGAGGAAGCTTCACTGGAAAATTCTTGGGGGAGGTATTTTTGGCTTTGCACAATAAACAGAACACGGATATACAGCTTTGGTGCCAAAGTTTCAGTGAAATTTTATTGCTCCAACATGCAGATGGGAGTTCTGCAGTTCTCTCATAACGCTTTAGTTATTGCACTGACCATACTACACCATGCAACTTCAAACTGCAAGGCCACACAAATCACATAGGTAATCACATTTTAATTTTTTTTTTTGAATGCATGAGAAGTTGTATGCAATCAAAAACTGAGGTTAATTCAGACTTCTTAAAATTCTTGTAAAAAAAAGAATGTCACATATATACTTAGTAGGCGTGGTCTCTGCCTTAACCAAGAGGAAAGGCAAGGTGACACATGGGAGCCTCGGGTTTCTCTGCTTTTGTTATTACAACAGAAGGGGAACAAACTATACACTTTTTTAAACTACACCTGTAGTAAAACCACACGAATGCACTGCCTGTGCCTCCTGCTTTAGGCCAGCTTATGCAAGTCAAACCAGTAAGAATGCTTTCACTGCAAGCAGGAACTTTTATCATTCCCAGAGTTTTTTTCCCTAAGAAAATTTAACTTAGAGAGCAGTAATTGATCATACATTGTTGATGTGTCACATAGAGAAGGCAGACCTATTTGGGCCTTTAAGCAAATCAGTGTGTTTTAAGCAAATTAGCCAATATATCACGCAAAAGGGTGCAAAAAATAAGTTTCCTGAGCTGTGCAGAGCGTGCAGCATCTCAAGAGATTGATTAGATAGAATTCACTGATAAGGGCACTCTCTTAAACCTCTTCCTGGATTGTATGTTAAACCTCTTCCTGTACGTAAAGCTCTTCAGGCTGTTGAGAGCACTGAGCGCAGCTTTTTCATGTTACTAGAAATTCTAGATGTTAATGACAAGACACGAAAAACAGCTATGGCATTATGTTATGCATTAGATTCCTGGGTCACACAGATGACAGGTGAAGAGAGAAACAGTCATTACAGCTGTAACAAATTTCCTTCTGCGTCAAGGAACAGAATCCTAGATGCTGCTCTAGTTTTTTGACTGGACCTAATGTATTTTTCAAGCATTTATAAAGGCATCTGGACTTGCATATTGAAAATGAAAAGATACTCTATCGCAGATTCAAGAACCCAGTCAAATACTGTAAAATAGTCAAAGTGATGCAACTGGGATATATATTAAAAGGACTGAACAGGTCATTAACTGATAGGAAAACATAGGAAACACTGGAACAATTAAAAACATAGAAGAGCTGCAGTGAACACTGCAGAAAAACACTACATGAAAATGAGTCACAATTCGCAAGTGGCATATGGTATTTGCAGACAGAATATTCTTCTCCCTTGATGGCCTAGAATGTTGATTTGGAGTTGAAATTTCAGTAGGAGACGAGCAAAACTTGCTGTGATATCCTTGGGTTTTGGCAACTTGTATTTTGAACAGAAATCTGTAAGAATCATTACCTTTTTAACCCCTGCCACAAAATACTCTCGGCAACACCTTGTAATTTGTCCAGCAAGAGTGGTGGCCAAAGCCAGTCAGTGGTGAGCAGCTTCTTCATTTATAAAATGTATGACAACTGAGGCACAAGAAAGATATATTGTGTAAAATCAAAATGAAGTTTCACACAAGTGTGGGAATAACCTATTGGCAAATATATCATGGGATTAACTTTTAGTGAGAAGAGCCACAAAGAATAAAAAAAATGCAATACTAGTGCCCAAGAAACTACTCAATTGATGTGAAGAAACACTAACAACTAAGCAAAAGCAGCAGGCATAATATCCTATGAATATGCAAGGAATATTCCACACACTGATCACATGGTATGGGGAACTCCCACAGGTAATGAGAATCCACTTCTCTAAATCCTTCCAAATTCTTTAGTACTCTACTTACTCTTTACATTCTTTGGACACATGAGGTGGCACAGTGTATTTGCAGTCCATTATCATAGTCAGAGTTTCACTGTCATTTGCTTCTTGAAATGGTGGTTGTCCACAAACCAGCATGAAGAGGATGACCCCCAAGCTCCATATATCTGCAAATACATAGTACTTATTTTAAAATTACTATTGAGGAAGCAAACATAATTACCATCAAACTGTGAAGCATTCTTGAGATGCATACTGGGGTTACCACCGCGCTCTTGATTTTCAGCGTTACTTATGAAATTTGCAAATCCACTAAAGTACAAAATACAGTAGTTCCATTGTTTGACAGCTTTTATAGTTTTAAAGGAAAAAAGTATCAGAATTCATGACTTGAAGAATGCATAAGAGTTTGAGATGCATAACATCTTTGCCAGCAACTTGTTAGATAAAGCTGAAGATATTCTGGTCCCCTCAGAAGACAAGAATTCATTACCTTTTTCTCCACAGGCAAGCATAGATTAATAACGAGATTTGTGCTCAAAGCATGTTCTTTTTTGAAGGACTAGCATCAACTGTTCTCAGTATTCTTTACATGTTACTCTATGCAGTAAGAAATTACACAGAAAGTCACCTGTTTCAATGACACTGAGCTAGATATGTTTTCCTGCAGTAGTGTTGCTTTAAAAAATTCGTAACTACTTTGAACACTAAATAATAAATTAAATAATTCATGTAAAACTACCTTCTTGCACCGATCATATTACAAAGTATGGAGTGTTTCCTTCCCCCCGCCCCCCAATATCCAAACATAATGTAATTAACAGTGATCTCTTCTACATTCTGGGAGTCTTTTTGTTTCCTTCTAATTCCTGTTTGTGTAAAATAAAAAAAACACGTAAGAACTTTCTTGTTCCTCAGTGAAATGACATACCAAAAGATGAAAAAGCAGCACTGCTAGGCATGAAGCCCTTTAGTTGGTTTCTACATACTGTAAAAGCTAATATGCAATTAAAATCTTTAAGTGTTTGCTCAAAAGAAAATATTTCACAACTCTCACTGCATTCAACACAGGAAGCTTAAATATTGAGAAATGTATCATATTGCATAAAAACACATTATTCCCTCCAATATATGCTTATAGGAAAATCCACACTCTCAAACTTCAGCTACAATTCCATGGTCTGGAAATTTGAGTGGTAATTTTGGGCCTTACACCCCAGCATTTCACAGATCTGCACCCAGTAAAACCAATCCAACACACAGAGGGCTGCTGAGGGCAGCACAGCCGGCAGCACTCGGAAAGAGCAGAGCACACCAGCTCCATCCTGGAAGGGCTTGCAAGAGGGAACCAGACACAGTTACCTACCCGCCTGCATCCTCCTTTCTGTGGCCTACTCAAAATACTTGACACGCATTTAAAGTTGAAGGATGACTACAATTTTATTTAATAATATAAATCACGCACACTCATCCCTAGAACAATTACTCATTTTGGTTGTTACAACCCATTCTTCCTATGGTTTAGCTGACAGAGGAACAGAAACACTACATGGTAATTTTCTTTAGAGCTCTAATTTGTAGTAACTGTATGCTATTAACTCAAACAATTATTTGATTTCTGTTATGCTTACTAGGGTCTCAATCCTGTAGGTACTGAGCATTTTGAGGCCAGTACACCATGCCATGTATATCTGCAAATTCGACATGACTGTTCCCATGTTCAAGATTCAATAAGTGGTGCAATACTTTGATAGCCTGATGCCACAAAGCTGAATGTTCTGGAATACAGGATTTTAAAAAGCATCACTAGACAAAGAGGTAGTTTCTCCTTCAATTTTGTAAAGCTACTTAAACCTTTCTTCTGTTTAGTTTGAAAGCGGCCAAAAAGTTTTGGTGCATTATCTACCTCCCACCACACAACAGATTACAAGGACGTGTTTTTGTAAGCACATAAAAAATGAATTTACGCATTTCTATCAATGAACTTCCTAGATTTTTAACTTTGGCCAAGATCTACTTTGTGATATGATCTATCCTAATATCCTGTTCGATACTCCCCCCACAACAGAATAGAATGCTTCATGTCTCCTTTCAGCATGACATATTTTAGAAGAGTCCATGTAGTATTAATATTCGTAATTACAGACAAATTAAGTTTTCTACAAGAAAACGATATAAATTGGCTAAATTTAAGCCAAAGGAAAAATATTGGGGATGGGAGAAATGTAATATAATTAAACCATAAGTTAAAAATAAGCATATAAATAATTTAAACAGAAAGAAAACCATGGTATTCTAAGAAATCAAGCTTAAAACAATAAGATAGTCCTGAGCAAAGGATACCAATCACAGCAAGACAAGAATTAAAGTTCCATGAAATCATCATATACAGGAAACTCTAGCAGACCCTGAAGTTCCAACTCCACTGATACTGACCATCCTTTAGTATTTTCTAAAAGGGTGGGAGAGAGGGGAAAGGACACTTACTGAATCACCATAACCATGAATCACAATAATTAGGAGGGGTGCTGTCAGCAGGTTAGAGGAGGTGACTCTTTACCTCTTCCTAGCACTGGTGAGGCCACACCTGGAGTCCTGTGTCCAGTCTAGGCTTCTTAGTATGAGACATGGATCTATTGGAGAGAGTCCAACAAAGGGCCATGAAAATGATAAAGGCCTGGAGCATCCCTCCTATGAGGAAAGGCTGAGAGAGCTGGGATGGTTCAGCCTGGAGAAAACTCGAGGAGGAACTTATCAATGCATATAAATACCTGAAGGGAGGGTACAGAGGACAGAGTGGTAGGACCAAAGCTAACGGGCACCAACTGAAACACAGGAGGTTCCCTCTGAACATCAGGAAACACTTTTTCACTGTGAGGGTGACCAAGCACTGGCACAGGTTACCCAAAGAGGTTGTGAAGTCTCCATCCTTGGAGATATTCAACAAGCCACACTCCTGGGCAACTGAGTCTCAGTGTTCCTGCTTGACCAGGTGGATTATACCAGATGACCTTCAAAGGTACCTCACTGGAATATGCAGCACCAACAGGAAAAACATACTTCCTTTTGCCCATGAGAAGCAGCACATTCCAGGTGTTTATCTGAGAAACTGAAAGCACAACATAGCACAGCAAGAACTAAAATAATGTTGATCCTGTGAGCACAAAGAACTTGTACGCTCCAGTTAAACCAGCACAAGGTTGTCTCAACTCCTCACACCAAACACAGTGTAAAGGATGGTAAGTATGAGGGAAGTGGTAAAAAAAAAACCTGACAGAAAATATCAAACAAATTTTAAAAGTAACTTAATTTGAAATATCTAAACCCTGCAAGAACAACAGAAAAATGGAACTGGTATATAGGAAGTGGATTACTTACTAATATGTCAAACTACCACAATTACTCAGACAACAGATGTATGCAATCCTAAACAAAGCAACAACAGCAACACCACTATCTTGCCCTTCCCAGACTACCACAAAATTTCACATTAGCACCTTTTCCAAGGCACACACAATGCTGGATGAAATAAAAAACCCAGTATTTTTACTGGCAGACCTCGGTTTCCAGGACAACACAAATCCTTGCCAGTTTTGCATTCTAAAGTTTTTATTCTGGATGTTCTGAAGACACTTTCAGCTTGACATAGGTAACACTACCAAAAAGGGGAAATCATCCCTTTGTAAAAAGGATCCATAAACTTGAGGGTTAAAAGTCTTACTCATTTTTAAATACCTCTTCTAAATTTAAATAGGTGACCTACACTTCCAACATGCAAGTAAGTTTAAACATGTTGGTTCACTAGTCTTCAGTGTAAGTCAGAATCCAAGGTTTAGAGTCTGAAGTCTTCAAAGCAGATATTCCAATATAGTTAAATTACTATATGGTGTATATGTGTGTGAGTGCATGTGTATAAGAAATGCTCATGTTTGTGCCTGATTTAATAGTTTTAAACCATTCTATACATGAAAAAAAAAAATCAGTGCTGTGTTTGCACTTTCCATTTTACTGGAGATCCATAGCTGCATATTTTTCAGTCAAATTCAGAAAATATACTGCAAAAAATAATTAAAGAAATGAAAATGCCTTCTTCTCTTTAACGATACATTTTTTGTTCAGATATTTAATGTAACTATCACACTACATTTTGGAGGATTCTTGGTTTCCAAAATAATGCCATCTGGCTGAAAGATTCAAGATCTTTAAGCATGGCTGTCTTTGAGAAATTAGTAAACGAGAATCAGAGATTATTTTCTTATAGTGCATATTTACTAAATTTTATTATTTCCCCAAACAATACACAAAGCCACACACAGGAATGTTCTTCACCATAAGATTTTGTGCTGCCAGCACTCATCTATTATTCTTCCTTGTTAACAAAGAGAAAACTCATCTGTCCTCTCGATCCCAAGGAACCCAAGGAAGATGGAGATGGTTTGCACTCAACTCATCAAGTGCTTTGATCAACACTTGGTCAGTACATGCCGCTCATTCTTGTGCTGTACTCTGCTGTTGCAGATTTCTGCTCACATACCAGGTGCCTGGTGTAGCAAAATAAGAATAACTCCTCTTGCTGGGGAGACCACTTCCACTAGCAGGACAATGATACCTTCATCTTTCACTTCTAAATCCCAATGTGTTCTTAACCTATTACGAAAGGGGGTTTCAACCAAATTGAGTGAATGCCTCAGTGAAAATCTAGTGATCTGATTTGGTCAAAAGGATCAACTGTGACAGGACAGCTGTGTGAGCAGACTCGAAGGACGCTGGAGCAGCAAGGCACTAAGAGTCTGACACCTCATCAAAGCAAGGCTCCTAGAAAGAATTAGCATCAGACCAGTTAATAATTGGGGAAAAGGGGAAGAAAATTAACTCGAAGTTTAAAGGAGCAGAAGTTTTTTCTTAGATCTCCATACACTTGCAAAAAACATACTTTTTTTAGTGAATGCAGCCCTTCATGTATGTTCTTAGTCTGATATACCTTATGCCAACCCAGGAAAAATACTGATAGTTTCCTGGTTTTACACATCATTAGAAGCTGTAGCTTTACATTTCAAAGCAAAGATGACAACATCTATTTACATTTTTACTGATTCACTGAATGCCACTGGTTCACTAAAGGGCTGCACAAGCACAGGAGGTAAAAAAAACAAAGCAAAGGAGAGCACAGAACTATATAGGCAGGATCTGAATGCAGAGGAAGACTACTTTTTTGAGATCTTTAAATGTGCTGCACCATTTAAAAAAAATAAAATCTCGCCTTCTGTTCACTGCAAACATGGTTTGACACACACTACAAACCATAAAGGACTCTGAAGAGATCTCCCTTCTCCACCATCACCCCCCTGGCATACCATTTTAAGATAACAGATTAGCTATGATATATTAATGCCCTCCCCCAATCAGGTTTTAGACAAAACTTTTAGATATTGTAATAAATTTACTATTGGATAGTTTAAGCAGATAGAGGAGCAGGTTTTGTGATCAAAACTCTGTGGAGTACGCCAATGAGTCAGCACACACTTGCAGCTATACTCCCTTATCACAGCTCAGAACTCAGATGCTGGTGCCAATTAGAGAGACCCAGCTATAAAAGAACAGATTTAAACAATAGTTTATTATTCACAGTTTCAAGTTTTTTACCACTCTTAGTAATTAGCAGTTGAAGGCTATGTGGAAACTGCTTACTTCTCCTCTCCTCCCCTCCAAGGGCCATCTAATTTTCTTTCTTCACAAAATTGCTGTAAAAGTAGAATTTAGACCTGACAGGCTACATGCATTTAGGATGCTTATAGCCTGTAAAACTTCAAATTATCATGGTGAAAGAAGGCACACTTGTATACTGCAGCAGCCAAAAATCAAGGTCTTTCGAAAAAGCAGAGTGAAGAATTGCATCTTAAGATGCAATTTAGCCTTTAAATTGGGTACTAGTAACTTGAAACTGCCATTGCTTTAACAAGAATAAAACAAGAGAGATGTGGACTTTTAAAAGTACTAGTAGCTAGCTGCAGTAGAGACTATTTTACTGTTTTAATAGCCATTAAATAATGTTGATCAGGAAAGGACTGTTAAAGCAGGTTTCCCAGAACCATGACAACCAGGGCTGTGTATATGCAACTTCCTTACATAACATGAAGTCACTGCCATAGAAACCAAACTACGTCACTAGCTGTCTATGCTACGCCTGTCTTAAACACAGGGCAGTCAAACATCTGTTATGTTCCAGTTTGTACACTGTACAACGGATATCTATATTCATCTTCTTAACCACTGAGCTGGGCTTCACCAATTCAGTTTCTAAAGTTCCTGATTTACTTCTAAAATAAGCACTACGGATTTCAGAAAGTTACCATTTATGTGACACACGGGATCCTTATAGCTTAAAGATTTCACAGAATCACAGAATGTCAGGGATTGGAAGGGACCTCAAACAATCATCTAGTCCAATCCCCCTGCCGGAGCAGGAACACCTGGATGAGGTTACACAGGAAGGTGTCCAGGCAGGTTTTGAATGTCTCCAGAGTAGGAGACTCCACAACCTCCCTGGGCAGTCTGTTCCAGTGCTCTGGCACCCTCACTGAGAAGTTTCTTCTCATATTTAAGTGGAACCTCCTGTGTTGCAGTTCATAACTATTACCCCTTGTCCTATCATTGGTTATCACCGAGAAGAGCCTGGCTCCATTCTCATGATACTCACACTTTACAGATTTATAAACATTAATGAGGTCACCCCTTAGTGTCCTCCAAGCTAAAGTGACCCAGCTCCCTCAGCCTTTCCTCATAAGGGAGATGCTCCACTCCCTTAATCATCTTTGTTGCCCTGCGCTGGACTCTCTCCAACAGTTCCCTGCCCTTCTTGAACTGAGGGGCCCAGAACTGGACACAATATTCCTGGTGAGGTCTCACCAGGGCAGAGTAGAGGGGCAGGAGAACCTCTCTCAACCTACTAACCAATTTGCTCAAATTTCTACCATTCCTCAGAAGTCAGGCACTTCTCCCACTTCATATAGGTTATGTGAATTTGTGATTTTAAGCAGCTAAAAACATCCATACTCATTTTGGAACAGACACATTCACATTTGACTACATAACGTAAATTGAGTCTGTTTATGGAAGCTGTTTATTCCAGACCTTGATGGGGAAAATATATTTTTTTTTTCTCCTAACTTAAATGTAGAACAGTTTAGCAGTTTATACAGTGTATATTGCTCAGTTTATAAGACAGATCTTTCTACAAAAAGTCTGTTTCTTCAGGAGTGATTTATAATATTGAGTAAATTTAGTCAGGTTTTATAAGTTTCTCACTGCAATATTTACTGTAACAGCTGAGCATTATAGTTATCTTCTAGAAGCCACTTAATAAGCAAAAAAAGAAAACTAATCAACTTTTATGGAGATGATAAAGATGTTTATGTGTTCGTTTTGCCACTGGAAAGATACCAATGGACTGCGGATAAATGAAGGATGGAAATGGACTCAAATTTCCAACATCATAGGCAATTACTCTAACCACTATCTTTAGACATTAAAGGGAACATCATCACCACTACTGATACAACCTCTTCAGAACAGATTTGTGAAAGCAAGCCCAAACCATAAATCTGTCAAAGACAAGCCTTGAAAGAGACCTAACACATCAGGACTTCAAATTCTATGCAGAGCGAAACAGGAAAATCTAATGTAAAGATCATCAGCATGTCTGCACTCCGGGCATGCTCAGGGCTAGAGAGCAAGTGGGCAAAATCTGCAGACTGATGTTTGGAATGCAGACACAAAACACCATCATGAACTACTATATTTGGATTAGAATTTAGGGATGGAACTTCCATTGGGCTCAGGAGTAGATCCAGACTGATAACTCACAAGGCTAACAGTGGGAAGCATACCTGTTACAAGTTCAAATTTAAGCTCCCATTCACAGCATAGGCTATGGAAAACAGAATGAACACTCACATTTATTGCATAGTTTCACAGAAGTCTCTGAAGAACTGAAACACAGTTGAAGAGTAAAAATTCATGACAAGTCAAATGCTGCAGAAAATAAGACTTCTATTACAAATAGTGATGAGAAATTACATAGTGCAGCATAAAAGGATAAAAGCTGGTATCATACTACTGCATTGTTTGAATGGTGGCTTTTATATTGTTGATGTGCTTCAAAAAGATAGTAAGAAAAGTATTTCCAGTCCTGTATAAGCTAAAAAGCTTTAAAAGTTGCATGCCTTGCAAAAAAAGTCAGTACCAAGAAAGTATAGAATAATTGTTAGAGTTCAGCATTTCTCTGTATCCCAGGTATTTTTACACTACCATGTGCACAAATTGCTGGCAAATCTAGAACATGCTGAAACTGGACTGGTTGTAAAATTTGAAGAGTATGGATAAGGAACAAAGCTTACTTTTCCATAGATACTTGATTTTTAGCTGATTAGAAGTTAAAGAATGGAAAAATAGTTCAATAAAAAAGGCTTTGTCAGTACTTGTGTACTGACATCTCCAGTTTTCAGATGCCACTGTCTATTGATTCAGCTTTTTTTTTTTCCTGTCTTTTCCCTTGCAGAGGCTGCGAAAGAGATCATCCACAATCAATGCTAACATTTCCGAAGTTAACAGACAGAACCGGGTTTTCTCCTCGCTTTAAAGCACTACAAATCCAATTAAAATTATTATTAGAACACATAGCAGACAAGAGAATCGTGAGAAATATTCTCCTTCTCTCATCCCTCCAAGAAGGAGCATAAACAGCAAATGGCATTTAGTAAATTATTTTCAAAATCAGCTTATCTGTCTGATGAAACAGTCTGGTCTATATATGTTATTTTATTTGATTAAGACATGGTCTTCAGTAACCAGTCTTATTCTTAAAGGCGATTCTTTTTTCATTCAATCTGGCAACCAGTACTTATTCTTCCCTGAAGACAACAGCATGGCTTTTGCTGGTTTCGTAAAACTATTGAAATACAGACAGTTATTCTTAATTTTTTAATAACTACTGCATCACAATTTTAGTAAGGATATTTTGACAAAAAAACACCACCATCAAAATGTCTTGCTGAACACATCCTAATCCAGCCTGTTTTACTCTGATGTGTCAATTCTGCATTTAGAAATGCATTCTTTCTCCTTTGATTTCTGTTGCTTAGCCACATTTCAGAAGTTACTGAATCTACATTAAAAACATGAAGAAAACCAATACTTTCTGTGGGAATTCCAGTATGACTACTCCAGAAAAATAATTAGCCAGGATAAAAAAATATTAATTAGTTAAACAAAGAAGGAACTTTCCTTCTGTATAAAACAAGTTCTCAAAATCATGGGACATATCAAAGTCTATACAGCACATACAACTTATGTATGTTTCACTGCAGTGGTTTTGGTCTCTTTTTGTATATGAATACTGAAGACAATTTGCTCCTGGTATCTAAGAAATCCTTCATATTTTCTGATTGATTATCCTTTCCTAAAGGTTTAGCTGTAAAATACATGATTTGTACTATATTTATAGAAATTAACATCTTACAGTTGAATGCAAAACCTTAGCATCTGGTTTATAATGATTTAGGTCCCACCAGATTTGCGTTGCCAAATTAGTCAGCTACGGGCTGAACATAAGTAATCTGAATATTTGTTTGCAAGATACCTGAAATGAAACTTCCTGGCTGTGGAGATGTATTTATCATAATGAAACCTTGCTCCACAAGAGAAGTTTGAAATATTATGAAAACAGTTCACCCATGAACACAGCGAGATGACTAAAAAAAACATCCCTATAAAGTTACAGTTCAGCTAATATGGTAGTAACTGAAGACTATCTTGACAGTTTTTCTCTGTAGTTTCACTTGGATAAATTATTCTTCACTTTACTCAGCAGTTCATTGGTGAATGCATTAAAACTTGCATAAAGTAATCCAGAATGGAATATAAATGATAATTCATAAATATTAGTTGGCACAGTTTTACTGAGAAGACAGCAGGATCACAGACTCCCACTCTCCATTACAGCTGCATAACACCATTCTGAATACAAGGCTCCAGTATCTCTAGCAAACACACTCTATTTGAGGCATTAAAAGTATTTCCTTATCAATAAAATAATTTAGGGGAAAAAAGTAGAATTAAAGGATAGGGTACTACATAAAAATTGGATTCCTCTTTCATTAAAATTAAATATTACTACCTGCATACAAATTGCCACAGAACTTAAAAATACATTCTTTGTTAACATGACATGAATATCCTCAAGACTGAAACTTTCTAAAGTATTATACAACCAATTTCTTACATTTGTCCCTTCTAGAAAGTGTAACGAGCCCATTTCTGGTAATTTTTCCAATTTGACTCATTTTTTTTCAGCAGTGTGAGATATGCAGGAAGAAGGCAGAAAAGCATGGCCACTAACATAAGCACACAGGAGAGAGCAGCACAGAAATACACAAGGTACTCACACCAATTCCTTGGTTTGTTTCAAAAAACATTTGAAGCTGAAAAGTAGAGCACACAATTCCTCTAAAAATGCACTGGCAATAATAGTTGATGAATTTCAGTCAAGTGAGTTTCTCGTTTATGGAAAGGTAAGCGAGGTAGGCTGAGTTGATCTGGTAATGCAAAAGAGGGGTAGGTCCTACCACCTTCTCCAGTCCAAGCTGCCTGCTCCCTTCATCTCCTTCACACCAGCTCTTCCACTCAAAGCTAAAGGAACATACAGCGCTGCTAACCTGGCAGAAGTTAAGACCGCAGAAAAGTTAACAGTTTTCTGTCAAGTCAGCTGATAAAAATCAGTTCATCAAATTGTCAGCCATGCAACACTGTGCAGCACGTGAGAAGGGGGCAGCTCTGCACAGATGGAAGCAAAACAGAAGGGGAAGACCCCTCATGCTGGAAACAGCTGAGTATTACACTCTTTCAGCTTTCTGTACCCTTACACCTTCAAGCTCATTCTATAATATATCACACTATAAATCTTCTAAAGTGTTGCAACACAACATTAAAAAGGGAGATTTTAAAAACAGAACAATCTGTGAAAAGTTCTTGTAGGTATTTCTACTTTTCATTTCTGTCAAGTTTGGCTGTAATCTGATTTTGAGCACACTGAAACTCTAAAACGCTGTCAGCTATGCTAAATGATTCAATACCATATGTGATTTGCAAGCATTTTTTTCTTTTACTCAAGTCTGCCAAATCTTATATTCAGTATTTTTATAGCGTAAAAGGTTGTTGTACATACCCACTTCACCATCATGCTTACATTACTCAGTTTGTGAATCAAGTGCTATACACATGCAAAACCAGCAAAACTACCTCCACACAGGCCAGAGAGGGTCATTTGGGCTACTTAGCTATTCTCAAGTACCCGGTAAACATGGCCGAAGCTCTGAAATACCAAACATGCTCCAGCTACACTATGTACATATAAGAAGCCCTTGCAAATGCTTGATGCAAAAAGAAAAAAGAACTTCAGATCATTCCAACAGAGACAAGTGGGTCTAAAAGCAGTATCATCACACTGAGCTACAGTAACCATAATGTTCTTTTTAGTCATGTCTTTCAAGAGGAACATCTTGCCACCATTCTCTTGGTGTTCCTGTGATGACAGACTGCAATGCTAAATAACTGTGATTATACCTACTATGTTATTTGTGCATTACAGTAGCATTATAGAGGCCTGTGCTCAACAGACAATCCCAATCTTCCAATCTGAATTGGTCAATTTCTCATCCCCAGAAAGATGAATTTACTCTGCAAATGTTTCCATGCATCTACAAAATTACATACAGTAAGTCCAACTACAATAAAAACTATCGGAAGTGTCAATGTCTTCCAGAATTGCTGTAGCCTACAAAGTACTTAATACTTCGTAGAGATGCCAAGCAGTTAAGAGAACTTGCTCTCCTCCAAAAGAATCAACTGATCTGAAAAACTGTAATTAAATTTTATCACCTAGGAAAGAGGTGACTTCTGTTTATTTAATGATCCAGTTTCTGTTGATGCTTGTAGAGTAAGAAAGAAAAAGTATTACCAGAAACATGCTTTTTCCTTTCTCACCTGTAGTTATCATCCACTTTTGAGTACTGCTAGAGGTTGCTGGATTACACCACTGCCCTACAGAGAAGGCAGTGATCTGATCAAAAATAATATGTCCATTTGATTTATGAAATGAATTTTATGTGCAACAACAGTCCTCTCACTTTTCTGATTAGAACAAATGTTAATTAAGTGTGAAAAAAAAACATGGGAAACTACAAGCAACAGAACTTCTCATTATCTAACTCAGCTTTTTGAAAAGCCCTGGGAACATACGATCATTGCCTAATAGTCCTCTTGCATCATTTTAACTACAGCCTTGAACACAAAAGGAAATGAGACCTAAATTAACTAGTCTCTTTTCAAGTGTGAAAACTTTTAGGTAGCATCATGGAACAGAGATTAGTCCCTAAACTAGCTGAAACAGTCACATTTTCATCAAGTAAGCTTTTCCGTGTTAGTTATTAAGCATATGACTTAATAAAAGACGTGCCCTAAATATTTCAGCTCTTTGTAGCAAAAAAATGTGAACTCTTTTCTTTACATACTCATTCTAATATTATTCATAAGACATCAGATAAGTCATGTTTGTGGCAAAGAAAAAAAAACAACCACATCATGTATCTTGATCCATTTTTCTTACAGTATTTTCTGCAAATATAACAGCAGTTCTGGATAAATGAAAAGAGGTGTGGGATTTTTAAAATGCTATAATGAGTGCAAATTCATTTAACATGCACAGAGTGTAAGGAGAGCAATCCTTTTTAATTTGGCACTTTGATAAATTGAGTTCGTTTTCAAGTGGTCAGATGCTCACAAAGGTGCATGACCATGTGGTTGCACTGGAGAAAGCATGACCTTTCTTATAAGCAACCAGCTTTTAGATTGGTTCAGCTATAATGTAATTTCATCCTAAGTGGTAAAATATCTTTGCCATTCCCAGTCATTATTCTTGCAATATTAACAGCCCTATTCAGCAAATAGCTAAATGAGTTCACAGAACTTCACTATTTCAGCCTGTATATATGCTTTGCATAGTATTAGCATCACAGCCTTTGCATTAAAAATACACAAAAGGTCATATTTAGAAACCTTACATAGCATATCTTACCTCTTTGCTCACAGTTAGAAAAGGAAAAAAAACAGACTCTCCAGGTCATTATCTTGTTGGCAACTCACAGTAAATTTTGATCGTTTATGTTTTTATTCTGTAACTATTGTACTGACAGTACATTAGGGATTTTGTAGTTTTTGACAAAGTGGTGAAAACTGTGTCACTAGAAAGTTAGAACACAAGCACTACAATCTGCCAACTAGGATAAGAAAAGTTCTAGTATCTAGTAACTGAGACAGTATACCAGGGAATAAGTAAGCAAAAACCAACCACTGATCTGTACTTAAATATTCTCAGAAATAGAGCGTAACTATGACAGCATCCTCAAACATCAGCTAGAATTAATTATTTTTTTCTAGTTTTTCTAAGGTTTTTCACGTTTTTCTACTGTTCGCACCAATCCACTATATAATAGCTAGACCAACTCTCTATCAATTGATTCAACCATTTTCTCCTAGTATTATCACTCAGAAGTTTACCTACTTAATTGCTTACAAAGACCTCTAAGAAACATTATGTGTGATGCCACCATTCTTACTTTATCATGAAAAGGTCCAAAGTGTGCTTTGTTAACCGCATAATTCAATTTGGACCATCTCGTCAAAGCTTTTAGGGTCAAGGCAGATTTAAACTCCTCAATTTAGCTCTCCAAGATACGTACAGAAAGGCATCTCATATGAAAACATCAAAGATGTGTCTCTTTCAGACAAACCTTAATGTTTCTGTATTTCAGGTAATTTCTTTTTCCAGTTCTGTGTGTGAGAGCATTACACTACCATCTCTTTCCAGAAGTAACCCTCTCAAAGCATCTATGATATTTGGATTGCTCTAGTTTGTACTCCAACAAATCTTAAGTCTCCTTCTACTACTAAGTGAAGTGATGCGCAGCTACCATGAAGAACCACTGCTGTTGCTAGTTACTGCATCTTACTAATAACTTGTCAAAGCTCTGTAAAATTGCAGTTGGACAAAAGATAATTTGTCATAATGGAATATGAAACGCAGCATCAAAAAGATATGAAAATATACATATCATAATGATCCTAGTGCCCTTCCCATCAATCCCCATACACCTTCTTTCTTCTGAGCATCTTCAACTGGGCAGTGATATCAAAACTACTTTTTTTTTTTTTTCTCATCCTCCAAAATTTGACTGCTATTCCATTTTCCAAGAAATAATTCACACAGGCACTGTACAGAATATTTAACAAATGCACTTTCCCATCTAGTTTCAAAGGCCACTGCAATCAGTTACGCTCACGCTTCAGGAAATTCTAAAAAAAGTCAGAAGAACTCAGAAGTTCAGATCTCTAGTTTGCCACTGATAAAACCAGAACCAACTAATCTAAAACATCTGACTCTTAACAGAAGTCATTTTGTCAAGCATCACTGTAGCATCAACAAGGATGTGCAAAACCACAAATATCATAGGCATCTAAAATTCCTAATTGTAGCACACTTTTGAGTCCAGTGCTTTTGAGTCCAGAAAACCCATAGTAAAATACCTATTCAAAGTCCGAAGCCATGAAGTGACATGCAAATGTCTAAGCAAAGACCATAAGATCTAATAGCTAAAAAATATTTATACTAAAGTAAGAGTTTTAGTTCCACAGTGCGCAGTAATACGTTGTCAGCACACAATTTAGCTGATTGCTATCTCAGGTAAATTCACAAAAAATTGGACAAGTCACTCGTAATTTAAACCATCACTACAGTCACTACTATAACTGTAGCAAAACACACACACCATGTAGAGAGTCCTAATGGGTGTTATCAAGACAAAGTAAGTATCAGACTTATGGGCACACAAGAACAAGAGGCATGTTGACTACAATAAGCTGTTTTTTAAGCATCATTTGGAATTATATGTACCTAAATTCGTTGAAGCAAATTCTACCTCAGTTAACAGATAGGACCAAACTGTATGACTACAGGACATTATCCAGTGACTCTATCAACATTTACAGCTACTTAAAAAAATACTCTAAGTTACTTCTAATAGCATATGCAGCAGACCTAAAAGAGATAGTAACAGAATTACCTGTAGTCTGTCAACTTTCCAGCTACAAACATAAAGACTAACTTACACATCACTCTTTCTCCTAACATTTTAAACAATTGGGAGCAATCAGGAACTCACTCCATACTTTCAGTTCTCGGTCAAGAATAGGGCAGAGGAAGAGGGAGTTAAAGCCTTCCTTCATTTCCCATCCCCTCCATTGATAGCCATGTTAGTACTTACTAAAAATGGATTCCTATAACCTTGCAGCAGAATATGGAAGCAGCCTGGGCTCACAATGTCATTCTTACACGGCTAAACTGAGCAAAGAGAATCACTGGGTGGTTGGGTTTGGGCTTGGTTTTGGTTTGGTTTAGGTGTTTTGGGGAGGGGCTAGACAGGGTAGGACAGTAAGGTGATGTTAAATTAAAAACAGGCACTTTTCTGGAAAGGATATGGGTCCTCTAACAAAGCAAGTACAACCATACACATCACATTCACACTGTTACTAACAGAAAAGTTAATTACAATGTATACAACTGCATCATTTCATACAAAAATAACTTCTATGCATTTTTGAGAGTGTTTGAGTATCTCCTTCAAACACAGCTCCTCCAGCATTAACTCATCCAGGTTATAATATTATATTTCTTGCCAATTAGCTGGCTTCCACATATGGCATTATCTTGAAAGAGAAAACATCATGGTACTTCAGTTTAGATTATTAATTTAATTCAAAGAGAACATACCCACTGCTGGTGCATCATATTCATCCCCAAGTAAAATTTCAGGAGCAGAATATGCAAGAGATCCACAGCTTGTGGTGAGCTTCTTTCCAGGCTGAAATTTGTTGCTGAAGCCAAAATCAGTCAATTTCACAAGTCCTTGTTTTTCAAAAAAGACAACATTCTCTGGTTTTAAGTCTCTGTGAACTACATGCAGTTTATGGCAGTAGGATATAGCATGAACTATTTGAGCAAAGTATTTTTTTGCCAGATCCTCATTGAGACCTTCTTCATGTTTCATGATGTAATCAAACATATCTCCTCCATCACCTAGCTCTAAAATAAGATAAAGCTTAGTCTGAGTGTCAATCACTTCATACAGCCGTACTATATTGGGATGTTGCACCAGTTTCATGCATCTAACTTCTTGGAAAAGGTGTCCAGTGGCTAAAGTGTCCAGTTTGGTCTTGTCAATTACTTTCACTGCTACTTTTTCACCTGTGAAGACATGCCGAGCAAGTTTGACCACAGCAAAATGGCCTCTGCCCAAAGTTTTATCCAAGTCATACAATCCTGCAATTTTTCCATCATATCCTCGTTTGAAGCCTGCCATTCTGTTTCAGAAGACAAAATAATATTTAAGGTCTTTGGAAACTTGATCTTTTCATATAAGAGTATCTGATGCAAATAAATAGTCCATTATCAGTGTGAAGCATACCTAAAGAAAAGACACAAGATTATATATTTATATAAAAACAGGCAAAATTATTATCCTGTAATTCTCCTGATTGGCACATAGTTACAAATTACTTACTAAATTCTTCATGGGTTTCTACAGAGGGTTTGATAAGCCATGCTGTGTTAACCAATAGATTTCTGAAATCATATTAGTATGTTTGAAGAAAGTGGATTTCAACAGTGCAATAATGAAAACTGCTCTGAAATTCAGTGGCCTTCATGTTCTTGCAAGCAACACTTGAAATCAGTCTGTTATATTTGACAAAGCTGAAATCTGTAACTTTTCTGGCTACATTAGAAATCAGCTGGGCAGCACAGAATATCAACAAGAGGAACATGCTCCATTTATCCAATTTTGGCATATTCCTTCATGTTTCAGCACGAAACAGTTCTAATACAGAGTTGTGATGGAATGACTTCAGAGTTTTACCTTCTTCCTTTTAACAGCTTCCTGTGTAGCAAAGCTCAGAGTAAGGTATAAGACTTAGTTTGGTTACTATACTTGAAGTTTGAGCATTTTCAATCAATATTGTCATTACAACAAATGAACAAAGCTTTAAAGGCTGAAATTAAACATTTGGTTGGATGTACTCTTAGTGCTAAATAAAATGTCTTGTTAAATATTTTGACTGGAGTCATAAAAACTGGTGATAAAAAGTTTGCATGTAGGCTGCATATGTTCAGCAGTCCTGGGAATGAGTCAGGAGAAGGCGAAGAAGAGTGGGAAGGAATAGGAGACAACTCAAGAGTTCAGCTTATTTGTGCTGAACTCCTGCTTACCAGTTATTCTGGCATTTAAGCAAACAAGATACAATCTATAAAATGTTCATATTCAAACCTAGTTTTGAAGGCCTTACATCTCATTGCCATTTTTTCCCCACACACAAAACCTCCCCAAAATGTTTCCTGCATCTTTATCTTGGATTCAGGTTTAAATAAAAATATGTAGCTATCAAAAAACTAACCATTTCTCCCACTTTGAGTGCAAAGTAGCTAGAAATATGAAAATTACATGGCTTATTGCCAACTCAATAAAACACAGAAAGCACAGCTCTTCAGAATATATTTTCTCAGTTTCAAAACCAAACTTCAAAAAGAAAATATTTGAAAAGGGAGCTGGCAAACAAACAGTCCCTTGTATTACTTATTCTCAAGTTGAAATGTAAGCATTAGATTAAAAACATTCCCCGCTAAACAAGTTATTTCACAGGCAGGGAAACTAATGAACTTGGTTTCATATGGATTCAATTACAGGTTGAGGGTCCTATGAGGATTCTCTGATGTTTAACAAGCTCACCTTACTGCTTCTCTCAGCTGGAGCCATGGTATAACCTCTTCTCTATCCAGCTGTCTACTTCCACAAAGTCCATGGGAATTCACTTGGAGACCTCCACCCCTGTAAAATTCAAATGAAATCCATCAACTTCTGAAACCTCACAACTTTGGCAAGGAACAGGGTAAGTGCAACAGTTATATGAACATTGAGGGGTTAGTTTGTTTTTTTATTTAAAGATAATAATCAAGTTTTAAAAAGGAGAACTTCACTGGATTTTGTGTTACTGTACCCTTTCATTCTACTACTTAGCATTATGCTTCAGGTGCTTTTCCAAAAAACACTCCACTAGAAAATGTCATAGTATCAAAACTGGGGTTGGCATATCTGCTTCCCAACCCATCCCATACTGCTCATCTTACAAATCTTCCCCTACCTCTCCCAGTTAACCACGAAATATCCCAACCTTATTCTGGAAAGTACAGAACTAGATTAAAGCATGCTACATTAAACCAAATGCCTATATCACACATTCTCTTACACAGTAAGCAAGCATTAGAGGCTACATGGGGAAGAACATAGTACACTGGCAAACATAATAAATAATGAAGCCCTCCTTATCTCTGAGAGATTAAAAAACTGCTTTACAACTGAGAGCCATGGCTTTGTGTTTAATAATGCTCCTTGGATTCCACCCCATCCCACCCTGTGAAAGTGGGCAGGTGCTTTATTAAAGCATGTGAATTTTTAATATCAATAACATCCTGCAACAAGGAGTTTAATAATAGCTTAACTATGTACTGCAAGAAGAACCACTTCCTCTTGTTTGTTTTCAGTCTCCTGATAATTTGTGCATCTTCTTATTCACTGTCTGTTCCAAAACAAGAACTATCATGCTATTTACCTTGCCTCAAGCAACTCACAGTTTTAGCTTCCTTCCTTCCCTGCTTCAGTTTAATCTTGTTTAAGTCCCAGTCTGTCACTCTTTTTACAGAGGTTATTCCACAGACTTCAGCATTTCTCCCCTCTTTCTCTGCCTTGCTCTATGCTACTCTCTTAGGCCAACTGTTTTTTGTTACTACTACTGAGCACTGTCAATCTTTTCATATCATGCTTTATTATAGTTGTATAATGTTCCATCACACTGACCTAACACCCAAAATGCAGGCTAATGAAAAACAGTCATAAACCACCTAACCTTAATCTATACAAAGCAGTAGGAAAGATATTACTCTGCTGTACCCCATATGGTTGTGTGACTCCAGTCTCACCTTGAAAAGGACTGCAATCGCTTAAAAACAAACAAAAAAACCCCCACCCCATACAAACACACTTTATAGAACTGCTATCTCCACAGCACCCTAATCAGACTTTTTTTTTTTAATCTATAAGCAGTGAAAACAAAACAAAACAAAAAACCAACACACACACAAGCACACAAAGACAACTTTTTTTAACTGCCACAAGTCCTCACCCCTCCTTACAAATCTGTTTTACCCATAATGTACTCTATAGTCAATACCTTACACTACTAAATTTTAGAACCTCTACATTAAAAACAAAAAAAAAGTACAAGCGGTGTCAAAAAAATAGTCATTCCCTATGCAACTGAAGTTACCAACAACATGAACTCCAGTGCTCAAGTTTTTACAGACCCTTTCTTTATTGAATTTTAAGTCAAACCTCAAGATTTATGTCTCTATTCACACAAGTTCATCACATGCTACAAATCTGGCCCAGATCATGAAACACCTTTACTCTCTGAGGAAGAAATGTGACCTTAAGAGAGATTTGCTGTTAAGTCTTGGATTCAAAGACAATACCTACAGACAACACAGAGCTTTCCTACTGCATGGCAAAACCAAAGTTCTGGTATTATTAATAGAAGAGGTAAGGAAGGTGGAGGTAAAAAGCCTCAATTAATTTTGACTTAGCTTTTCTTTCTAAAATTCAAGAAGGCTCCAGCCCTGGCAGAGCAAAAGGGAGAGAGCAGGCACAGCCAGATATAATAAAATATAACTTGTCTGAATTTAAGTAACTACAACACTCAATGCTAAGGAAATATTTATACATAATTATTTTGTTCACTTGGCACATTCTCAAGCATCTTCATAAAAACTCAGCAAGTGATTTATCTCTAAATGACAGAATACACAAACATCAATCTGTCAACAAAATTCTAGCAAAAATCAGTTAAGCCATGGAGAAATACATCAGACAGTAATCAATAGGATAAAAGCTTAAAGAAATGGAAGATAAATTATGTTTACTATTGTTGCAGCCCCATTAGCCAAAATAAAATTAATGCAGATTCATTAACAGTGTAACAAAAATTGGTTGGTCTGTTATTGTGAAGACTTTTAACTCTGTTGTTTTAAAATAAACCTTCAGAGATGAAGCTCCCACAGCTAAACACAAGGACCTCAGATGCATATACAGTTTGAAGCAAACATACCAAAATTAAGAACTGCTCAGTAGTAGGAAATGGATGTAAAACTGTCATAAGTGCATATAGATACAAACCTTGATTACAACTCAAATATGCTACTTAAGGGATTGCAGTTGCTACACCAGTATTTTTCAGAGAAGTAATTTCTTTTTCTCTGCTTCTCACTAGAGTAGGAAAGCAGAATTTTGGAAACACATAAGGACCAATTAAGACTACAGTTACACAAGGTATCAGTTTTTGAGCTGAAGCCCCTTTGTGACCCTTTCTTTGCAGTTCTCTCCTTAGTTACAACAGTAAAACTACAGGGGCTAACTATAAATAGAATCACCCAAAACTTCCAGATATCACATATCTACTACCATCACTCCCTGACACAAGGTTAGTTTTAATGACAGATTATTTCAATGATCCGGTTTACAATGTGATCTCTTGAACATTCATGCAAAATGAATGAGCTGCAAATTGCAGCATGTGACAACCAAAATTTCAACCAGTCATACTTGCCTAGTAAGCCAAACTGCAGCCCAATGAAAAAAAAAAAAATTAAGAGCCAGTTATATCACAGAAAATATTTACCTGCCTTACTTTAAATTCACATTATGTCAAGTACTTTAAAATTTCATTTTTCAACATTAGAGTTTGAATTTTCTAGTTGGCAAGCTTATTAACCATTAGCAGCATTTAATCCATGTGGCTAATTATGATTTCAAAAACACTGTTTTCCCTAACTATACCAGAATTCATCTATGCCCCCAATACTGGTTTTATGCAATGTAGGCATTTACCAGTTAACAGACTAGACCAGATCCATCCTTCCTTTCATAGAAGCTCATATATCCTATCCCATAAAATACTGCAAACAGCCTCTCTAATGGAGATCTGCAGAAGCTGTTTTGTAATATCACATGCATCCTATTAAGAGGCTTAACAACAGTACTGTGATTCAACCATCTCTAAAAGATGGATGAATAGCTCTCTAATTGATCTGTTTAGAAAAACAGCATGTTCCAGAGGCACTAGTTTTTCTTTAAGCAATTCATTCTGTCCAAAAAGTTTCATTAGATTATACCTTACATGTAAGACCAGCCTAGTTCATCTTACCTTAATGTGTATATTAGCTTCTTACTTTAGAAAAATGAAAATTCAAGGTCTCATTTCAAGAAAATGTTATAATACAATGAATGCAAAAATTTCCCTGCATTATCAGGCTGCCAGATGTGAAAGCTGAAGTAATCTTCACTGGCATTCATCCGTTCACAAACAGCTAACCGTTCCTGTCTCCCTTCATGATAAATGGAGATTCAGTCAACACAGATAATAGTTTGATAAAAAAATTGCACCCTAAAGCAGATAGCTAAATAGTTCAAATGAATCATTTCTCAAAAGCACAAGTTTTCATTTTTTTCATTTTCTGCAACAGAAATTTAAGATGACTAGTTCAGTGGATGTACACATTATACACCTCCACAAGACAGACTAAATAAGTTTCACCCTGTTTCTCCTTTTGCTCATTTGTCTCAGATGAATAACAGCATCTATATAATTATATAGTAAACAAATAATTGGTATATTGAGAGCAAGACTTGCATTGCTCATCCTCCTAGAAACAGTAAACCAGAATACGACAAAAACTGACCACAGAGATCCAGAAGCAATTTTTTTACTCCGAAATAAATTTGTACAAATTATTAGAATTTGAGAGCAAACTGAAGGAAATACCAAACTAGTATACAAACCGCAAAAGTATAATTTTACACTTTTTTTTTTCCAATATTTCCTACCGATTTTTATCTGCTATCCTACTGTAAGATACCTTCACAGGTCAATCCAAGGACCTTTAAAAAGTCTGTCTTTGTTACTATATGAGCCATTACTTACACATGATAATGTTACAACTTCACCAGTGTGTCAATCCGCTTTCCCCAAAAGGGTTTTCCATCACCTTTCCTTTTATATGAGGGAGAGCCAACATGCTAGAAACGGGTACAAGTGTTGCAACAGTGAAGTATGAAGAACATACATACTTAATGCACACCACAGGCTCTCAAAACTAGTCATGACTCAATTCCTCCAGAGTATGAAACTTTTAAAGCCTCACAACTACCCAATATTTCTTGATATTCAAGACTCAATATGACAGTATTCTCTTTTTGTTTTCACACACAGATGTCACAGCCTAGCAAAACCCCTCCTTGTCCACCTTTCTATGACTTAAGCCTTCACAACTATCAAAGGTACTCAAAGAAATAAGAGCAATTTATACCTGCCCTACAGCCTAACTCTTTGCAGATGCAGCACTGGGAGGAAGACACGACAGGAGCAGAGGTGGTACAACTCAGCCTTTATATACACAACGCTATATAATGCTTTCTTTTTCACCTTGCATGACTGTACCACAGCATACATGCATGTCTTCCCTTTCGCTGATGACAAACCCCACAGACTCCGCTGCTCCTGACAAGTTCCACAATGAAACACTACAGTAGATTTTTCAAGGTGGACATGCACTTTATTAGGCCTTATTGTCAACTCCCACACCATCAGCATCCACCTCACATTGCGTTACTAAAATGTCAAGATGTATCAGTAAATCTCTCTACCATTCAGCATGGCTACACCTAAAATTATGAACACAGGAGTTAAAGTAGTTTTTTGTTCCAAACACAAAAAGAAGAATTAACCTGTTATTCCCTAGTTTTAAATCGTCTTCAGAATTTTGCTCTGAAAAGACACAAAAACTCCGAATTGCTGATGAAGTTTTACCATTAAATATTTGGGAAGTCTGTAGTGAAATGTTAGTGTTTCATTACTTTAGAATGTATTGCAGGCATCAGAACCATTGATCCCTAGCATCAACTCCACTTAGAATCCAGAAATAAAACCAAAATGCTAAAAAGGAATTCTTCAACTCTGAGGTCCATTATTCAGTAAAGAGCCAGCAGCAGAAACATTCATCAGGCCAGTAAACTTAATAAAACATTGCTCCTGGAACTATAAACAAAAGGTTGGGGGAGATGCGGTAGCATTATAGATTGGAAAAGAAATAAAAGTTACAAACATTGTTTTGTAACAGAAAATTACAAGAGCCTGCATGACCTCAGGTTTAAGAGCAAGAGTTCAAGACCGCTCAAATGTATGAGAAAAATTAAACTTGAAAAATATGACACATGATTCAGGATATCATCAGTTAAAGAACACATTTATTTCTTAGACAAGAAATTCCAAAACTTTTAGACCCATTGATTGCTGTCTACCATTCTATTTTCTTGAAGATTAGTACAGTCACATCAAACATGAAAAGTTTAGGCTTTCCTCTTTCACATGGGTTTGCAAAGCTATGGCAACTGGTTTGCAGAACACTAGTAAAAAGCAAACTAAAATTTGAGAATTGTGTTGTAGAAATCTCACGATACAGTTGACATCTATGTGAGCATCATCTTCAATACAGACAAGTGAAAAAAACACTGGATCTGAACTGGTCCTTGAAGGCCCCCCACTTCAAAAAAAATCAATAATGTATATTTCCTTTTTATTTCACAACAAGTAGGTAAATAAGAAAAAAAACCACAGGCAACACTGTAGTAGGTGTACATTGCAAAGCAATACCAAGATAGTAGTAGTAATAGCAAGATTATGATTACAGACTAGATGCCAAAGCTACTAAGACAACAGATGTGCTAAGAGTGATCAAGCTATGATCTGTTGACAAACCCATGATTAGTAGTCACTGGCACTGGTTCCAACTGCCTCTAGTTGTGAAATGTGTTAAAAGCCCAAGATACTTTCATAACTATGCTAATAATCACTGTAGTTCACAAGGCACTTTCCATTTCTGAGAGGAGGTATTACACAAGACAAATGCAATCTGCACTATGGATTTGAGAATTCAGCAGCAGTTTTACACCATTTAAAGTCCTCACATCAGCCACAGCTCCAAAAGCAATTAATTTAATGTTGTCCGTTTTCATTTTGTGCCTACTCTCAAAGTCCAGTACGCAGCTAAACGAAAAGTAATACAGACACCACCACCCTGTTCACAGATGCTTCAGCAATACACTGCTTAAGATCTAAAGCTGCTCTTAAAGTATTATTGCAGAGGAAGAGAATACTAGATCTTCCCAAATGGCCCTATCCCCTAAATTATCTTCTGCAAAGTCACATACTGTAACTTCTTTTAAAAAGGACTTGCTCCAAATTTTGTGATATCTGCTAGTATTCTTTTTGTATCTGTGAATTAGTTATAATACTCTGTTGAGATCCTGTGATGCCATGATATATAAAAATCTAGTTTCAATTGAAATTACCATGTTCTGGACTTCCCACTGAAAGAAAAACTCCTCAGCTACAGGAAATTCACATAGGTATCTTGGTTACAGACATTCATAAACCTAAACAATCAAGGTGTGGTAAAGAAGTCTGAAGATCACAGAAACCAACAAGCTTTTCAGCCAACCATCTCACAAGCAACAGAGATAACACATGGTAGTTGGACTCTCTAGCCCAAAGTTATACTTTCTAAGCTTGATAAGCAGTATCCAACCATCTTTTCAAAGGTTTTAATATGCTAAACGTCATCACATTTTCCTTTTTTCTTCTTTTATTTTTGCTCCCCCCACCCAAATAAGGGGAAACGTGAAACTGATGAAGGAAGTACTTTGCACATCAGACAGAAGTCATACTATAGTGATTCATGATAGTATCACTATCTCTTAGACAGGACACTACATCTTTATTTCCAGAAAACAGACAACTCAGATTTCTATCTGGACTCTTTTAGAGGAATCACCATGCTTCAGCATGAACCAAAATTATAAAAGTCTAGGCTATTGTCTTATTTATCAAGCAAAGTTGGCTCAAGTCCATTCAGTAACTAGGTAGGAGACTGCTGCAGAAAACACAGGATGATATATGAAGAGTGAAAAACAGTCTGTCAAATTTAGTGTAACAATCATGCCAAAACACTGTTGTAGAAGATCACTTGAGAGATTCAGCTTTTCAGAAAGAGAACATGCTCTGTTTTATATTGCATAAGTGTAAAAAACTACACAGCACTTTTTCCTCATTAAGTTCTTAACATTGGTGACCTAATCAACTTACATGTACTAGAACTCTGCCAGGCTAAGTTATCCTGGAATTCTAAGTGAACATACAGTTTTTCAAATCCTCTTAGGCTCTTACATAATACTGTTATGTGTATTAAAACAGCAGCTACTTTACATTATTACAGAAGCTGTAGCATTCCAGTTAAGTGCTTGAAAGTAGTGTGACAAGATGCACAGAACCTCATGGGTTACTAAAGTCAAGAGCTTATGGAATTTAATACTAGTAACTTCAACATAAACTGCAGTTCAGCCCTGTACAGAAATGGCAGTGTCCAAGGTCTTAACGATGGTTCATCAGTCTCTTATTTTTAAGACATAATTAGAAAACATTAACTAGGAATGCACAGAAGTTTTACAGCTACAGTATTTCAACGGAATTTTGAAAGCAGACAAAAATCCAAGGAAAGTGCATTATTTCATGAGACACATTCAGAGAGAAAAAAGCCAGCTGTGCCAAGATACTGTGCCCTTGAATGCAAGGCAGGCAGCAAAGCAAGACAAAGGTGCTAGTTTTGCATTACAGTTGCTAGTGGAATAAAAAGGACAATGATGCACTGAAGGTGTAGACTGCTAAATAATAACTCAAATATAATACTGAAGGCAGGGAGTTAGAGCCTTGGAAGAGATCAGGTTGTTCAAAACAGTGCATGAGGAATACAGCTACTGCAAATAGAAGAGTATCTGCAGTAGCATCTTTACATGCATACTATTAACATGCTATTTGTTTAAAATAATCAGAAAGTAGACTGTATCTATAGTGTAACCACCCACGCCACATGGGAATATTAGTTCTCATAGCAAGATGATTCAAGGAACAGCAGTAGCCTGCATAGAAATTTCAGTTATCCAAAACTCAATCTGTACTTTCTTGCTTCTCACTTGCAAAAGCCCCCAAAAAACAAGAGTTTATCACAGTCCACTTAAGATGTCATCTTCCCGTTTCCCTGTTTTCATTGGAAGCCTCAGGTGTGGATCATAAAGGTTCTCTTAAAAGAGGCTGATGAATGTGCTGTCTTAGATGATACCTTGCCTATGAGGCACTACTCCAGCATTCAGGTTAGCTTCTTTTCCCAGCCACTTGAAAAATCATGCCATCATTCTACCACTTTTCTAGCCATTCAGGAAAAATAAAAACTGGGCTTTGACTTTCACAGCTTTTGTTGTTAAGGCCTCAAATCTGGATGTTTTCATGCACTAGAAATAAAAGGAGCAGATATCAGCCTATTTAAATTAACATGTCAACATGTTCCACAAGGTAAAAAATCTGATTGCATTATAGAACAAAAACTGTTAGTTCTTGTAAGTTTGTTTCAGATTCCTTCTTTCTAAGGATCAGCAGTAGTACAAAATAACCACTAGCCAAATTCCCTCTTTCTGTGATACAGCTATCAAAAAAACCCCACTTCCTAATGGTGCATGCCTTGCAAGAACAGCTTAACTCTAACATAATAAACATTTGCTTGTAAACACACAGATTTCACTCTGCTGAGATTCCTTAAACTGGTCCTTCCCCAGAGCCTCAAGATCTAAATATATCCATAATAAACAACTCTAAAAAGCAGCCTATATGACTAAGTAGCGACTGCACTACAGAGGGCAGGCGTAAGCAGATTTGCATGCAATTCATTCATGCTAGATTGCTGTAAATCATACAATACACTTCAGTTGCTCCAGGAACTGCAATGGTACCATTGAGGAAACCACTTCTTTGCATATCTACTCTTAACAAGCTCCTGAAAGCAAAATGATCAATAAGAAGTTATCTATGCACAAGCAAAAATCCAAAGCTTTTTATATTTCCATATCCAATGTAAATCTTTCTCCTTCACAGGTGTTCTAGCATCACTTACCAATAAAAATATCCAATTTGAAAATAGGTCACATTTGTCACCAGTCATCCTGAGACCAATATAGGCTTTTTCCCTAGTGGATGTTCTCCAATAGTTTATTCAGTCTACTTAAAAAAACCAAAACAAAACACACACACCAAAAACAGCCACACATCTGTCCTTCAGCTATTACCAAGCCTGTACATCTATAACAAACACCTTTAAGTCACCTTCCATATATTTAACTAGCGGAGTACCATCTGGGTCCCAAAACCCACCTAGCAAAAAGCACAAAGACCCCTCTCCAGGACTTATCTACTTATCTGACCGATTTCTGTAGTAATCTAAAGACAGTAAATTTACGTTATAAGAGTATCGACAAAGAACAGGGGATACTTGTGCTTTCAGTCTCCCTCGGGGGCACAACTACAGCCCCACGAGCAGTAAAGATGCCAGCTCGCATTCTGAGCAAACCTGTTGGTTTGCACCTGGTTCCGAGGGGTAAGATGCACCGTCATTCCCCCAATACGGCCCCGTGACCGGACCGACTCTCTAAGCGGAGGGCTCGCGCATCAGTTGTTTATTTATTTATTTATTTATTTTCCCCTCCTTCCTCTAAGCGCCCGAAAATACGCGGCGGAGCTGGCGAGGGCAGGATGTTGGCGGAGAGGCAAACTCAATGCCACCTTTCCCGCGGTGACCCCGCAGAGCGCCTACACTGCTGCCGGGCGGAGGGCACGAACCGGGGCAGACACGCAGGGGCACGGACACGCGCGAGGTCAGGCGGCTGGGAGCCGGTCACAGGCGCTGTTGCTGTGGGGCACGGACACTGCCTCGGAGTAGGAGAGAGCTCGAGTGGGGCACGGTGGGCTCTGCCGTGCCAGGCGGCACAAGACGCTCCCGTCGGCAGCCCACCGTCCCCGCACTAACACCCGCTTCTCCCCTCCCCCCCAATCCCTGTCCTCAAGCCCCAGGCGGCACCAACACACCGACCTTCGGTGCCCAGGAAACGTCCCCCCATCGCCTCCTCCCGGGCTGAGGCCGCCATTGGGCTGGCCGGGAGGAGCTCGACGGGCGAGGCCGGCTCCGGGAGAAACGGAAAAGCGAAGGGAGAGGAGGAAACGAACCCACCACACCCCACCGGGCCGGCCCCGTCCTCATCGGCCCAGCCCAAGCGATCCCGGCCCAGCCCCACCAGCAACTTACCGCCTGCAGCAGCGGTGTCTCCTCGGGCCGCGGCGCCCCGCGCCGCCCCCTGCATGGGCAGCACCCGCCGCGACTGCCCTCGGAAGCGGCGGCGGGGACAAGGAGAGAAAGGGGAAAGGGTCGAAGACCCAAGTGGGAGCAGCAGACAAGCTCCGCCGGGCCACGCAGGCTCGGGGGCGGCGGCTGCGGTGGCGGCTCCGGTTCCCGCCCCGCGCCTGGCTGGCTGGCTGCTCCACCGGGCCCCGCCGCTGCGGCCGCTCCGAGACGCAACTGACAACAACGGCCGCGGCGGCTCGCAGAGACCCGCTGGGGGGGGTGGAAGGGTGAAGGGGGAGGGCGGGAGGGGGAAGAGGGGGCGGGGGCGAGGCGGGGCAACGGACACCCGCGCGAGTCGGGCGCCGCTGCGCCTGCGCGGCGGGGAGGCCGCGCCATTGCCGTCACGGCGGGCCAATGGGGGAATGGAAAGCGCGCGTGCGGCGGGGCGGGGCGGGGCGGAGCAGCGGGCGGCTTCTGAGGAGGGGAAGGGGAAGAGGCGAGGCTGCCGGAGGGGAGGGCTGGTGGGGGGAGCTCAGGGGATGATGGTGTTTCGGCGACTTGTGCTGCTGCCAGCTCTGGTCTCAGGTCTTCCGAAAGGTCCCGAGCAGTTCGCCCTGGAAACGGCAAAAATAGAGTAGAGAGGAGGGCGAAGCCCGCGGGCCCGCCGCCGGGGTGGCGGCAGCTTTGCCCCTCGTTCGCTGACCCTTTCCCCTCTGGAGGGCTAATTAAAGTGGTGAGATGGCCACGGCCGTGTTTCCTGGCTGATTGGATGACAAGTGAGGGGTTAGATAATAAAAGCATATTAAAGAGTGTAGAGATTATGCCCCTTGTGTCCTGTGTCCCTTGTCCGATGGGGAGTGGGCGGATTTCCCTGTGGTAAGGAGGACAGGATCAGGAAAGATGGTTGGAAGTCGGCTGGAAGTAGGGGTGGTGCAAGGAAGAGGTGACATTGAGGCTAGTAGGAGAAAATAGGCCAGGGAATGAGCCTGGCAGGTGTTTCTGAGAGAAACGGCCGTACGTGTAACGAAGGGGAGGGGAAAGCCTTGAATGGTTGTGCTAGAGAAGCGTTGGGGCTCCTACATGCTACATGAGCAAAGTGTTTGCTTGGAGTATTAGAAATAATGCAAGACTTTCCTCAGAAGATCAAGGAAAGAAAATCTCTGAATAGCCAGAGAAAGGAAAGACTTAAAAGTGGCACTTTGCAAAGTACCCTTTTTTTGTTTTGTTTTGTTTTGTTTTTGTTGTTGTTGTTGTTGTTGTTGTTTTCAGCTAGAAATGACCAATCAAGATAAATGCAGAGAGACTACAAAACCACATCATAGTGAAGCCCAATTTTAAGAAAATGTTTGATGAATGCTTTTCAGTTTTCTCTATGGTTTGACAAAATTTAGATGCCCTTTCTTTCTGAATAGCTTACATTACACTGTACAGCAGGTGCTATTGAATTAACCTGGGGGTTCTTATGTTGAAGCCAATCATTTGTGAATAAACCAAACTAGAAAATACAGTTCAGGAAATGACTGAACTGAGATGGTATGATCATATGTAATAAAAAAGACCTCATATTTTAAGGTTTCAAAAGAGAAATACAAAAGAAATACATCAAGATTTCAGGATATGTTTTTCCTGATCACTGCTTTCTAAGGAAAATGAGAATTTCTTCATTTTTGTCATCATTTAGACCATTCAGTGGGCCTGGTTCTCTGTGCTTGCACCGATTTGACACCAGTAAAACAGGACCAATTGCTGAATTTACAAGACAGACCTGATGTAGATTGCAGTAACCAGCCCCATCACCTCTGACCGCGCAACTATCGCTGATATCTCAAGTCTGGGTTTGCACCAGAGTACAGCACCCACCACTTGGATTTCAAAGCCCACTACAGTGGGATGGCACCTAATGTTTGTTGTTCTGTAAAACTGAAGTTAGATTCTTTCACTGTTGATTTAATAAAAGCTCTGGTTTTGTATTGGTTTCATCTGTGTGTTGGAGAAGGCACGTTCTTACAAACACAATATACAAACAAAAATTGTAATTATGCTTCAGTTCATGGCTACCAAGTCTCCATCTGCAAAACATTTTGGCCTTAAGGCCTTTTTTTTTTTTTTGGCATTTGTTGGAACACGCATTTTCTGTTGTGCTGCCACACAGGGTATCACGCTCAGATGTACTCAGCCACTCGGTGTGTTCATGTGTTCATTGGCTTGTGTAGGAGAACAAGCGGGTGGAAAAGGACAAGTTTACAGGAAAGAAAAAAAAAAAGAATATTCTCTCATGCCATATTGCTGTTGTGAGATACTATACTTTGGGTCACTCATATAATAAATCAGTTTTTTTTACTCAATGTGATGAGTCTTTGTCAATGAGTATGTGTGAGACGAAGAGGGTCAAGGACGCCTGCAGCACTCGAGGAGAGACAGCAGGGGCTGGAAGGAGCCTGGCAGTCACAGTGAGCTGGAATTCAGTACAGGCTGGTTTGCCTTTTTTCAGGCAGTTTTATTATTTCTTATGCTATAGATCACACGCTGCTGGGGCGAGACCGATACCATTCCCCCAACAGGCTAACGTAAATCTCCTGTCACATATATAGCCACTTACACCAAGCTTTGTCTTCAGTGGCCTTGTTTTGGTTTTGTGAGGTTTTTCACAGTGAAAACTTAATTAATGTGGTAGCTACACGCCTGTAAAACCTGACAAGCCTGCAGTGAGGTTGCCAGGGGAGGTCAGCGCTCTGCTGCTGCTTTTGGTTGGCCTCACCTGGTTTACCTCGCAATAAAAGTGCCGCGACTTGCTTCCCTGACGGTTTTAAAACGAGATAACTGATACATGCTAGCTAAGCCACAGCAAAACACACTTCATCTGTCAGTCATTAGCCTGGATGTGTTTGTCTTTGAAAGGTGACAGCAACAGACATCACGTATCTATTTGAGGGGTTGCTCATGGCGTTTATGTATCCAAATCAGACCAGATGACATTCCTCTCTGCTAAATCCAAGCTTAGTCTACTGTAGAAAGAAAATGGTAGTTAATATTTGTTTTACAAAAGTCTTACTGGCTTACATTAGAAATAGCCTTATTTTATGTAAGATACTAAACGTGTAAGCCATCTGTGAAAAGTATGTAGTATATAAACACATATGAAATTGTTAGTCTACAGTATTTGAGAAGGGATATGTTTTTCAAAAGATGAATCATCATGGTTCACCTGTTGTAAAAATTAGGCTAATACTTAATGCAAATTATTTTGCACCTTTCTAATGAGATGTGTTTGAAATGCAAAGTAGTAAAAATATTGGGAATTTTTCCAAGTGCATGAGGCTTCCATAATGACTTTGAACTAGCCTTTATCAGCCCCTCCATTCTCCATAGTAATTCCCAAACCCACTGATCAAATCTGAATTAAAGGGGTAGTTATCTCCAGAATTACATGTTTTCATAAGTGTAATGAAACCAGGGCCAGGTACTAGAGAGTAACTTTGCCTGTACTCCCTGTACAGCAAAAGCTGCAGTGTGAGCTCGCCCTTTATTAGTCACAGGAGAATCCACATGGATGAGACTGGCTTTTTCCCCTCAGGGTGGAAAAAGCTGCAGTCAAAATTCACACGTCATTAGACACTGGATAATCTGAGCATGAGGCTCCGATCCATAGGCCTCATTAGTTCCCTTTCATTATTAAATTAACAGTTTCCCTGACAAAGCAGAACGAAGCAGCTGCCTTTGGACAGATACAGAAGAGTACAATTTATACTGAACCTTATGCAGAACATTCAGATATTACATTTCTTAATAGTCTTGGTGCTCACATTTGAATGTTCAGTACATTTCTAACGTCAGAGAAGCTACCTTGGGACTTTGAGATGATGCAGAAACTGCTGCAGATGTCCAAAGGAATCACTGATGGTCTCTTTCCTGAGGTCAAAGCCCAGCCAGAGCTGAGATTTGCAAGGGATCTCAAGGAGAGCTTCTGCCACAGCTTCAAGAGTAGAAGACTGAAGAAGGAAAATGTAGGCTTGTTCCCTAACGGGGCAGATGATGTAGTAACAATGGGAACACATAAGGCTGTGGTGCCCAGAGCTGTCTATGCCTCAGGCCTACCAACAGGGTCTCCCAGCTCTCTGTGCTCCAGATTCAAGGAGGAGAACCACCAGCAATGGGTGAGGATCAAGTCAGGGATCACATGGGAGAGCTTGGCCCATGAACATGCACGGGATCAACTGAACTGCATCCAAGGGTACTGAGGGAGCTGGCTAGTGGCACTGCAAGGACATACCATGGAGTCTGGGAGAGGTCCCTAATGACTGGAGGAAGGCAAATGTTTTGCCCATCTTGAAAAAAAGCCCAAAGGGATACTGTTGGCTGCTCAGCCTCACTGCAGCCCATGTGGAAATCCTTCTCCTCTTGGAACACTTTGCTGGGCATGGGAAGGAAAAGGTAACCAGGAACAGCCAGCATGCATTTACCAAGGGTGAATGACACCTCACTGACCTGATTGCCTTCTGTAATAAAACAACTGGATTTGTAGATGACAGAAGAGCAGTTATTATCCTTTACCTTGACTTTTGTGAGGCTTTTGACACTGTCTACCACAATCTTGGATCCAAATAGGGCATTATGGTCTGGATGGATGGACAACCACATGGGTAAAAACTTGTTTGTGTGATAGTGCTCAGACGACAGCAGATAACAGGCTGTACTTCATCTGGAGGCCAGTAAGAATTGGAATACCATAGGGGTGTATCTTAGGACCTGATCTGTTTAATGTCTTTAACAATGCCTAGAGAAGGTTACAGAGTGCCCTCTCATCAAGTTTGAAGATGACAGCAAATTGGTGGGACTAGTCAAGATGGTCAATGGTAGAGCTGCTGTTCAGAGGGACTCAAGCTGAAGAGTTGGGGTGACAAGAATCTCATTAAATTCAATCTGGACAAATGGTATCTGGGACAGACTAACACCCTGCTGGGCACTGGGGTGGGGAGCAGCTCTGCAGAGAAGGGGCTGAGGTCCTGGGGGACAGCAGGTTGAGCCCAAGCCAGCGATGAAGGCTAACAGCACCCTGGGCTGTGTCATCAGGAGCACAGCCAGGAGATGGGGGAAGTGATGACCGTCCCCTACTCAGCACTCAGACCGCATCTGGAATACTCTTCCTTTCCATCACCGCATAATTGCTCCACTGTGCTGCAGGTCTTTCCAAAAGGTTTCTCCTCCCTCCAGGAAGGAAGAGGGGCAAAGACACCCACACACAGCCTGTACCAGAGGAGAAGGGACATCAAGCAAGGCCAGGGAGGAAGGAAGGTGTGTGCTTCCTGCTATGGGTGGAGAGCAGCATTTCCACCGGTGCCAAGGACAACTAGAGAGCTATTGCCCATAATGAAGGAAGCACATATCGTGTCTCCTAACCCCTCTCTTGCCTTTTTAGTCAAAGCAACCAATCCAGCTGGTGACACAAATAGCAGAGGCAGTGATGCAGGGGACAGGGGTCCCTTGTACTGACAGGAAACCTGTCTTACCCCAGGCAAGGGGGACAAAAATATCAGACTGACGCCCAGTGTGCAGCTTCTCCAAGTCCTGGTTACCACAGACGCAATGCAGAAACGTCACCTTCCCTGTGATACTTTTGTCCCTGTGATACATCTAGTTCTGGTGAGCTGACAACACAGTTCACAAGCTCCCACTTCAGTCAGAAAGGAACAGGACATTAAAAGAACATCAGGCATCAGAACATGATGAGTGAAGTCAGGTGTGATGTGGCCTCCTAATGCCTCAGTTTGAAAGGATAAAAATGTGTGAATCTGGAGGGGAATGTAGAGGCACAAGGTCTGTGGACATGCCTTTAGTGTTTCAGGTGATAAACTAATTAAACATACTAAAGTTAGGAGTGGTTCTAAGGCTGATGATTTGCATTCCTTTTCACTTATGGTTTTGGGCTTGGCCCAAGTTATTTAGGTATTCCCAGTAACTCTTCTAGAAGACAGCCAGGGTAGGAAAAAGTGAGTCAGTTTCAGAAAAAAAAAAATGATTAATTGGTGCTAACATATTACTTTTTAGCAGTCATGAGTTTAACTCAGAAGTACTTTCTGTCTTTCTCTATTCTGGGAAAGGTTGGGAGGCCTTTCTGTAGAACAAGGTGCCAGATTTCCTCATGCAGGTGTCAACGCTGTCTGGGGAAGTCTTTGCCTGAACTGGATTCTTAAAATCCTCCATCGCCTTGCCATGGTAGAAGAACAAAGAATGCAGCATTGACCTGGGAGGAAGAAGGGAAGGTGGGGTTTAGAAAAATTGTCTTTCTGAAGAACAAATCTGTGGTGAGAAACTGTCTGAAAATAAATGGTAGAAAGGATTCTTTCAATTTCTCTATGAAATATGGGGTTTGAGTAGACTAAATGGTAGGAACTATAGAAAATCAGTCATATGTTTCCTGCTGCAGGAAAAAGTACACAAGTAATTTGTGTTAAAATCAAAATTAGAATTCTGATCATGTGACAGATTACTCAACCTCAGTGTTTGCTGCTGAAGCATAAGTGCTAATGGCTAGGATATGACCTATATTCCACCATGCCACTGTAATGGATGAAATGGGACCATCATGTCCTGAAAAGCAAATACTTAAAAGCTTTTTACAGTATTATCATTGTTACTGATTTTTAGGTGTGTTCAAACATCTATTACCTAACGAAGGATCCTTAGGAATACATACCCCTGATTTAACAGCAATAGTTCCTTCCGTGCACTTAGAAGAAAATTTGATTGCATCCACTGGACTGCAGAAAATAACAAGATGCAACATGGAGACCTGTAGCTGGAGACCTGTAAAACCATATCTCAAGAATGTAGTGATACAGTTTTAAAAATAAGCAATTTCTTGGAAGGAGAGCTTGGGAATTGCACCTTTGGGGGCAATTTTAGTCCTGGAACAGCAGTAATCATGTTTTACACAGCAAAATGTGTTTCTCTAGAATAACCGATGTCCACCTAAAAGGACAGTATTGCCATTTTTACAAGTGCAACATTTTAGTCTTGAAATGAAACATTTCAAAAATTCGTGTTAACAAAGGTTTTTGTTGTTGTTGTTTGATATATTTTTTGTTATTTATTCTGGAGAATGCTGTACTAAACATCTACACATCTGCTTGTGGTGTTGCAGCAAATGCAGTCAAAATGATCTCTGCCGGAGCAGTAAAAGCCAATGGTTAAAGCTGTGTGGCTAAATACACCCCCTGGAACGAAGAGTGAAGGGCAGAGCAGCTTTTCAGGGTTAACAGATTTTAAGCTGCACGTTCCCAAGAATTCACATCTCCAGCCCTGGCCGGTGCTTCCCTACCAGCGCTGCGGAAATTGTATCCACCTACACCTCATCTTCAATCTGGCCTGTGCGTTAAAGCCCAGGAGACAGTCCTATTCTGTTCAGGTTTTTTTCCTTTCTCTCAGCCTCACTTTCTGTACTCTGTCTTCCTTTTCTTTAGGTGGCCTGAGAAAAATGCTGTGTGTTTAATTTATCGGACTTCTGATTTACAAAGCCACTAGCAAATGCATAGAATTTCTCAATTCAGGCTGGAAATAAAAAAAAAAAATACAGTTTTCTTATAATGACTTTGCTTTTTGTGTGCCAGAAATTGAGGTCTCTGGGAGACATGAAGAAAGGAAAGAACCATTTTCACAGCAAATATATCTTAGCAGAAGAAAAGAGAAGAAATATAAATGAGACTTCAAAAACTTCTGGTTCGTAAGATCTGTCACATAATGTAATGGTTGGAAACTCATTGCAAAATAACTGTGCTCATACAATGCATGATTATTTGAACAACAACATTTTAGACAATTTTCATGCTGTTACAGGCAGCTTGGATATTTTCTTGAACACTCTTCCCATTTAACAAAGAGAAACAATGTTGGAGCCACATTTAAAAAAAATATATCCAGGTTTAACTCCAAATGAAAGCCAACCCCAAACATAATTGAATGCAGAACTTTAAATTCCATTTAAACAATGACAGTCTCTTGCTTAGCTGCTGGTAAATAACATTTGTTGTCCATTTACAACTAGAATATTAAAAAAAAAAAAAAAAAAGAAATAGGATGTCCTGGTTCCTAATTAGAACATTAATGTGGAAGTGTTGTGAGTCCTCAAGATAAATGCATGGATTTCTCTGTGTTCCTACAGTAACTATTTTATAGCTGAGACGGATTTGTCGCTGCCATCTCTGTAACTATGTCGACGTTTTCTTGAAGTCCTACCAAGCCTGTTCCTGCAAACAATCTGAGAATCAAAGGGACCAGATTCTTTGAGGGCTGAAACTGAGAAAGTTATGTCATGAAGCCACTGTTGTGCTTGTTCTCTATTCCAGAGAAAGACCAGGGTTAGTCTTTCTTCAGACCCACAGCAGGAAAATGTATGCTGCTTCAACTCCCTTCACTCCACCAGTCTGAGGACTGGAAATCCAAGGGGAAAAAAAAAAGGGTTGAGGCTTTTTTTCTCTCTCTTTGATCACTGCCTGCAAAGCAGTATTTGGCCCATGGTACTACAACCACATTCATTGTAGAACTATTTTAGAAAACAATTGAGAGTGTTTATTTAATGCTACTATAATATATAAATGAGTCTATATTACTCACAGTGAACATATGCTTTGCTGTATTTTAGTTTCATGTCAATGCAACCCCATTATTATGAATCAAACTGAGGATTTGACAGACTGCTTCAGTCGCATCTTGCTCACTGCTCCCACTGTTCACTGTAACATACACAATGTGCCATTTGTAACAAGAACAAACTCCAGCAGATGATTTTTCTTCTCTGAACAGCTGAGTGTGTCTCAGTGTAACATCAAAGTTGTCTTACCTCTTTTGCTTTGACTAACAAACTTGCTAGGTATCTTATGTAATATTTGTGACATTATAGCAGATTGTTAAAAATGTATTTAAACCAGTTATAATTCACTAATACTCAAGATCTTCAAAAGGCACTGCACAATCTTATCAGCAAGAACTAAATACTCTACTTGAGAAATAAGAAGCACATTCTTTATCTGTTGTATGAACAAAGAATGGGTGGGGACATTTCTCAACCAGTCACACATTTAAAATGTTTCCTGATGGTTTTGCACAGAAGAGTATAAATTCCTGAAGTGAAGTATATTTCATAATAGAGCAAAACAAAAGCTACCTAAATGTTAGCTTTTCTGACTGGTAATGTGGTCATAATATCTTTTTGTTCACGTCCATAAATAGAATTGGAGTGCAGCTTGGAGAAGATTTCTTAAAGACACAATTTCTTAACATTTGTTTTAAGTTACTCATTGCATTTTTTAGGGTTTTTTTACTGCTTGTTTTTAAATTGCCGATCTGTTTGTTTTTATCACATGTCAAGGAAACACAAGCATGTACAGGTAATAAAACTGTTATGATACTTGTTTGTGTGCTTTGCATGTGAGCTGACTAGGCAAGCAATTATGCTAATCTAGCTGCTAAATATATTTATTACTTGTGCTGGAGTTACAGCCACACCTGTCTGCCCTATCTCATACCAAGGCATGGGAGTTCAGGAGCAACAATGCTTCTTCAATCCATGGAAAACTCTGTAAGAAAGTTCATACATGGCAGACCTTTTCCACTCCAGACATCCCCATCCGCAAATACTTGATCTTTAGAACATTCAACCCACAGAACATTGGTGAGGACTCACTGCTGAGTCACAGACAGCATTTCAAAATCGCTATGACTGCTTTTGAGTCTTTGGGGGACCCCAGTGGCTTGTGCTAAAGGAGTCAGAGAAGTACGACTGGAAAGAAGTTGAAATGTGTCGTGTCTCTCATAGCTGTGTGGGAAATTCCACTGTTCTGCCCTTATTGAAAGGATCTTCAGTTCTTGTGGTAACAGATAAAGTATCTGAAAAGAATTCGGAATCATGCTGCAAAAGTATTATGATTGTATTAATCTCTTCACATTGCCTTCGTGGGTCACACGTAAAGTCTTAGCTCTCTGCTTAGCAAACCCAATGAGGATGGGTTGGAGGTGCTGAGATACAGAAGAAAAGCAAGTTTCAGGAAAGGCAGTAAATTGTATTTTCCAGGAAATGCTAAATTGGTTCCCTTGCCTAAAAGTCAGGAGGGAAGGACAAGCATTAGATCTGTGGGCATCTTCCTTTGTAAGCACCTTGGATTACAGTCTAGTCCTAAGGCCCAGTTTTGTCAGGACTCAATTCCACATAAATCTGACTGCTTAGTGTTGACCACTGTTGTACACAAGTGGCTCTGTGCCGAGAGCCTCACTCACTCTCTGGAATAATTACTTAGAAGCCTTTGGGTTGCCAGCCAATGGAAAACAGTAGACACAGGGATTTATGTGGAATTTAGGCCAGGAGAATCTGGGACTAAGATCAATACTTAGATTAATCGAAGCTGCTATTCATCCCTCTCTCCCACTTGTTTTGGATAACTAGCAATCAGTCTTTTCTTTCTTTTAGAGGTCTGAGCATTTATGCAACCGGGAACAAATCTATCCCAACCTCCTTTAGGCTTTCCACAATTAGTCCAACCAACTACACTCTGGAGTTGAATTACATATCTTCTAGCAGCGATGTTCGGAGCACAACTGAGTGGCTGTCAGCAGGCCAAGCTTGCACATGCTTTGGAGAGCATCTCTTGTTTCCTAGGGAACCTTGCCTGGGTCCTCCTGCGATGTTCCAAGGCACCCAGGAGACATTTCATTACCGCCACTGTTCATGGTTTTGTACATCCCTAAGTAATCAGCACATCAAAGGTGCATTTGCATTTTTTATTCTAAAGTTTCTAAAGTGATAAAATGAATTGCTGACCATACAAAGCCGGTTGTACTTCTAGCTGTAAAACTCAAGAGCCTTGCTTGGAACTTTGAAGCTGAAACTCTACCTTATTCATCTCACCTACTGGGCTACTGGCTGGTACTGCTGTTCTCCTCTTACCTTCCATGGTAGGGCCACAGGCTGAGCTTCCTCCAGGGAGGCTTTAATGTGTACACAGTGTCTTTGGTCAAGAATAGGCTATTCATTTCTTAAAAGGGGGAGAGGGGATAGAGAGAGGATGTGGAGGAATAAACATTGTGTATTGGGGATATTGGCTAAAATTGTTTTGGTAAGCTTTTTCTTCAAAACAGAAAATATTCTGTAGAGAGCAAATACTGCTGGGGAAAGCAAAGGTTTAATTAAAAAATTCTCAGTAAGTCTTCATATGCATTCATTCATCTGTTGCTAGAAACTCCAAGACCCCTGTCACAGATGTAGACTTGATATGGACCTTATCTTCTCTTCTCTACACATACTGGTCACAGGTGTCTGAATGCTGCATTTTCCATGGCAGACTGGGGCTTCAGTGCTTTCCCCTGGAGGAGAGATAAGAGCCAGAACATGTGTAGACTGCATTACATTTTCATTCGTAATCAGCAATGTGTAAAGTTTCTAAAAGTTGTTGACACTCGTGATATATTCTATCTCCATTAGAGGGGTAGTGGACAGGGCTACATGGTGAGATACAGTTTTGTTTGCAAAGAACTTGTCTTACCAACTCAGAACCATTCTCCATCACTTCTGTCTCATGTAATGAAATACACAGCCTTATCATTTTTCTGCCTTATTCCTCGTTCTTATCATTCATATTTAATGTATTTCTACCCTCTATTTTGTAGCTGTTTACATTTTATTGATTCTTTGGTGCAGTTTACAAGTCAGTGATTTATTATCTTTCACTTCTCTTTATGCTGACAGGGAACATTGCTATTTTTCTACTTCAGATGTAGTGTGAGGTAGAATATTTGTTGCTGAAACCCATGAAAATGTAAGGTGAACTTTTAAGCCGTGCTAAGAGATTTCTAAAGATTTTTAGAAAAAAAAAAAAAAGGAAATTCGTGGTTAAATGTGACACCTCATTTTCTCCTCATGAAACTTGGTGCTGCAGCATATGCAATATATGGACTGTTATTGCTTAGAGGGCTCTGCAACATCTGACATGAGAAAGGACATGAAGGATCGAGGCCAGATTTTTTAAACTTAGGTGCCTTCTGGTGAGTATCCAAGATTTTTGAGCCAAGCATGAATTCAATAGCCTCTGCTATTTTAAACTGCTCTGAGTTTAAAAATAGGATACAGTGGCATGTGTGCATAAAATTTAAAAATGCTTAATTTAATACAAACTACTGAAAAATGAGCCAGAATATCCCCTGCAGAAGGTGGGGTCTGGAGCAACACTGTGTCCTACATCACTTTCCAAGTGCAGATGCTGGATGGGGTTGAGTGAGGGGCAGCAGCATGGATAAAAATGAGGAGGGGGGACATGACATGGGACAGGGGCCAGCTGCAGCTGCAGCTCCCTGCTGATGGCAGCAGCAGGGAGGACTGGGCTTAGAGGTTTGCAACTCCTTCCATCCACACCAGTCATTTCCATAGCAAGGGTTGTTTGTCCTGCCCTTTGCTCCTCTCTGCTTCGTAAATGAGGTATTTTGGGGACAGAATAGGAAAAGTAGGCTGCAGCATTGCAGCTGTGTTGACAATAATCAGTCTGCTTTCTCTGGCTCACCTGACAAGGCTGGCGCTGTTAAAAACCTCACAGATTGAAGTGGGGGATCAAGGTCATGATGAAATGGCTTGGCAGAAATTACACCTGGCAAAAGTGACTTATTTGCTTGAGAAAAATAGTCTTTTCCACTCCTCGTGGAAAATGTGTGCCTGGCATATGTTGGTTTGTCACACAGAGGCTCTAGGTGGGTTCCTGTTGCTCAATCACAAATCGGCAGTTCTCAGGACTCATTTCTGTCTGTCCAGGATGTTGCAACAGTATATTTTTCCCCATAGCGGGCTTTGCTATTGTGAATCAGTTACTTGCTTCACAGCTAAATTGCTGCAACATGCTCATCTTTGAGCTACATCTAGAGTCAACCCAGGAGCTGTATTTAGGTAGTTATTCTCTTCTTAAACGAGGTATGTTACTATGAGCAGCAGTCTTACAAGATCCACTGCTGGTCATGATGCTTGCATGGGATTTACTTACCGCATCTCTTTTGTGCTGTCAAAGAAAAGGACAGAGCACAGATTGGAGCTCAGGATAATGGAAGGACACTTTCCGTGAGGAACTCTCAGCTTCGGCATTTGCTTGAGGCTGTTTGGGGGCTGCAGGGAGGGGGGTGTTAATGATCAGAACAGGCTGTGAGTCCTTTCCGTTTTCCCAGGATTTCAGAAAAGATGGGGGTAGACCTGACAGCTTTCCCCAAATCTGTTGTGTGTGGAAAGATTTTTAATAATGTGACTGAAATACAGTCTTGTGATCTCCAGCCACTCATCACATGCACTAGTGTTGCACTCACCGGGGTTTTATTCCTGGTCCCCACTACACTGAGTCTGCAGGAGGATCTTCAGGTGCTCTAAATCTGAGCACATCACAGCACTTGCCTATTTCTCAGCATCTCTCACATGTTCCTTGGTCACAGGCTTTCTCTGTCTTTCCCCTAGAAGAAATGGGACTTTGTGTACAAACCGTATGTCCCAGGCCCACATCTACCCACTTTGGACTGCCCAGCGACTTCAGCAAATTTGTTCTGTGAGGTCCTATGCTGTGAGTGCTCTGGGGTTCCCAGCTCACTTCTCTGACCACCCAGGACAGAGGAAACAGAGGCAGATTTTGTGACTATTCCTAAATTAAATGCGCAATCTTGCCTGGATGGTATTTCCTACTGCCATGGTCAGAGACACAATACAAGCTTGGCAAGGCATTTTTTGTGTTCTTAGACCCTACATCTGGCAAAAGAAACATACTGCTCTAGGAAAACAAAACAACACACACAATAAAAGTGAAACAGAATAAACCAAAAACAAATAACAATCAATCAAACAAATGAAGCACTAATAAGCAGCTCTACATATTTCCCTGATAAATTTGCTCACCACTTGATAGTGTTCTTTGGGCTTAAGTCCAAGGCTTTCTGAATACACAGCATCCTCCTCTCTCACTCCTTTCCATGGAGTTCTTCTGTGTCCCTTTCTCATCTGGTTCAGCAGCTAAACCAAATCACTCTGCTTTTCCTCTTTCTTATTGAGTTTCCCTGCATCTCCATAAATCTCTCTAAGTCTCCCAAGCTTTGCAGTATTTAAAATCCCAGGTTAATACCTAATCTTTTTGTCCTGCGTCTAGTGGAAGTCTCCTCTTCCAGATGTCCTCCCTGCAAACAAAGTAGTTTTCCTCAATCTTGCTGCACCATCGTACAGCTTGATGACTATATGAAAGAAAAAAAAATCTCTGAATGGAGGAATTGTCACTGCACCAGACCTAGAAATCTTAAAACATATTGCTGGTGCTGTATTTCTAACTAGTGAATAAAGGGGATGGGAAAAAGGGTTTTGATGGGTTGTCCGGAACACTGCAATAAGAAGGAACAAACAGAACCCATTGAAAACTGGAGTTTGCACACACCATATGGGATTATTTAGAATAAAAAGAAATGTACCTCCTGGTGCAGTAGCCTAAAGACCTTGCCCAAATCCTGCCATTGATATCACACTCTGAAGCTGTTGAAGTCAAAGGGACAAAATCTTAACAACCTTCAGTTAAATCTGATACATTTAGCTACAAACACTTCAAATAGGGCCTGTGTGTCTGTTTGTTCAGTCCCTCTTGGACAGCAGGAAAAATGTGGATTTTAGAGCTAGGTGGGAAAGAAATACAGAAGATTCCTTAGGGCATCTCAGGGAGAAAAAAAAGAAAAAAGAAAATAAATTCAAGGCACTGCTGCTCTGTTGCTGAATGAGGTCACACTTCATCCTGTATGTGGATAAAAGACAAGACAATTTCCCACTTCCCATTTCTGTTCTGTATTGCCAGGTTAATTGTTGTCATTGTATTCCCCACAAGAGAAGCTTCAGCAGTGGTGCCAAATAAACCAGATTAGTGTTCAGGGCATTTGCTGGAAGTGATGCCAAATCTATTCTTGATCCTAATTGTATGAAATATGCTCCAATAATTTTCCACAAGGTGAATAAAAATAATGCCAGAACTGCCGCTTTCACTAAAGCTCAATTAGGAGGCATTCACCAGTCCCAAGACATATCATAGCTTCTTCTGTGTAATTATATTCTCCATTTTATAAACCGATGTTTACCTAGAGAAGATGAATATCCTAATTCCTGGCACCAATATGAGACTGATATCAGGAGAGAGAAAAAAACATAGAAAAGGCTTGGCCCATATCCCAGCGTTAGGCAAACCGACCTTTGGTTTCGATCTCTGCAGACAAGCTGTTGCGTCTGTACAATTTCAAGCAGTACGCATAGGAGAGATGCACTCAAATACAGTGTTCATTCCTGAATCTAAAAGAAGAAATGAAAAGCCACTTAACTACGAAAATAAAATCAGATTAAACAAATTATCCTTTGTTAGTCACGGAACATTTCCCATGGTTTACAATACCTTGTTCTGCAATGAATTTCCGATTTCATGATGACTGATTTGCAGCAGCTGACTAAGAAAAAGGTATGTGTCGAAAACAGGCACTCACTAGCAGCAGTTGCAAATTCAGACTTCCGTTCAAGCTATGGAAAATTCATTGTAAAATTGACAGGCATTCTCCTAGCATGTAAACTCAATGAAATATGTTTTGATTCCATTTGGAAAAATAAATTAATTCCTTTACAGCTGGAGTTGAAAAAGGGTGGACAAACACATTTACCGAAACAATATGATAACAAATTACGTTCATGGTCTGGAGCTGGTTTATATAATACTATCACCTTTCAGGCTTCTTAAAGCACAGAACGTTTTTATTTTCTGTTTACAAAAAACACCCCCAGCTTTCTCAAATTAGAGAATTTCATTAATATGTGACCTTCCTGTTCTTTCTTCATGCCTTTGCTTTTGTGGAAAGTCTCACAAACACCAAAGCTAATTTTATAGAAACGGATGTTTACTGGCTTCCTTTACCTCTTTCAATTTTTGAAGTTTCTTCCACCTCTAAAACTGCTGGGGAGACCATATTCATTGATTTATTGATTTATTGATTTATAGAATCATGGAATAGCTGAAGTTGGAAGGGACCCAATGAGGATCATCGAGTCCAACTCCCCTCTGCTCACAGGACAACCTGAAGCTAAACCATATGACTAAGAGCATAATCCAGATGCTCCTTGAACTCTGACAGTCTTGGTGCTGTGACCACTTTCCTGGGGAGCCTGTTCCAGGGACCAACCACCCTCCCAGTGCAAAACCTTTTCCTTATGTCCAAACTGAACTTCCTGTGATGCAGTTTCCGACCATATGTTTGCCAGCCAAAACTCTGACTAATTTACAGATCATATAATGCTTAGTGTATGACAGGGTGAAACCTGGCCTTTAGGAGGACAACAGAATTGTTCAGGTGAATTTGTGACTTCATTGTCAATGCATTCCTGTGCTCACGACATACTCTCTGCTGCTGTCAGAACTGATCTGTCTACTTCAACTGAGAGTTGCAATGGTATCTCCATAGCTCTGTCCTCCCCCGTGGGATAATAGAGTACGTTAGGATTAATGAAAAAGCAGGTATGCATCTCTCTTCTCTCAACGTATTCTGAATTCTGCTTATACTCCCCCACCCCAGCCCCTTTGCAGGATGTGGCTAAGCAGAAGATGCAGAATAGCTTGCATCCATTCAAGCTGAAGTGCTTGAGCAGGCTATTGTTTCCCCCTGGCAAAACAAACAAAAACAAACAAACAAACAAACAAAAAAAATTCATTAGTAGTTGCTTATCAAGAATAGGGACAGGAAACGATTGCATCTCTGCTTGGAGACTGGTCACTAAAGTCTGACATGACAGGAAAGCCCTTATACATACACTGCAGAGGTTTACAGCTGTGGTGTCTCCTGAGTTTCAAAGTGCAAATGCTTTCTGTACTGCTGCTGCTGGATGTCCTGATGGGTTTCGTTCCACTGACTACATTATCTCCTAATATAAACTAGTGCTCTTTTTTTGTTTTCCCCAGGAGCACTGGAAACTTGCCAGCAACGCGGCAACGTGAAAAAGGTGATAAAAGAAGGTTTAAAAGATCTCCTGGGTGAAGTCTGAAGGAGGTGTACAAGAAAGGTAGAGCAGGAGGGGATGAGGCTGAACTGGTTTCTAGGCTGAGGGATGCAGATCTCACAGCAGGTACTCCCTGAACTGCCTATTTGCCTTCTTTGCCACAGGTGGATGCCCAGGGACTTCTAAAGCAAGACAGAGCCAGATGGAGGGAAGCTGCAGTTCAGAAAGAGCTTGGGGTTTGGGGAGCTCTCTTGTTTGTTTGCTTTTAATTAGATGGCTTAGGATGCCACGTAAAACCTAGCTGTGTTGCTGTATTTACTCAGGTTTCTCACAAAATGTTAACTGGAACGTGGGAGATGGGGGGATATTTATAATCTCTGGCATGAGTCTGAAGAATCAATACTAGATCTTGAGGGAAATGCAGGTTTCAGGGAGGAAGCTGACAGAGACAGGCTTTGCGGAGAGGCTGTATGATCAACAGGCTGTACCTCACTTCTACCTGGAAATTCACTGCTGGGAGCCCTGATTTATAGTAATCCAGTCCATGTCCAAGTCAGGTATGCTATCCTAGACCCTGTTTTAATTGTATTGATAGAAGACATCAGCATACAGAGGAACGCCAATGGTGAAAAACAGGTCTGTAGAAACCTAACCTTAGAAACAGGTCCATGGTGATCTGGCAGCCAGCCTCCACCAACACACTCAATGTGTGTTGAGAAATGTTCACCATGGGTTGAATCTTGCATCCCATCAATATTCTGTGTAGTTAGTTAACGATGGTAAGGCTGTTCCTGGGATCTGAAAAACATACATGCATAAATAGCAGTATCAATATGCTGTGTGATGATATTAATGGAGCTGGCCAAGCGGTGTTGTTGTGTGCCTCTGTGAACTGCATGATGCAACTTGCCTGCGCTGATGGAGTTTCCTGGAGGCTATGCTAGAATCAGAGTATGAAAATGTAAGCAGGCGTGAGACGAAGCAGTTGCAATAATCATGTTCTCCATTGAAGTAAATGCAGGTGATTAATGGAGCTGTAAAATGACCTGGGACAAGGAGTCTCTTGTCTCATTCCAGTGCCAGGAATGAACATTTTCTAGTTGCTGAGATGGAGTGTATATGTCAATTAATTACCATTTTTCAATTAATTGTTACTGTGACATACCTTTCCCTGAAGAAATTATTGAGCAATACAACCAGAACTCAAACTGCATCTGTCACAGCTGAAAGGGTAACTGACTGCATTTGCAACTCCTACTTCCCAGGTGTGCCACATTTCTTCAGGTAATGGACAGAAGCACAAAAAGGGTAATTTGAGGTAGACATCTCCATTCCCAGGTCTTATTGACTGACACTCAGCTTTCTTCTTATTTTGTCAAATTTGCTCAGTGTGAAGCTAACGGGTTTGTTAGCCAGTGGTCTCGGCGGAGCTTGAAAAAACACGATTGTTTGCATGGGTTGCATATTTGCAGTGTGGTGGGAACTCATGGAGGCTGTCTTTACCGAGACCCCAGTGCTCTCTGGTTGTGATTAAAACACTCCTAATGAGCAGCTCTTGCAGGTCCACTAGAAAAATGGCCTGCCAAGAGTAAGCCACTTTTTAATGTTACAATCACTGTGTTCATTTTCCTATCCAGAAAACAGCGCTTTATTTCTCCTTTCATCAGCTGAAACTTCAGCTTGGATGTTCATTCTTATAAATGCGATGTTATTAATTTCTGTAAAGACACTTTCTCCCTGGAACTTTTTGAGCTACAAATGCACTTCATGGGCTAAAATCACAGTCATAGTTCTGTGTCCTATATACTCACAGCACCAGAGTTAACATTTTGTACTTTATTCTGTTTACTTGGGCACCCGTCTAAAGAGTGGGAGCAAATGACTGATAGACCGAAGTTCCTTACAGGATACCTGGTAGAAATAACATTTACCTTCTTCTAATAAGCAGGAAAAGTTGTTGGAAGAAAATTAAAGCCTGAAGCACTCTTGGTTTGGTTGTTACTGTTTTGAACTATTTTTGAATCTCCGCTAACCTTGGAAGACTTCTCAGAGGAACGATTGCCTAAATTAGAATATCTATTTCATATGAAATATTGGGAAAGGAGAGGAAAGGTTATATTAGCTATTTCATTAGAACCAACTCTCAGGGTCTGTATCCCAGCCTGCAGCAGAAATGTCAAGAGGAGCAGCTGCTACAGCGCACAAGCCAACAGAATATTTCCATATCTGAACAAGGCAAAAGACGGGGGAAGCAGGGTAGGGGGAAGATGAGTGAATTGCATAAAATAGGAATATTGTAAAGTAGTGATGCAGGACTTTATGTCAGCAGAGATTGAGCTGAAACCTTTATCTGTCCATTTCCAGAGATTAAGCATCATTTCCTTTGTGAAACATGCAGACCTTTGATAGTGCAAATGTGCCATTGCTTTTGAGCTTTAGTGTGATTCCAGCAGAGTAGACTATCCCCCTCAAACCTTTTTAATACAGGTCATTATTGGAACAGCTTTTTCTTACCTCTCTGTCTTCACTAGATGCCAAATAAGCAAACTTCTTACCCTTTTATGCTACTTAGTGTTACCAAACAGCTCTTGCCAGCATGAAACTAGAGCAAATGAACTGAAAAGAACAAAGAGGACAGTCTTTCCTGGCTCATTTCTTACACTTCAGTCTCACAACTGCTCCCTGACTAGGTGAGCCATCAGCAATGTCATTAGGATTTATCTTTTCTGTCATATATTTCTTTGGTTGCATAAAGACAGAATCCAGGTCTTCCTGGGAACTATTTTGCCTAGTATTTCTCCAAATATTGCTTAACACTGACACATTGTACTCATAAAGTATGCAAAAGGGCTGGGTTGTTGTGCCTTTTGGTTGATGTCAGCATATTAGAGCGGTGTCTCACTGTAAAGCTGTCATGGTAATATGCCAGGCTTTTGAAAAATAAAAAGAAGAAAAACATTGGCAATTAAAAAGGCATGCAAAGTATATAGCAAACTATGGTGCGTACTCACTGGCAATACACACTTTGTTTCATCCCAGGGTCATTCTCTCAGACTTTTAGAAGGATTAATTAATAAACAACATCCAAAGGGGAGAAAGCAGAGCAGTTTGTGACTTTGGGTATTTTCACTTACTTCCATGTGACTGAGCTACTGCTTTTTGACAAGCTAGGTTGTGGGTGCATGTCTTCTTTTGGCTGACTTAATAGATCACCGCCTGTAGCTCCTTGTTACTCCCCACACATCCTTTATCCAGCCTAGTTAGCTTGCTGAGTTGGTTGTCTGGGCATTTTGTAACCTCTTTCTGCCCAATTAAACTGATTAGGCTGGTCCCTTTGGTGGGAGAGCTTAGCAACTGTGTGCCTGAGCACTGTACCAGGAGGTGTGAGGGAGCAGTGGATGCCAGCAAGGAGGCTGTGGCTGTGCTCATTTGTTCTTTCAGCTCAGCTGTGGCAGTAAGAGCTGGCTTGGGCACAGTCTTACTTCTGAGCTGAGCCCTGCTGGCTTCCTAGGCCATTGCAGTTGAGAAGCAGAACATTAGCAAAGGGTCATAATTGCCATGGGCTAAAACCATACCTGTAGCTATTTACCGCAGCTCAGGCTAGTTCATGATGACACCTTCATGATCAGATGATCTGGTGTTTGTTTCCTATTAGGTCTTGGGCTGCTTCCTAGGTATATTGGCCACTGCCTATTCCATTTGTGTTAGATATCCTTACTGAGCTGCCAGGTAGCCAGTGTTACCCATTCAAATGTGCAAGAGCAATATTGTGTAGGAACTTTTCATTTTACAGAGTGAATTTCATATTGCACTTCAGACTTGCTGTACCATATCCAACGTTACAGCGAGCCTTCCCTGCAGCACGTTGCTATCACTCTGTGTAAAGTCCTGGTGATTCATGGTTGGGTGACTGTAGAAAGGCTTTTATTTTTTAATCTAAATTGGAGATACCTGTAATATATCTCCTTTGACAAATAAATGAATTACTTTATATTCAGTACTAATATAGAACTGGGAGGGCCACCTGGGCTCCTTGACTCTGGTTCCACACAGTCTCGGGCAGCCAGGTGATAGACATTTATAGTCCAGAAAGGTCCGTAGAGTATTTGCTTTTCCTATGCATTATCTGCCTTTTGCATAGAGCAAATTGTTTGTTACTGTAAAATGACAACCTAAATAGGTCCTAAGTCTTAGAGATGACAATCATTTAGCCTGACTTCCTCATAATGCTCATCCTAATTCTCATCCCTGCAGTGGAGGAAATTAATCTTTGCTATTAATATTGTCTATTAAAGCCGGAATTCAGATCGGTCCATTTGCAGACGTTATTAAATAAGGACCCCTGCTGGTCCTTATTAGATAGATGAAGGACCAGAGTGAAGCTCCTTGTTACTTAAATGAAACCCATGTTTAGCAAAGCTGTTAAATCACAGCTGAAGGCAGACATCTTGATGAATAAATCAGCATTCATGAATAAATAATTGACACAAGTGCTAAAATGGGATTCTCGTTTTCATGCTGTTCCTGTCCTTGGCCAAAAATTGAGGCAGTCTGCGTGATAAGCAGCACTGGTGGCCCTTCTGGTGGAGACAAGTAAGGTTGGGTATCCAAAGGTGTAGATACGATTCTAGCAGGACCAACAGGAGAACCTCAGTGTGTTGGAGGCTTCAGCTCCTTCAGTTTCAATGGTTTTGATGAGTTAGGGAGCAAGAATGAGCCTTACTAGCATGTTTCCCATAGGACATCAAATAACGTGAGTCAGTACTGCTCTGGGACGCGTTCACACTTTGATCTAACAGTTAAAGGCTCAGTGTCCCATTACCAGTTTGTTGAAGATGGCTGCCTTTTCCTGTAATTGCAGTGGTTATTCACACCAGTGGAACTTTCATCAGCTACTAGCTTCCCGGGGACAATTAGTTTCCACTTTGCATTCCCAACCTTAAGTAGGTTATGAGTCTTGCAGTACTTGGTGTACAAGGAAATGAAAAGTTTTAAGAAGAACAATACTTATGGAGTAATCTTTGAGGTTTTTTGAGACTAGTAGCTGCATCCTTCCTGAGAGAGGGGAGGATTCATATCCAGTGCTCATCTTGCACAGAGCTGACTCTGGTATTATTTTGTCTCCTGCTTAAGCCCTACACGAGACCCATAAGAACCACTCCAGCCTGCCATCTTATTTTGCTAAATATTTAAAATACCTGTGGTTATGGGGAAATGCCAATTCTGAAATCTGCCCCTTTAATAATATGAGTGGTTTTCAGATGCTGGGGATAAGGGTGCAGCTGCTCCAAAAGCCCAAACTGCTGGTATTCTTAAGAACTGCAGCCAGGCACTTAGAAGGCACTTTGTGTCTCAAAGCCACAGCAAAGGGCAGGAGCTGGTGCCACCCGGGAATCAAAGGCTGCCATTCGTGCCAGCACAGAGCAGGCAGGCAGAGCCTCTGGAATACCCCTGGTATCCAAACAGGGCTCAGATGGGACAGAAGCGATGCCAAGCTCTTGTTATCATTGCTGTGGTTTTCTCCCTCTCACCTCACACGATGCTTTTGGTAAACATCAATGCCATTTGCTTTGCATGAGGGACTGGCACGTGGCAGAACATGCAGTCAGCTGCCAAGACGTGGTGCTGGTATGCTTGCAGAAAGAAAAAGCAGGATAGTGTCTTTATTACAGGCCATTTTGGGGTTATGTCTGTAGTCACCTGAACTCCTCACCTAGCATAAATCGAGCCAACTCCATCCAAATCAGTGGAGCTATGCTGATTTGCACACACTGGAGGTGTGCTACGGATTTGTGCAGTACAAAGCTGTTCACTCAATTTCACTGGCTCATAACTTCATGAAGTTACAGAAACAGCAAACAAATATTTGCATGTTATAAAACCAACAGGTATGTCCCGGAAACAGAGATGTTCCTGTAGTCCTGGGGCACGCATCTGCCCAAGCATGTAGCAAGCCAATTGTGTGAGGCATATATTATAAAAGCCACTGGCTGACATCAGACTCTCTGAAATAAATTAAACAGATCTCCTTGTATGATGGCATGTAAGAGGAGGCACACAGCATCAACCTTCTGAAGAGGAAGAGAAGTTACATAAAATTTATACGGACATTTCTAAAATTCCATAATTCAGGTGAGACAGGGAGCTGGAAGTTTGGACCCTGACCCAGACTGCTGAAGCTAGCAGTGACCTTGCTCTGTGACCTCTGTCATCCTACAGCCTTTTCCTCTTCACAACTGTTGCAGCAGCAGAGCTTCCCTTGGCAGCTTCTGATTCCCTCACCAAACCTTGTTGTCTCTTGCCAGGTGTCCCTGTTCTATTTTGGGCATGAAGCAGCTCCCCAGGATAGAACCCGTTACTTGGTAGTTACAGCGTGTATGTAGGACACACATATTCCTACTCTCCTAGAAGAGGAAATTGTGCCTGGGATTCCCACCTTGTGGATGAAGTTTGAATGAATTGCCTTCATGTGTGGTGAGAACACTTCCTACATGAGGTTTAACAGATGACCCGGGCAGAAGAGCCTTGTGAGCCCTCCAGTCCTTAGCTAAGCAGCACCATGAAAACTGTGAACCCAGGGGCCAGTGTATCAATGTTTTCCTTTACATATCCTCAGCCATGGGTTTGCTGTAGATGACACTAAAATACACATGAATGTGGGACCACTGGAAGACATTCAGTTTCATTGTGCTCTATTGCTAAGTGATGCTAAAGCTGGCTCCAGGCCTGCCAGATCCTGTTAGCTTAGAGGCCTACGCAAGCTGTTGAAGATTGGTTTAGACCTTCTTCAATCCTGAGAAGCCAGTTTTACTGGAGAAGTCTTGTGAGGTCTGTACAACTTAGAAATGCTCCTGGTTATCTTAATCTATCTATCTATCTATCTATCTATCTATCTATCTATCTATCTATCTATCATTTTCCTCTTGGTTATCTCAGCTGGAAATGCTGTTGTTTTGAAGTTGCCCATAGGACCTCTTATAACTTACTTCAGTTGCTTCAGGATTTTGAAGCTGTGATGTATGTTTTTCCCTCATCCATTTATTACCCTGAAGTTTTTTTTCAGTTTCCCACGTTTTCACGGTACCTGCATCTCTGACTTGTGGATCAGACATCCTAGACTTCAGGTAGGCCAGATTTAAAGGGTCTTATAAAACCTGAAAAAAGCTGAAGGAGTCCAGAACAAAAGATACATTGACATTTCTGCAGTCACCCAAAAAGAGGCAATATTTTGCAGTGGGGTTCCAAAGGAAGATCATGCTCGTCCAAAAATTCTTGCAGGAAATTCTATTGTTCCCTGCAAACTTAAAAAGGGAGAAAAATCTCCCTGCTTTTATTAATGCACACACCCGCTGGTTCCTTAGTGATTGGTAAAAGCAAATAATGAGGTTGCAGAATTGTGTTTGTTTGACAGAAATGTAGGTTAAAGTGGAATCTGAGTTCACGTGAACCAGCAATGCAAAACTCCTTCTGACCCAACTCAGAGGCTGAAGTGCAGGAGGAACGCAGGGTACTGTGCACAGCACCTAACAGGTTTTGCTCAGGTAATCTCACTGCCCTGAGTGGTTTGGGAGCACATATCCACAGCTGATTTTAGAATCTGCTATATGAAGTGTATGGCTGGGTAAGCTTTTCTTTGAAGTGTTTAAAAAATGTTTTTGAATCTTTTTACATATTCTAACATTTTAACAAATTCCAGTCAAAACTGTGCATTTATAAAACATTTCTAAGGCTTTTTTCCAAGATTTCCATTGACTGAGGCAGGCTTTGGCACAGACTCTAACTGTACAAATCCTAGGACTATAAATATAGATTCCCAAGGACTTGACTGGAGGGAGTGACAGATGTATAGCTTGACTCTGAGATCTGCCAGGGCAACATTTTCCAGAAGCAAAAAATTAAGAATCATCTGTGTTAAATTTATCCACGGTTGAACTTCTTTGCTAACGTGCAGGAGGAAATCGCAAGGGAGCAGACGACTTTTTAATCAGCCGGTAAAGTTTGTGTGCTGTCTTTACGGCGATACTGTTTATTATGTTCCTTGGGTAAATATTACCTTTGATGCAAAGTATATAAAACGTCTTCAAAAGGTAGAAGGGAGGATCAATAACGTATGGTGAATAACTCTTTCTTCGGCGCCTGCTCAAAGCATTGCCATATGCTCTTATGACCCAGTTTAGATCTTGGATCCATATGGCCCATCTTGCTGTTGATGATACCTGCTCCCTGAGGACCTGATCCAGACCCCTCTGAAATCAATGGAAAAGCTTCTTTCAGCCTCAGTGGCTTTGGAGCCAGGCTGAAATGCATTGATCTCCCATTGATGCCCCACTGCCTACCCGAGACCTTCTTGCTCTTGGGACTGGAGAGGAACCTTTTGTTTGGTCTGGCTAACAGTTTGAGAGCTGGGTTATATTTTTTCCTCTGTTTCTGTGACCTTTGGGGCTGGAAGTGCGTTTTGGATGTGAGCTCTCAGGTAGCAGAGTGCTGTGTTTGCTCCTGCTGTGATAAGGACGGAAATGTGTGTTTAGAGGGAAGTTCTGATTAAGATCATCAAAGCGTTTCCTTTCTTCAGCTCAAACAGACCCGTACAATGCAAGTGCTGCAAGCCAAAAAGCATGATTCAATGCTTTCATCATTAGGTGATGGGGATAGAAAGGAATCATGCATTTTTCAAGCCACACTGGAAAGAAGATGCTCCATAGCAGCCTTGTTGGCATAGTCTTTCTGTCAGTGTCCACGATTCCTTCCACCAGAGATGGGATACAAGGGGGACGGGACCTTGGCTTGACCCAGTACTCATGCGCTTGTGCTTTTGTCAGTGATTTGCAGTGATGAGCACTGGAGGCAGTTCCAGCTGACTGGCTGGAGTGCAGGGCTGAGCAATTCATGCATTCCCAGCACAGATTAGCAGGAAGGCCCTGGGCAAATCTCACCATCGCACCTCCTCTCAGTTGTTCCATCTGTCAGAGGAAATAGTAGCACTGACCCTGCCTGCCTTGCAAGGGTACCCGTGTAGGACATGAGTTGTTTGGGAAGGGACAGGCTCTGCTCGCTGACACTGGTTCCAACACAGTTGCCTGGTAGCTATTGAATGACAGAATCACAGAATGTTAGGGATTGGAAGGGACCTCGAAAGATCATCCAGTCCAATCCCCCTGCCGGAGCAGGAACACCTGGATGAGGTTACACAGGAAGGTGTCCAGGCAGGTTTTGAATGTCTCCAGAGAAGGAGACTCCACAACATCCCTGGGCAGCCTGTTCCCATGTTCTGATACCCTCACTGAGAAGAAGTTTCTTCTCAAATTTAACTGGAACCTCTTGTGTTCCAGTTTGAACCCATTACCCCTCTGCATGCTGCAGATCACAAAAGCCACCTATTTATGAGACAGACCTTTATTGAAATTAAGTATTTCTTCCATTGGCTGCATGCAAATCCTACTCACATTTCTTTGCCTCCCAAAACCCAGAAGTGTCTTGGGTCAAGGGACTCTCCTTAGCACTTACAGTTTTTCATCTCCCTTGGAAGTGTAGCTGATGACTTTCATTTCTTTCCTCAACATCTGCAGATCTAGAGTTCCCACTCTTACTGTTAAACACATTGTAACGTATCATTTTGAACAACCTGCTCCCTCTCTAGCCCAAGGACTGGACGCTTCTTTCCTCTCTCATCCTTTGATGCACTCTTCCTTCTTTGAAACTGGGCTCTAGAGCAGCTCTGCAAGGGAAAACAGCAGTTCATCCTCCTTCCTAACAACTGGGAACCTCAGGTGTGCCCATTTCTTGCTTTACTTGACTTTTGCCTGCCTACAGCCCCCCTAAATGAGTCACATTATGAGAAATTCTGATGGTACTAAAAGTGCACTTAGATTGCATAGCACTCCACTTACTAAAAGGTTTACATGGAGTTTCTATTGGGCATGCAAACACTGAGGGTGATTTCGGGTGGGATTTCCCTGAAAGTACAGTCCTTACCTTGTACTCGGTTAGTTTTGCAGGAACCCTGTCACAGTGCACAAGTGTGAATCCTCTCTCCTGCATGCTGGTATACTCATGAGAAACACAAGATACTAAATTCTTCTGTTTGACTTTCCCTTGTATTCTCCCCTGTGTTTCCAACCAAGCTGTACACCTACATACTAAATGATGTGATGCAAAGATCAGGAACACATGGGTGCATACACAGAGCCCACAGCTGTACAGTGCAAAATCAACCTTTTCCAACTTTCAGCCATTTCCTATGGATCTCATTAGGTCAGCACTGATGACAGTCACCAAACTATACCAAGACTCACCACACCAAAAACAGCAATAGACCTTGGCAGTGATAATCCCATCCAGGCTAGTCATATAGTCTCCACAGAGGCTATACAGGAAGGGCCTATGCCTGTCTACATTTAAGAAGGCTTTGGACAATGCCCTTAATACCATACTTTAACTTTTGCTGAGCCCTGAAGTTGTCAGGTAGTTGGAATGAAGATATGTTGTAAATCCAATTCCAGCTGAACTAAACTGTTCAATTCTCTACTATTTTTCTTCCTAACTTCTCCTTTCCCTAGCAGTAAATGCTGAGGAAATCTCTGATGATTATTCCCTGCCCTGCACCAGCGCAAGGCATCGAATACACATAACCATGTCCCAGCCTGGGCACTGGCTCTGTCACCTTGTGGGAAAGCAGCACATACCTTCTGATGGAGGTGAGAGCTGTTGATCATCTTCAGATAATTGGACCATCTGAATGCATTTGCAGAAAACAAGTGTGAGGCATGATTTTGGAAGGTCATCTCTGTTCATCCGGTTCAGCTGGGTTTCCAGAGGATTGCAAAACCCCACAGCTCTGACACTAGCTAGGCTCACAAATCAGGCCCTCAGTCTCAAGCAGGGCATGCTGCTGAACCAAAGAGTTGCAAATCAAATCTTTTTTCAGGTGAGCCATAACTATTGTTTTCCCAGGGGATTTTTTTTTTTCCCCCCTTCTGGGACTCATTTTTAGAAATGCCTGAACTGTTTCCCTTGGAAAAATGTGCTTGAACAAAAGAGCCTGAGAACAACATAACTCCATCCAAGAGAAGGTCCATCTGGCACAATACTTTATCTCCAAAATGGCCAACCATCCATGTCTACAGAAGAGCACATGAGCAGTGCCAGTCTACTTCTGCCAGGGACCTGGGGCTGCTTACAGGCCTCAGTGAATGGGACCGGCCTCCCCTGGGACCCCGCCCACCGCCACCATCTCCTGCCAAGGACCAAGGGGATGTGTCTCAGCTCAGCCTGGGGCCTGAGATACGGCCTGAGCCACGTTGTAGGTGTGTATGCCCATCTTGTCTCTGTCCCATCCACTGGATGGGCCTGGGCCCTGCAGAGAGCGTCTCTCCTGGATGGAACCCTCAGTGCTGGGTCAGAGCTCATCATGCAGAACTTGAAGCATAAGAGAGCACAACGATGCTGTGCTGTACTGTGCTGTACTATGCTGCTCTATTCTGTACATTCGAATGAGTCAAATAAAGGTGTGACTATTTGACTGAAATGCCACAAGGGTTTTAGCTCCCAAACCAATTTCAAGGACACAGAACACGAAGGATACAAGTGGAAACAGGATTGTGCTTTATTTTTGTGCAGCCTGGCAAAGGCAAGCCACAGCGCTGCAAGGGCAGCAGCGGGAACACAGGCCAAGCCGTCCTGTTTCCTGAAGAGTCAGAAAGTGAAGAATGAGGATCAGGACACAACACACGCAAAAGAAGAAGAAGAGAAGATGTGTGGTACCATGGGTTGTTTTCCAAAGCGTGACACGCAGCAATGACGAGCTGACTTTTGGACTTGTGAAACTTGCTCCACCGCTGGGCTTCTTGGCCTGGGATCCATGACAAGCGTTCTCATCCCTGCCCGGTGCTCGTGTTGTCCACAGGGAGAGATGACAAGTGGCAGCTGCGGATGGTGCAGCGAACCTGAAGTCCCTTCAAGCACGGGCTGCTCTGGCCAAGCAAGAAGCCCTGGGGAAATGGAGCCCAGGGAAGAGCAGAGCTGGCTCCCTGGCTCCTGCTGCGAACTTGCCCTGGGCAAGAGAGACCAAGAGATCCAGAACACCAGCGGTGCCTGGGAGGTGCAAGAGCAGCGGGCAGGAACTGAGGGCAAAGGGCTCAGAGGAGCCCTGAACAGGGGCTGTGCTCAATGCGACAGAGGTTGAGAAGCAACACCCGGGAGCACCCTCGGGGCCCGCCCTGGGAGGCCGTGGAGACCCCCGGGAGCACCCTTGGAGCTCAACCTGGGGGCTTTGATGGACCCCGGGAGCAGCCTAGGGGCTCAACCTGGGAGTCCGTGGAGGACGTCTGGGAGCACCCTTGGAGCTCAACCTGGGAGGCCATGGTGGACCCCGGGAGCACCCTGGGGGCTCAACCTGGGAGTCCAAGAAGTTCCTCCCCCCGGATGCGGGGCACGAGGGCCACCTTCGTGGAGCAGGAGCAGCAGGCACCCAGCCACAACGGCCCAAAGGTGGCCCAGGGCCGAGGAGCCGTGCTCACCGCTGCAGAGGAAGGCAAAAAACCCCACGGAGACACTTTACAGTCACGTGGGGGAAAAAAAGCCTTCCTCCCCCAGCTGCAGGACACGAGAGGCCATCTTCGTGGTGCATGAGCAGCAGGCAGGAACCGAGCCAAAAGGGCCCAGAGGAGCTCTGAAAAGTGGTCATGCTCAATGCTGCAGAGGAAGGCAAAAAACCCCCAGGGATCAGGGCCAATCTGCCCCGGGGGAAAAAATTCCTTCCTGACCCCAGCCCGTGCTGGCGATCGGCTATCCCTGAGCATGGGAGCAAGACCTGGCTCCTCGGCCCACAGGCTGGTTGTGCCGCCCAGGAGATGCCCAAGCCCTAGTCTCTCTTGACCTGGAGCCCTCTCAGGGGCTTCCGAGAGCGCCCAAATTACCCCAGCCTGATGGACCTTACACTTCTTACAGCTGCTGACTCTGGCTTCAAGGAGGATGAGGATGGTGAGCTCTGCAATGCTCCTCAAGAAGGCATTCTCCTTGCCACTGCTATCCAGATGAAAGGGATTTCCATCCATTAGCTGAGGTTGGAAGGTCGCTTTGCCAGCAGATTATCTTGCAGTGAAGAACATCCAGCAGCCTCATGCAAGGTCTTCCTCCTTCAGATCCTGCCCTGTGATTCCACCAGCTCCTCAAGTCCTTCCTCTGGGGTGTCTTGGGGCTGCCCCCACGCCAGCTCTGGCAGTGGACACATGAGGCTGTGTCCTCTTCTACTGCCCTGGGGCACTGTGACGTCAGCGTTGATGGGTGGTGGCCCAGTGACATGGGGGACAGAATCCAACGTGTGCAGCCCCGCCCACCACAGCTCTGCCCCGTACCCTTTGCAGGAATCCTTTGGGGTACTGCTGGCCCCGAGCGGATAACAGGGTCTGATTTCAGCAGCCGCAGCCTGGGGAAATTCCAAAGTTTATCCAGAGCCGTAGGCTGAGCTGTACAGTGCCAATAGACCACCATGGGAATGAGAATCAAGTGAGCGGTGGTGACAATGATATGTGGTGGATAGATCGGTCAAGTTCAGGTCCAGAATATTTGGGTCCATTGTCAAAGCATAGCCAGGCAAATGCTGCCTCTTCCAAACAGCTCCTCTTCCAAAATAGCCCCCTGCTGCGATCCCACTGAATGCAAGTTGTGCAGCTCCTCCATTAAACACACCCATTGTCCTTATTTATATGTGATACAAAATCCACTTCAACCACGCCATAAATCTTCCACAGCTGATTTTGACTTTCACCTTTTGTAGAGGAGAGGAAGAGTTCAGCTGGAAGGGACCTCATGTCAAGTTCAAACTTGTCCAGAAGAATACTGTGAGGCACAGTATCAAAAGCCTCACTAAAACTGCATCTACTGCCTTCCCTTCATCCGCTAGGCAGGTGATCTTATCATAGAAGGATATTAAATTAAACAGGACTGTCCCTTTGTGAAACCACGTTGACTGTGCCTGATGATTGCATTGTTCTTTAAATGTCTTTCATTAGCACCCAGTATGATGTTCTCCATAATTTTTTCCAGGTGCTGAGGTTAGACTAACAGGTCTGTAGTTTCCTGGGTCCTCCCTCATGCCGTTCTTATAAATTGGAAAAACGTCAACTAGCTTGCAGGCAGCGAGGATCTCCCCAGACTCCCAAGACCTTTGGTAGATGACCGAGATGGGTCCTGCTGTAACATCTGCTAGCTTATTCAGTACTCTGAGATGAATCCCATCAGGTCACATGGACTTACAATTAATTCAGCTGGTACAGCTGGCACCTTACAAGTTCAGTGCCCGCAGATAGAAAGTCACTGTTGCCACACTCATGGTCCTCTGACTCAGGGGACAAGTCAGCCCAACGTCTGTCAGTATTATTCAAGACTGAAGCCAAAAAAGCACTTAATACCTCTAATTTTTCTTCATCCCTATTTATGAGGTGATCATAGTCAGCATGTATCTTGACTGGGAGATCTATAGTGGGCACCCACAACCATATCTGCTTCATCTTCCATCCCCCTAATCCTCACCCAGAGGCTCTCAACCACATCATCCCTAACTGTAACCACCAGACAGTCAAACCTCTCCCCTACATACAGTGCAACTCCTCCACCTCACCTGCCCTGCTTAGCCCTCCTGAACAGCCTATAGCCCTCCATCCCATTTGCTTACTTCACTTTGTGGAGACACAATCAGATCTTATCTAAAACCCTGGCTAACCCCCCTTTCCTTTAGGATTTAGTATTTGGAGTACTGAAAGAGTAAGGAAGGTATTCTTCTTGTCATTTTGTACATTGGTGCCAAAATTGGTATGTACATTCAGACTAAGTAAATAAGGGCATTTATACCCTACACATTTAGTTGGTTGTGGTAGTGTCAGAGATGGAAGAAAGAGGTTTGGCTCTCTCTGCATGAACTTTGCAGGGACACAAAGAGCATGCTGTCTATGGCGAAGTCGTCTTCTTGGAAAGAAGTCCTGAATTGTTTTATGTTCTTTACCATGTTTTTCCTTGCACTGCAATAGCTGTTTTCCTCATTTGGCATAGGAAAACACCCACTTCTATGAAATGTCCTTGCAGAACTCAAGTCTGTGTGAAGGAGAAGTTAAAGTTTTACCTCTTTCATCTCAGGAATGAGGCTTCTGTTTCAGCTTCTGGGTCCCTTGAGTTTGTTGTCCTGATGCATGCAGGTTTCTCAGACTTAGGTCATGAGGGCACAGAACTCATCATTGTGCCTCACTGGGGTGTGGAAACCTTTTTAGCAAGCTGGGGTATGATCCTTAACAAAACACATCTTTCCTCACCTCTCCCCACGTTGGTCTGTACCACTACCACGTTGGTAGTGGCTACCTTGGCCTGAGAGGAGGTCGTGGCTGGGTGTCAGTAACAAGCTTTGAATATGAAAAGGGCCAGTGCTGATTAAATGACAGGGGTCAACACACCTTCACAAAACCTGTACTTTAGCTCTTCCTGATGAGCGAGGGAAAGCAAACGCCTCTCTGGAGGGCCCAAGCTCAATTCCCTCCTCCCCAATTCCCAAACTGACTCTTTTCTTCTGCACTGGTGAGAGGGAGGGGCTGGAGGCTGGAAGCAGCCGGACAGCTGGGAGTTGTTCCAGCAGCGGGGAGCACTCAGCTGGCAGCACACTGATGGTTTGGAGCTGGATGACCATCCCCCAGGGACCACCGCCAGATGGCTGGGATGAGAGTATCCCTTGGGCAGTTTTAACCCCTGCCAGAGTGATGGAGGGAGGTGGAGCTGGAGCTGAGTGGGACAAAGATGTTTTGCACTGTTTTAGCTGGAAGGACTTCAGGACAGTAGGGAATGTCACCCACTGTGTTTCTGTGGCTGTCAGATAGGCTGATATAATGGAATAGCCACTTAGGCAGAGAAAAGACAATTGGTGTTGGATATAGTGTGAATACTAAGTTTGAACTACTGTGTGTGCCAGTGTTATTCTTAGATCAGCGATTTGCCGTAGAATGTGTCACAGCGAAGCCTTTTTTAAAAACACTGGAGATTCTTACCAAACATAAGGGTGGTCTGCTGAAATCGCACGTGCAGAAGTATCTCCTCTACGAGCCTCCACTGTGCTGCTATTCATGGTTTTACATAGAGGGAGAGGTTGCTGTACTTCTCTCTGCTCCTTCTGTGCTCAGAGTGACCCTTGGTTTGCTGGATCTTTGTATAAGGAGGGCAATAGAGCTGCCACCGTGGCCAGCCAGGGCCTCACCCCTGCTTTTCCTCTACTTTCATCCTGCTGGCTCTGGGCTCCAGTGTCAGTCCATTGCTCCCATATTCAAAAGCCATGTCCCACAGAAGACGTCCTCTCTTACAATGCTGCCTGCAGACATCCTCTCCTTAGAGGTGAAGGCAGCTCCCCAGTTGCTATGCTGGAGCTCAGTGCTCAACCTGGTGCAAGGGTCTGTCTCACAGGCAGCTGCAATCTCAATAGGTGAGCGGAACATTTTGGACACATATGTATGTGATGGGTGGCCAGAAGGAAAGGACTGGTTTTGGGACTGGTGCCCTGGGTTGGCATTCAGAAGTTGTTCTGCTGCAGCTTTGCTCCATAGCATCAAGCACGCTGTTTACTCGCCAAGCTTCCTCTGCCCATCTGCTTTGGCACAAGGGGTGGAGCAGGAGAAGTCTGCTGTTGAAACTCTGGGCTCCTGCACAGGGTTATAGTTTTCAGACTTATGTGGTGTGATGTGATGGTGAGTATGGACCTTCTGGTGGAGGGAGGAAGGGGGACTAACAGGGCTGGAGCCTTACTCCTCCCGATGCTGTGCGTGTGTTTCTGAATCCCATGACACCGTCATGCACATCTAGTTTGTGACAGCTCTGTCACAACCCTGACCACCATGCTGGGGACTGTTAAGTTTCTGGACAGAGAGAGATGAGAAGATGGGCCTAAGGAAAATGTCACAGTTCTTGGCAAAATACCCCGACCTTTTATAGCCAATGCTAATGTGGTGAGGAAAGAAATTGCTTCACTGGAGAAATATGAATTTTAGGGAGGAGTTTAGGAGGCCTGTCACAAGTAACCTTACACACAGAAGGGAAAGAAGGCTTCCAGATACAAAGGGCGCAAAGAAGAGAGTGGGAAAACAAAGGGATATGTTGGCTGGGTGAGAGGTTTCTCAGGGCAAGGAGAGCTCAAGGTGCTGGGAAGGCGGAAGGGTTGAAGAGGACGATTTATTCCCCGCTGGACATGTTGAGAGCCCATGGTAGTGACTCATACAGTCTGGGTATCGGTGTACCAAGGGCTTGCAGCTACTCAGGGAAAATAAGTACTGCATAAATGTAGGATCATTATTCACTCAGCATGTCAACTTGTTTAAATTTCTGAGGAGAGCAAGTATATTATGGTATTGTTATCCCATGCGGAGAGTTGTTCATTTTTAATTATAGTTCGTGAGAAATACAGACTCTAACAATGCGTCGTCTGTTCAAATAGATATATACAACTTAGGGAAGAATGTAATAGTGCTGCTAAATACTGTTCTTACGAAGTGTCAGAACAAAGCACGTATGCACGTCTCCTCACATCCAGCAATAAAATACACATAGGGGACTAAACATAGAAATGTATCCTACCAGTATGTATAGCAGCTAACCGTGAGTCAACCGGACTGGACTGCGCAAATCTCTCGGGTATCTGTATGTAAACAGATATCCCCACACCCCAAGGTTGACATTGATGAAGAAGGCAATGTCTCCTATTTCCTGATTTCCTTCCTTGTTCTTCAGAAATCACTATTCCTGCATTTGGCAAAAGACAATTTAGGGATAAAATGGCAGCCAAAAACCCAATGTGATTCAGGGGGGCTCTTCCTGCCCACTGTGGATGTTATTCACATCATCTCACTGCTGACTGCTGAGAACTGCAGAAAATAAAGTGTTGCCATCATCCTTTGTCCTGCAGGCAGCAATTTTCTGCCTGCCTGTGGGAAATAATCCTCTTTTAATTTAATTATTCATTTTTCAATTATTTAATGCAGTACTCTGGGATAGCAGCAAGGCTTTTGCTTAGTTTTCAAATAGCTGCCACCTCAGACAGCGGAGCACTGGGATCCAGCTCCCTGGGAGAAGGGATTTGTTGTCTTTGAGCCGCTGCTTTCATTAGGAGGGATATGCCGTCTCCTTTCTCTGGCACATCCCTCGGGAAGTTTCCATGTATTCTGCCAACCTGCTTAAGTCCCATGGAGGCTTCATCCTGCCTGCCTAAACTCTGTGGCTCTGGATGAGGACTGCTGAATGTGGAACTGTCAGAAACCTGTCAATATTTCTCCTCTTACCAACTAGGAGGCTCCATGAGCATCATCCCCACCGCCAGCACCTGTGCTTTAACATTTTTTAGGGCACGAAAAGCAAATGCTGGCCCTCTGTGGAGGCACTTCACGTTGCTCAATGCTGGCCCCTTGAGCTGGTGCCTGGATCACTTTTAGCATGGCTGGTGTCTTCACCAAGATTGATTTTCCACTCCGAGCTGTATCCATGTTAGTTCCTGAATGGTGTCGGATCTGATTTGAAGGGCAGGAGTCAACCCTAAAAGATTACTGCATCAAATATAAAAGATGTTCCTACAGTATTGAGTAGGAAGAAGTTTAAAAGAAAAGAGGTCAGTTCTGCTGTCACTTGTGCAGCTTTTGATCGATGTAACTCCATTCATTCCTGTGTAGCTAATTTTGTTTTACGCCAGCATGAGCGAGAGCAGAGTCAGGCCTTCCTCCTGCAGCAGCTAAAGTGAAAAACATTTCTATTTTTAAAGCTGAAAACATTTCTTACTTTTATTTATCAAGTGTCACTTTGTTGGCAGTGATGGTGTAAATGGCACATAGAAGTTAAATGAGCTATTTATGACACTGCTTATGACCCTAATGCTTGCCATCACAACAGTCATTAGGCACAGCTTGGGCAGCAGAACCAAGGAAACCAGGGTTCCTGGGCAAAGATAAGGTGGAGGGTGTTCACGTCTTTCATCCTGAAGTGGCTAAAAGCATCCTTTTCTTCTTTATGCATGTCTGGTTTTGCACTGCTTTTGGATTTTTGATATCTCTAAGCTCTCTAGACCTCTGTAAAATTTGGTCAGAACTGGACAAAGAACTCAAAGCTGTAACAGGAGTAAGAGGGAAACAACAGGAAGGAGAAATTGAGAGTCCCTATTTCCCTGATAAATACAACTTAAAAGGGGGGCAAATGTTTGGTGCGACAGTCTGCAGGGCAAGTCCTGGCTCCAATAAACACCTCCATGTGTGTGGAAACCTGTAGAGACCTCACCCAGGCTGGTAGACAGTTACCCAAACAAAAGGGGGGAAGAGCAGAGCGGCTCACAGCAGCTTCTCACAGCCCTGCAAGGTCTGGGTTGCTCTCCATGAACAGGACACTCCCCCTGCCACTCCAGTGTGGGATGAAGAGCTTCCTTTAATTTGTCTTCATTTGCCTTTGTAACACCTGGCTTGCAATACAGGAAGGCAGGATTAAGGACAGGAGTGAGGGCTGCTGATTCTGGCATCCTTTTTGCAGGTGGATGGCAGGAGATCAGCAATGCAGAGCAGGCTTGTGGCTGACCCTCCGTCCTCAGGGGTGACAGTGGACTCTTCCCTGGTGAATTTGACAGCTTATTGGAATACAAGATTATACTTCTTCCCTTCTGTGTTGCAGTAAATCCATTGGTAAGGTGTTTCACAGCGACATTTTGTCCCCTCTCACAGGAAGAAATTTCCCTCCAGCCAGGAGATTTATTCCCTGTAAAATTGAACAGGAGAATAAGATTTCCAGAGAGAGCCTGTGGCTGTAATAAAGGATTATTACCAATCTCTTAGGCTGTGCACACAAATCTTGGCAATCGGGTACCAGATTTTGTACATCCAAAACCCCACAGCCGGGGGTACACAAACATTGGGGTGCAAAGCCTTCACCGAACAATGACTGGTAATTTCAAGGGTGCTCATCTCCAGATGAATATTTTCTTAGAGGTCTTGTGAGGCTTTGCCATGCTGACTAATGAAGCAGGTCAGCGGTGTGATGTTAGCCTCAGACCACTGTCATATTCCCCAAATTTTCTAGGGGGCTGGTGGCCAAACAACTCACGTCCCCATCTACCAGGCCTATTTTATTCTCCTTCAATGGGGGTCATTACACCAATTGCATTGAAGATTGCAATGCACTCCAGGTGCTAGAGGAGCCATACAAGTACCAAGGGCTGAGATAAATATAAAATGTTATAATTTAAAGGCTCTTGTCTTTCAGTTGCTAATGGCTTAATTAAACAATAACATTTAGCAGATGTGCTTTTTCTCCTCCAATAATTCACTCCATCTGTGTCAACATAACTAGGCCCAAATTAGTGCATCAAAATGTAGATGTTAATGTCTTATTTCAGTTTTTATGTATTAATGTACATTTACATACATATTGTTTCATCTTGTGATGAGATGAATGCCTCCTTAGAAAAAGATATTACACACTATGGAGTTTAAAGAGCCTCTCTTAGTTTGTAGAGTAAGAACAGAGAAGCAAAAATCCAGAGACATGCAAATACAGATACCTTGAAAAGAAGAGAAAATTTGGCACGTGTGTATTAAGGGTGTTACATATTGAACTACAGAATCTGTGGCTCTGTGCTCTTTAGGATAGTGAATATTTTGTGACCTTTTGTTTGGTTTTGAATCAATTTTTCTCCTAACTTTACATGCTGATGAAAAAAGCTTGCCTTCCTGCATGTGGAAACAGATGACCATTTGAATCCCTGGGCTGGCGTAGTGGCTAACCTAGACATACCAGTGGAGAGCTTTCTTGTTTTATGAAGTATCTTAAATAGCATTGGAGATTAATATAACTCTCCTGATTGCTCTTATTATCACTTTAAAACACCCTTACTTGTGCTAAGTGCTTTCTCAAAGATGCTTGTGAATCCTTGCAGACCTTGTGATGCAGATCTTGCAAACCCTCCTCTACGATGGATGCTACAGGTGGAGGCAGTCACACTTCTGTGTCAGCATAGAATCACAGAATGTCCTGAGTGGGAAGGGACCCACAAGGATCATCGAGTCCAACTCCTGTCCCTGCACAGGACAACCCCACAGTTCACACCTTGTGTCTGAGAGCATTGTCCAGTCTCTTCTTGAACACTGTCAGGCTTGGGGCTGTGACACCTCCCTGGGAAGCCTGTTCCAGTGCTCCACCACCCTCTGGGGGAAAAAACTTTTCCTAATGTCCAAACTAAACCTCCCCTGGCACATCTTCCTGCCATTGCCTCCGGTTCTACTGTTGGTCACCAGAGAGAAGAGATCAGCGCCTGCCCCTCCTCCTCCCCTTGTGAGTAAGCTGTAGACCACGATGAGGTCTCTACTCATGGATGAGGGCAAGGAGTGCAATAACACCCACTGGCTCCATGTTGCCCTGCTCCTTCACACGTACCACCTCTCACACGCTGCCGTCTCGCCCTGCCGGCTAGCTGGGTTGGGATGCCGCGAGGTGCCGGGCACAGCCTGTGGCCTCCTGGGTGACTGTGTGACGGGTCCCCCCAGCAGGCACTCCCTGCCACGCTGTCCTCCAGGGAATCTGCAGGCTGTCCCACAGCCAGCCAGGCATACAGCGGGGCTGATGAGCCAGCATGGCCTGTTCCTGGCTGCTCCTGGGACTGGTCTTACAAGCCATGCGAATTCCGCAGCTAAATCCAGCTGGGTGATGGCTGGGTAAGAACACTCCCAGGGCTGGATCCTTTCTTTCCTTACAGTCTGAACAGCTTCTTTTTAATGCTTTTGCCATGAATTCTTATGGGTTACTTGACTTTCCCCTAATTTAATGTGGATTAATTTAATTTTAATCAGTCTGTTTTCTCAGCATCCTATTAACCTTCCAATGAACTCTCCCTATAAGGGGACTGAAGAAGCAGACAGTTTACATTTGTTAAAATACTAGCCTTCTCTTTGGTTGGCAGAGCATTAGACAACAGAAGAGCTGACTTGGTCAGAGGGGATGGTGGGTGATGACTCAACCCTGTTCTCTCTGAAGAGCCCAGCAAAACTGATCTAGTGTCTGCCCGGGTCCCTTTGGCCCAGCTCATCCCAGTGGTGATGTGGAAAGCAGCTGGAGTGGTCTCTGCCATGGGGCTACCAGGCCCTGACTCAAGAGCATCTGAAACCAAGGGGACATTGGAGACCCAGGTGGCCCCTAGTAGGTATAACCTATAAATAACAGGATTAGAGTTGTATCTGCCTTGTTTTCCCTCCTGTCATACTGCCCAGTTTGCTGTCTGTTTAAAAATGCATTCAAACTCTTAATAAAATTCAGTTGTAGACACATATATACTAAATTAGCCTCAGTGTTAGCACTTGCCCAGGTAACTTGGTAACAATATCTTCACAGCATTACCTCAAAGCAGAAGAACTGAACTGTGCCAAGATTGGCAAGGTGGTAGCAAGACTTTCCTCTGAACCACCCTCCAGTTTAATATTTGTTCAAATGAAACAGGGTAGGTAATAAGGTAATTTAGCTAAGAAAGGGCTGTGGAAAATGTGATTATTTTGTATTTTTTGTGATCTGTGGGTAATTCTTCACTCCTCACCAGGCAGAGAGCAAGGTGGCTAAGTGAGGGTCCTCAGCATCAAAGAAGTCATATATTGCAGCCTTTGCCTCATTCTGACATGGATCAATTCCCAGCAACTGCATCCAAGTTTCATCTGCTAAGGACTGACATGTTGGTCACTTGAGTTTTTCAGAGTCTGTTTCATCTCTTTAAAAATAGGTATCTGATGAATGTGACCATTGGCTATTAAAAGAATAGATATTTCTGAAAATCAGTGGGGCTCTGCCAATGGTCTCTGAAACACTTGTATGCCGTTTGGATTAGCTAAATTGCATTCAGCCTTGCCAGGATTTCTCTCCCGCAGAAGCAGCTGATGCAGATGCCACTAGGGCTGTTACACAGCCGTGAACAGGAGGAGAAGGGATTTGCATTATCACAAATAGGATGGAGAGCCCTTTACAAAACAGCCTTTTTATTAGGATGCAATCTGCGACCTGATGTCTGGCATGGAGAGATGGGTGGTGCCAGTGCCATAGCCCAATGCAGTGAGCTGTGGGGACATCTGTACAGGATCCAGAAGCCAATGAGTTGTCCCCGAGGGGCCCTGTCTGGGGTCCTCAGACCGAGTCACTATTACCTGGGGGACAACTCATTGACTCAGCAGGGCTACAGCCCCAGGATGTGCTATGTGATGGAGACAGCCCCTGCGTGAGTTGTGCAAGGCTTGCCCAAGATCCACATTACAGCCAGGGCTTAAACACCCAACTGCAGGCACCTGCCTGCACTGCAAGGCCAACCTTAATCTCAAAAGTAGAGTCTTCCCTGCTTACGAGGGGTAGTTGGCTCTGGTCCTGCTAACAGGGCTTGGACAGATGGGCTCTGGCAGCCTTAACTGTGGGGTTCAGGGTGTCGTGACCCTTCCTGTTTCCCTGTGCCAGTGCTCTGCCATGGCAGCTTCACTCAGTGATGTGCAAGGACAGTGCCTTAAGAAACCTCCATCGATACCGGCAGAGACAGCTGCTCACAGCATCCCTCTCTGGAGTCACTCCAGGCTCAAGCAGTGTTTTACCCATGCGTGGACATTTTCAAAACAGGGCCTTGGAGAAGGCTGTGAAGGCATTGTGTGAGAACAGCCCTCCCTTTTGCTAATGGCTCCTCTAATATCTGCTCTAGCTCTGCCTGGCTTTGTGATTTCTGTATTGGTTTGTGTGCAGAGGTCTCCGACACGAATTGAGGACTAGTGCCGTACCACTCTTAGAGAATTAGAATTCAGTCAAGAAAACCCTGCTGACAGAGCATCATCGCAAAGTCAGCCCCTTGGAAATGAAGAGCTGATAAAAAGGACATGGGTAGTGCCACTTTAATTGAGCGGCCCCTACAATATGCAGACTTTAATTACTAATATAATTGGCTGTGCTTTAATCCAAATCTAATTTTTGTACAACACCCTTGCCATCATCAGTGCATAGGATAGAAATCCTGTTTGATAGCCACTACTGAATACAGTATTTTCCTGTTTCCCCATTTTGTCCTTTCCTTACCTTTCCATCCAATTTCATTCTTTTCTGCCCAAGCAATCCCAGTTCTCACTCAATTCCTCATCAGCTTTTTCCCCATCACCACCAGCCTGCCACCTACAACCTCCTCAGTGACTGCCAGCATTCCTGGCTGTGACAAGCCTTCCTGGGTCCCACGAGGATCAGGTCTGCCCATGTTAATCTGCTCCAGGTGTGCTCATGTTAATCTGCTCCAGGCTGAGTAATCCCCCTGGCTAAACCCAGTCACTGGGTGTCTCTTCTCCACCCACCAGTCTGCATCATCTGCTCTCAGGGTGGCCCTGGCAGGTCAGCAGGACACGCAGTGCTGGGGGAGAAGCAGGCTGCAGCCTGGAGGTATGGAGGACCTCAAACCTCTGCCTCAAAATCACCCACCCTTAAGCCAAGCACCTCTAAGTTAGGAGCATACAAAAAGCACTTGTTTGCTATCTGTGGAAGTGTCCTTCACTCAGGCAGGAGTCATCAAACCACCGTGTGCCACAGCTCGTCCCTCCAGTTTAGTGAGGCAGGTATCCCATGGGCATGGCTCAAAGCCATTCTTACCTGTCCAGCCAGAAAACAGTGTCAGCCAACAATTTCTCAGAGGCCTAATTAAACTGTAAGCAAATGACTAATATATTGTGAAGCAAAACACTCGCTTCCTTGTTGTGGCCACACAGGCAGATCTCAGAATGAGACCTTCCCTCCCCGTGACTGTGTGCATGACAAAACCGTGTAACTGGGATTATTTTGCTCACATACTCGCATGCCTGAGATTGATGCATGTGGCTTATACACAGGTCTTGTCCAAGAGCAAACACAGTGACAAGCCCTCCGTCTCTGAGCAGGAATGGGTTTGGGGTGCTGTCTGCTGACACTACCTTTTGCAGGACATGGTGACTCAGGACTACCTTGAACCACCATCTGCTCTGTGCCCTCATCCCTTCACGTAGTCACTCTGAGCATCCCCTTCTCTGTGGTTGTTAGCAGGGTGAAAACAGGGAGCTCTGAAGAAACCGTGACCCTCAGTCCCGGTATCTGTACTGGGACCTGTAGATGTCTGGATGGAGACCCCAGAGCCAGGCAGTGGTACAGAGTGGAAAAGTAGTACAAGACTCCTGGAGGACAAAATTATTGGGGAATTCCACTTAATTGCTGAAGTTCTTATATGTATCTTAACATATGGTCTTGTTTTCCAAAGGCTTATACCTAGCCCAAATTTGGGAAGATTTTCACAGGAACAACAGAAGGCACACCCCAAAGGCCTCTCACACCTGCCAAATTTCACAACTCTGCTCCAAACCATGGAAAAATAGAGCTCGGAAAGGTCACTGGTATTTTTAGCCTTACCTCATAAGGAAATACAGCTATGCAATCATACCACAGCTCACTCCGCTTGCATTCCTTGCTACTACATTGGAATCATTGGTTGGCCTCAGCCAAATTTGACAGAGGAACGGAAGGTGCAAAGATATTAAGTTCCTACAAGCTTCATGAAAATAGGAACTGGGCAAAGCAGAGATCCAAATAGTGCTGGCAAAGAAAGGGAAGCAGCAGGTGCTCAGCCTTTGCTGGGCAACAGATTAAATATTGTTCCTCTGCTTCAGCAATGGGTTCCTTCTGAAACTACATTGCCCTAGCAATATATTTTGGCTGCTTCAGATGTGGGCATCTTATAGTCTCTGGGGCCAGAGTTGATGGGCTTGTGGGGAAGGGACCATGGGTCTTTGTTCCCCTCATGAGATGCAGCACCCAGAGAAGTCACTGCAGGGGTGTCATCAGTGCACCTCTGCAGATGGTGTTAGGGTGATCTCCTCTCACCCGCTGAAGGCATTACCTGGGTGTAGTCAAATATTTGGGTGAGTTTGTGTTAAGTAAAATGCCTCTTGTGATATCTAGAACCCAAGGGTTTTGCTAGAATATTAGGCAATATTTTAAGAGGGATGCCTGATATTCGAGTAACGTAATTTAGTTGCATCCCTCAGTGTAAATATGGCCAAATTACTTTCTCACTTTAACTTTAATGACCTCTCGCATTTTATGTGACATATAACATCTTGAGAGGACATAAAAGATGGCACACAAATATGAGGCTATTAAACCAAAGATTTATTTGTAACATTAGAAGCAAAGTTGTGTTGTGTCTGAAAGCAAGTCCCCTAGAGATCCTGAATCGGCGGCAATCCAAAGACGGCAGGACTCTTCCCTCGGCCGCCAGGGACAAGCCAGGCAAGCACTGCTGTCCCTTGTCCCCAAGGGGCTGTCTGAGTGCAGGAAGCCTGCTGGGAGGCCACGTGCTGAGGTGGAAGATGACTATAGTCCTACCTCCATAGTGTGCGCAGTGCCTCAAAACCGGGATTAAAGAGAGCTCTGCAACCATGAGGAGCCTTTAATAGAGCAATAGGCAGGTCAACAAAAAGGAGGAAGAACTCAGGAGGCATCCCAGTGTGGAGCAGGTCTGGCTGGCTGATGCAAGTGCCCGTGGGGCTCTACCAGGATCTTCTAGGGTATTAAGTTGCAAATAAGGCTCTTATGGGACTAGATAACCTTACAGGCCGGATGCAGGCACAGGTCACCTGCCTTGTCAACATCTTCTAGTCCCCAGATGTATGGGTTTATGCTTGGCTCTGCTAAATCAAGTACTTTTTGCTCAGATGTGGGTCACCAGGTGATGCTGATCTATGATATCCTTTCTTTGTTACCGATGTATCCTCCAGCATCTGTGTCACTCGCAAGCATTATCAGCGGTGATATTAGGTTTTCTTCTAAGAAGTTATGCAAAATATTAGCTTTAATGGAGACAAAATAAATGATCCCTGAAGTGGCCCGCATGCAATGCACACAAGAGAAGATGATTCGTATTCACAATTTATTTTAAGGTGTAGACATTAAGCAGCCTGTAGTTGCTTAATTTAATTTAATATTGACACATTGATTTAATGCCATTCTAGTTTCTAAGCCAATGTCGCACAGTATCAAGTCCAAGGGTTTTTCTCTCTTCCAGCAAAATTTATCATCTCATCAAAGGCCTCCAGTTAGTTTGAGAAAGTACATTTTATATAAACCAGCGTGGATTTACAACGTTTTTAGTGACCTCCTTTTGCTCTTAGAGCACCATGCCAGCTGTTGCATTATTTGGCCTGCACTATACCTCACTTCATTAGTTTGAATCTTAACACTGTCCTGAAACAGAGCCCTGAAGCAGTTAATGTGAGAGCTGTGTCAGCTTAGATATAATAGAAATTACCTGGATACCTTCCCTTCTTGTAGTTTTCTCATTTTATTCCACTCCTAATCCAAAAACAAATGACAAATTTTGAAATATCTCCTGGAATTAAAATTCACTTTACCAGAGTATTTTGGTTAATCGAAAGGTTTTCAATAAAACAATGTGTCTGTGATGTTTTAATAAGATCGGAACACTTGGCTTAAGCAAAGAAGATTGTAATTTTATCAAAATCCATACACAGGGCATTTTCATTTGTGTAAAAAGGTGATGTCTAATAGAAAAAGGTTTGGTCAGAACATTTTTCATCACGAAGTGAGGAGAAGATACACAACGATTCTTCTCAAATTATTGCCTACCCAAGTCTGATGCCATGCGAACCTTATGTGGTGCTCACTGGCTCTTTTCCTGGTTTGGTTGCAATAAGTCCCACCAAAAGAGAATCACAGAATCATGGAGTAGTTTGTGTTGGAAGGGACCTTCAAAGGTCATGTAGTCCACCCCCTCTGCCATGAGCAGGGACATCTTCAACTAGATCAGGTTGCTCAGAGCCCTGTCCAGCCTGGCCTTGAATGTCTCCAGGGATGGGGCATCTACCACCCCTCTGGGCAACCTGGGCCAGTGTTCCACCACCCTCATTGTAAAAAAATTTCTTCCTCATGTCCAGCCTGAATCTCCCCTCCTTTAGTTTAAAACCACAACCTGCCCTGTGTGCTGACAGAGCTGTTCAGTGCTGGCATCCCGTGGCAGGTCTGCCCACCTGCCTAGTGCTGTGAAGAAAGTGAAGGGTCTTTTTGAGGGAATTGAAGATGAATAGGAAAAGAGACAAGCCTGTGCACTTGGTGTTCCTAACAACTGAGGGAAAGAGGGTGACTTGGTTTTCCTGGGTTGACCTTGGTTTATACTACTGTTTTTTACAGCCTCAGAAGAAAGGAATCAACTTTTTAATTTGAGTTGTCACTGTTCATACGTTTCAGTCTGGCAGTCAAGGCTCAGCCCCCCATGTTGCCTGTGACAACAGCAGCAATATGGGCTCGGTGGAGGTGGTGATGTCTCGAAGCGGTGATAAGATCTCAACAGAGCAATGCCTTTGTTTAGATATCAGCCATTCCACAAGGAATAAAGAAATGTCTTCAGAATCCCTGTTTCACTATCCTTAGTCAAAGGGTAACGATTTTTGTTGCCATAGCTCAAGCTATCTCCGTGGAAGTGTGGAGGTTATGTAGGGCTGGTGAAGTGGGGAATGGGGAGCTGGAAGATTTTTGAGGTGCATGCCTGGCCCAGATGTGGTACCCATGGCCCAGATGTGGCATCCCTGGCCCCAAGTCCTGATGTTGTTTTGCTTAGCTGGCGGTTTGTGCCCATAACTGTGAGCAAGGATTACCTTTTGTAATCAGATGTCATGAATGGAGAGTACTTAACTGGGCTTTTTTTGTGGCTGTTGTTATTATGACAGAGGAAAATATTATCCCGTCATGCATTTATTAACATTTTTTATGGAGGAAGCCTGTCTCAATCTGTGTCTCTGTTACAGCCAAATGCAAAACCTGCTGTTTTCTGTTCTTACTGCATAAAACAGACCTCTGTGTAACAGAGGCGAAAACCACCCTGTGTACTACGGAAGATTTCTGATTATTTTTTCTTAAAAGCTGCATGCATTTCATTGAATGTCTATCGTATTATCGCTTGGCTTGATAGTCTAGATACTTCATCTCCTTGACAACAGACAACATCCAGTGTGGAGTATCCCACTGTCTCCAGATGCTGTGGGAATCTTGCCGCGCCTGGCAGGTAGGAGGGCTCAGCCTGTCTTGGGAGGTGAGGAGCAGTGTGTCTGCACAGGGAGGGAGGGGGGCAGTCCCAGCCGAACTGCCTTCACCCCCGCCGTACTTGGCCCCAGGTTAGTCTGAAAAGCCACGAACCACAACAAAATTAACTTTTCTGCTTCTCAGAAACGTAAGAACTCAGCGCGATAGAATAATTAATGCAGCTGATTAAAGGTGGCGATTACACATTAACAAAGGAAGATAAGCATTTAATTTCCAGCCTTATTGCATTTCAGACTTCTATATTGGTTCCAAAGATGGCTGCAGACTTATTTGCCTTGCTATATATGCATGTACATAATATACATATGTATGATTACAATCTCCTGCCCTGCTTCAATAATATACTTAATTGCTTTCTAGCCCCACCTCAAGCTGCCTAAATTCATTTCACAGGGAAAAGATTATTTACTGTTGGCCTTTAGCAAATAAATTGCCTGCCATCCTTAATCTGGGTAATAAAAGGTACTGTATCAGCCTGCTCGCAGTTCCGCACGTTGCATCTGCTTCCACACAAAGTATTACTGACAGCTATTTTCCTTTCGCCATCCCCAGCAAATGGAGTGAGTATATAATGTAAAATGTAAACCCAACAGATTGGCTGAGAGTTGGATTCCTGGTCTTCCATTACTCTCGCTGTGACATTAAGTAAATTATTTGCGTATGACATTTGCATTACATATTACATCTACCATGCTATCTTTCTAAGTGCCATGCATTATAATAAATGGTAAGTATATGGGTGCAATACTCTGATCAACTGGCATGTTTTCATATACGCATACTTACACACAGGAGCACATATGCACACACTAAATACACCCGTGCATCCATACGTCTGCAGTCGCAGAAACTATGGCTATGGTTCACACTGTTCATGTCAATAGGCTTTTCCTCCGAAGTATTATACTAGGGGACACAAATTGGAAAGGGGAGAAGACACTTAAAAGAAGAAGAGGGACCAGTGTTCAGGTAGGATTTTTCCATCCAAAGAAGGAGTCACTAGTGTGATATTTTTCATTACAGGAGGGCATCAGGAGGCAGGATTGCTGAAGACTGGGGAGAACACAGAGCCTTTCACTCTTATCACTTTCACATGAGGGACTGTGGGAATGTAAAAGGTCCATGGTGGTGCAAATGTCACAGCCAGGCAATTCCCAGAATGTCAGGTGTGAGGTTGCAAATGTGAGAAGCACATGGCATCCTTTAAAAGTAATCCAGTGTGAGGAAGGAGCTTCTGGAGATACTGTAATCTCCTCCTTGGGGTCCACACTGTGCATCTGTGCTTAAGTGTTTAAGTGGCTCTGTGTGTCGTTAATTGAAGAACACAGGGCACTGAAAGCTTCCAGACTGCTTTCAGTTTGGGTTTTTGTGGGGTTGGTTTGATTGGTTGGTTGGTTTGGTTTGTTTTTTTAATGTATCAGGAAGAAGGGGTAGGAGGTGACATTTTTTTCTCTGATAAATAGCATACAGGTTCCACATTCAACTTACCAGAAAATAAGGACAATGCTAGAAAATGTCAGTGCAAATTTTGCTGTAGCCTCTTTTTGTACTGGTTTTGTTCAGCTCGCCATGAAGTGAACAGCCAGAGAGCACATGAAATCGTGAGAGGCAGGAGGTGGTGGGAACTGGGACACAACGTTCAGCAGAGAAAATTGACCAAGGTCAGTCCCCAACATTGGCAGATGCAGAGGAGTATGGGATAAATTGTGCATGGATTTGGTCCTCAACATACCTCACAGCTGTTTAAAGCCAGGTTGATATGAAAATATATGGGATATTGCCTGCCTGCCTGTTTTAATGATGGTAAAATATCATTCCTCACTCAAATTGTGGGGGGTAGTCAGCTTCTCAAAGGCAGGAGGTAAAGGCAGTAATTAAAGTAAATTGAAATATGCTGATGAGCTCAGGGGCAGCAGGGCAAAAGAGGAGGTGGGTGCCCAGCAGTGCAGTGCTCCCTGCACTCCTCATGTGAGGAAAGAGCTGCACCCACCACCCTCTAACCTGCTTTATCTCCCAGGGAGAAACATCTTTCACCCAGGATGCAAAGTCAAAGGTTTCCTCTGTGGTTGCTCCTGAGCATCCCTCATGTATGTGCTCTGTGCTTACCTTCTGTGTGTTTTTGGACATAGGCTAAGAAACTGAGGCAGTCACCCTGCTCTTTCTTCACCTGTGCTGTTTTCCAGGACAGGCCAAGTGATGCTTAGCTGCATCCCTGCTTCACCTGCACTGTAGTTATTTGGTCACGCTGGGAGCTGGCCTTGGACACCCTGGAACTGCCAACCTACACATGGGCACGTCCAGCAGCAGCAGCAACCCCATGGCTGAGCATACGTCAAAAGGACAACAGTGAGACTTCCCGTACACAGGGCAATGCTGTCCACAACACAATAACCTCAGACAGAACATCGCACCGATGTGGCCCTTCTAGTTGTACCTCCATTGACTCATTGTGAGATGCTTCACGTGGATCAACATGGGAACATGCTGGGAAGAAGAAAAAAGGCAGGCAGAGGTAGGGAACAGCTGCTGGAGGTGGATGGGCTGGATAGGCTGGGATGTGTCGTCCTGGAAGAAAGATGGCTGGAGGACAAGGGTGAGTATGTGAGAGGTCTGTGAAAGAAAGGGAAATGGGAAGGAACTTTAATTACTTCTCATCAGACTTGAAGTCATAATGTAAGCTTACTAGGCAGCAGGTTTCAAAGAAGCAGGGGAGAAAAAGGTATTTTAGTGCTTTGTTGCACTTTGAGATTGTTGGCACAGGATGGTGTGGGTGCCAGGACCTTTGTAAGTGGTCAGAAAGCAGCTGGACAGATTCAAGAAAGTGAAATCCTTCAAGGGCTGCTAAGCGCATGGATGTCACCTCAAGCTGGTGAAGTCCTTGAACCACAGGATGGTATTGCCCTGGGACAGACTCGTTGCATGCCTGCACTTTCACCCTCCCTAGACATCTGCTCCAGCCACTGGGTAGGGGTTGGTGGGGGCTGGCTGCCCAGGACGGCTGGTTTCTGTTCCTGCAGCCTCCTGCGCTGTTTTGACATTCCTCCTGAGTGAATCACCCCGGCCAGCTTTGCCTCATGGAATTAGACACTGCAAGGGCAGAAGCTAAAGGCACTCAGCGTGCCCAGCCCATCAGCTGAGCGGGTAGGTTCCCCCCTGAGCTACACAAGTCCCGTGCTTCGGGGACACCTGAGTGTATTTGCATCTCTGCCACACACGAAGGCTGTGGGGAGTAATTTCTTGCTAATGAACCGGCTGCTTTGCAGATTGCGACATACTCTAGAATACGTTCCGTGCATTTGTCACAGGGCTCCTAACTTGCTCAGACCCTTTTTTATTCCCAGTTTGGGAGCAAGGAAGCCTCTGTTTTGCAATGGAATATTTTGCTCCTTGTGAGTTTCATGAGCAGCAATGATTAATGACGGAATTTGGAAAAAAAAGAAAAATATGAATTTCAGAGTTTCTCATGTGATGCTTTTCAATGCCATTTCATTGTGCAGCATGATGACACTTTAAAACAATTTTTCATGAAAACTTTCTGGCATTGCTGCAGCTCCCCATTCCTGTAGCTCTGGGCTGAGAAACACCAAGGCTACAAGGAGCCCTGTGCCTGACTAGGCTCACAGGGACAGAAAAACAGAAAGCTTCCCAGCTTGGTGCTCAGGCCTGCTGTCTGCTAACAGCAAGGAAGCTGGTTTTAATTTTAGAGGTGCAAATTAAACCATATGGGAACAAATTGTGAACAAAACCTGTAACATGTAGGTGAAAGTCCTAAAAATTAAAGTGTGTAAAAGGGAAGGCAAAGCAGGCTTTGATGTCTGGGAAGAATCTCCTTGGAGCCCTCTCTGCAAGAGCCCCAGAGGCTGTCTCTGGGGAGGTCCTTGAGGATGCCTGTGGGCCAGCCAGGGGCTGGCTGGCTCATCTGGTTCCTGGTGACTTTAATTGTGCTGCATATTGGATTTTCTTCCTTCCGCCCCCTCTTTCTCACAAAGCAAGTCCCTTTGGATAAGTGAGGGGTCACAGGGAGAGGCATGCTGCCTTGGCAAGCCCTCTGGGAGCCCTGTGGAGCAGAGGCAGGCAAGTGAATCTCTGGACTTTACCCTTTATCTTTCCAGATAGAGCAGCTGTGTCTGGCCAAGGTCTGGCTGAGGCCATCATTTCAAAATCAAGCTGGAAATCATAGAATCACAGAATGTTCTGAGTTGCAAGGGACCCACAAGGACCATCAAGTCCAACTCCTGTCCCTGCAACTCCAAAGTTTTACATGCAAATGCAAATCTGAGTTTCCAGGCTCCATAATTTCCAAGGTCTGCAGCAGCATCCCAGGCACAGCTGGGAGCGCCTGCGCTGGAGAACCACTTGCATCTTGGATCTCTTTACTTAATTTATTCTTAATGAGAGTTGGGGTTGCCTGTGTAGGTAAATCACTCTGATTATTGTAGTTTTACTATACACCATCTGCTTTCATGGGATTTTGTGGGCATAAAGACAGTTGTTGCTGTGAGTGTGCGTGTGCATATTTACATAGGGTGTACGGGTCAGGTAGCCTCAGCTCTCCACGGGCAGTAACCCCACTGGAGACTATATAATCCAAACAACTGGATTTGAAGGCAGTGTACCTCCACTCACAGAGCAGGTGAGAGACCTGTATTGTTTCAAGACAGTGACTGGAGTATTTGTTAAAAGGAGAATCTGTTTCCTGACATACTTTGCTCATAATGAAACTACCTTCTGTGGCATCAGTAGCCTAATGTCGGGAATTTTTCTGCCCCGAAAGCCTTCTATTTTAATGCTTTTTAAAGTTATGAACACAAGAGAAGGGATGGGTGTTCTTTCCCCAATTTAGGATGGCTTTTTTTTTCTTTCCGAAACTAGTGTTTGCACTAGGGCTGGAGCAGCAGTGGGTGACTGGAGGAGACATTGGATGCAGCCAGGGCTCAGAGCATCCTGAGCAGAGCCAGGCAGCGCTGGCTCCGGTGAGACGAGCGAGCCCTGGACTCTGGAGGCGAAACACAAAGACCTGCCATTGGAGAGAAGTGTGAGAGGAGTGAAGGAATAAATCTGTTAAAAAAGCAAGGTTTTGTATATCCAACAGAAATAACATTTCAGACCTGCAGTTATACAAAGCATTAAATTGAGCAGGATATTTGAGCTGCTAATATATCTTATTGTCATGTTTCTTCTACGTTTGCTTTGTACTGAAGGGACCCTGTTAGAAAGCCTAAGCCAAAACCTTCAGGTTTATAAAACAAAATGGTCATTAACTTTTTTTTTCATTATTTCAATAAAATAAAATGTCTGTTGCTTGTTTAAATATCCCTGGCTGGTCTTAGAAAGAGAAACAAAGCAGGGCTTGCTGACGCAGGAGGAGCAGAAAGCGTCAATGGCAGCTGTGCGTCCCATGTCCTGGCTGAGCAGGACATGAAGCATGATCCCACCGCCTCAGCCCTGGAAAAAAACATTGCATCCTGAAATGTACTCAGTTAAAAACACACCCCAGGTCTCAAGGGCAGCTCAGGTGAGGGCAGAGAAAAGTAGTTAGGGTGCTTTCATCACCTCCCTGGCTTTAGCAGGAGGCCTCTGTGTTTGATAATACTCTGTATATCTCAAAATGCAACTTCCTTGCTGAAGAAGTTCAGGGTTATTTTTAGGCATTTGGGATTGTTTTTTGTACTCAAAAGTGCTCTCCAGGACTACAAACAGGAGGCCAGCTGGAAAGCTCATGTTTTAGGTTTGTTTTGGATGGCCAAGCACTTCCCAGAGAGCTGGGGAGGGTTTGTCCCAGAGAGCTGGGGAGGGTTTGTCCCAGAGAGCTGGGGAGGGTTTGTCCCAGCCCCGGTCCCCCAGCAGGGCCATGGCATGGGTGTGGGCCATGGCAATGCTTCTGGCCCCAGGGTTTGGAGGGGGCACAGGGATGACACCCTGGAGCACCAAAGCCTTTTATATTGTAAAAAATGTTGAAAGATTTGAATCGGGGCCAGACCCCTGAATAGCCAGGTGCTAGCTCCAGCAGGACTCATGAGCTCAGTGCAGGAATTGCTGGGTGAATCTTTAAAACTAGATTATGTTAATGGCCTCTTCTGGCCTCAATATGGAGGGGTCAGGCCTTGCAGAGAGTGGAACGGAGCCTGGCTTGGTAAAACCAGAGCATGGGGGAGGCTGTGACACCACGGAAGGTGGAAAGAAGACTGTCCCTCCCTAAAGCTCTACCTCCTCCCAAGGACCCTCCCAAGGCGTGCGGGTGGGGATCTGAGGAGGACATCGGAGATGGGAGCTGTGGGATGTTGTGTTGCATGTCCCTCCTTCGTGCTGCTCCTCAGCTGAGCTCAGAGCTGTGCTTTCCCCATCCCGCTTGGCTGCCCAGGGGTGTGCAAAGAGACAAGTGGGAGGGCGGCACTCTGAAACTCTGTTGTGGTGGCCCTGCTTTTACAGCCAGTTAATAATGAATCACATTTGAGCAGGCTGCAAGCTGAAGGTTATAGCATTGCCAGAGGAGGAAAGCCCAGCGGGAGCAGGTGGCAGGAGAGCTGACTCCAGGTATTGTCAGCCACGACGGCTTGCGAGCAGATGGCACGGAGAAACAGAGGCTCTGAATTAGTGAGTTTTGGGTCTATTTTAAGTGGGGGACAAAGAGCACTATGGAAAATTGACTCAAGGTGCATGCCTGTAGTCGTGATTTTTCCACGTGTGTTTCTGCAGGGCTGCACTAGGTTGTCATTTCAGGCGCGGCACAGGTTCCAGCTCTATATTTACCACATGTGGAGATAAACCCTGTGCTGCTTGTGTGTTACGCCTTCTGCTTTGTGGTTACTACCTGCCAACGACAACCAGGATGTTTGTTATAAAACAGAGCTGTTTTTGAAGCAGGAGGCCTATTGCTGGCTGTCTCCTGGTTATCTGTGGAGTGGCAGGCAGCCGCGCACCGCAGTTGGTGGGATAGCGAAGAGGACTTTTCACCTTTAAACTTTTCCATGAAGCACGGCCAGGTGACTTGCAGCAGTAAAAGCTATTCCCAGCATGGGCTGGGTGAGGACGGTGCCAGCACGGCTCCCCAGCAGCCCGTAGCTGGCATAGCTTGACCCTGCAGGGAGTGTGCTGCTCCAACCCCGGCTCCTGCAGCGGGCATGCCACCCCGCTCTCCTCCTTACAGTGTCTGTTTTGTCTACAGGCTAATATTTTCCATTCAGAACATTAAAAAAAAAATACAGCCCAGCTGGGCCAGAGACTCTGATGCCCCAATGCTGCAAATATCAACCCCTCCAGCAAAGACCTTCTGCCAGGGCTCTGCACTCCCCACAACCACGGGAAGCCGCTTGCACAGCTGGTGATGGTTTTTTTGCCTCCTGACCCCCTAGTGCTGGCTCCTCATTGTGGCTGAATGCTGGGAGGAGGGATTGTGCTCTGCCCATCTCTGGGCACACAGCTGAGAGCTGGGATGAAGTGATGCCCTGAGGCTGCCAGGCCTCCACAACAGCAACTGGGAAAGACAGTGATGAATGCAGGTGCCACCTCTCCGATGTGTTAAAGTATGGACTGCCCGACTGGGGTTACATGTCTCTCTTTAAAATGGCTGGTGGAAAGGAAAGCCATAATCTCAGGCTGGCTGTGGGCTCTTCTGCCTCCTCAGGGCTGTATCCTGTGGTGTGTTTTTGGAAAGCATGGTTTTGTGCTAGGGGAGGGTTCCCAACGGGTTCTCCCCCACCGTCAGGTAGGAGGTGCCAGACAAAACCAGCACGACGGCGATGGCCTCTCTGAGCAGGAAGGCTGCAGGTGCGCAGCTGCATAGCACAGCAAGCAGTTTAATAACCCATTCCTCCCAGCAAGGTCAGGACTGACCCCCCAAAAGTGTGTGTCTGTGTGAAACCCAGGGTGCACAGTGCAGACCCACCATTGCACTTCTGCCTCAGCTATTGCACAACAGCGAAGGAAGAGTGAAGGAAGAAAAATGAATATGCACCTGAGAAGTAAAAACTAAAGGGGGAAGGGATGTTTGTATAAATAAAACTAATGGCCCAGTGCAGCGGCGGCTCTAGTTTTGCTGTCTATATCTTTTCTTTCCAGGTTGTGCCCATCGCGGTTGCAGGTGCAGCACAGCTTCCTGCAGAAAGCCACAAAGTAGACCAGAGCAGCAGCAGGAGAACTTCCCTAGATGCCTCTCCCATGCCTCTGGAAGTGTTGCACGGCATGGCCTTGGCACACACAGCAAAGAGAGGATCCTTGCAGCACAACTGAGAAGCCAGCAAGTACAGCAGCACCCACTCCTCCCCAAAGGCTCATGAAGAAATTTAAGCACCGATTTGGCAAAGGACGTGAGGGATGATTTCTAACACACCTTGCATTAACCATGGCTGTGAAATTGTCCTGTCACATGAGGTAAAGCACTGCAAAACGAAGATGGAGGCAGAAAATAAGGAGCTGGGATCATTTTCATCAGGCTAACTGTAGGAGTGATTTGCAAATTTGTTAAGAAGGCCAGTGATGTTTAATGCATGCCTTAATGATCTCGAAAAAGCGGTGAGCAGTGAGGTGGCAAATCTGCAGATGGCCTCAAATTGTTGCAGTTGCTCAGGATGAGGCTGTGAAGTGCATTTTTATGGCGAGGCCTCTGCCCAGGAACTTGGCCTCTGATGAGGAGAGCATTGGAGAGGAGAGGAGGAAATTCTATTTCTGCCAACAACAGATCCCAGAGCCTCCCTCTGGAATAGCCACAAATCCTGAGGAAAACGGCGTCCTGAGCCACTTCCTCTTGGACCAGAAAACAATAGCGGTGTGCTAAGCCTCTGCTGCATCCATGCACAGCCTTAAAGGAGCTACACTGAACCGCAAGACACCAGCATCCCCACATTTCCTAAAGATCGTGGTTGACCTACCTCAGATTCAGGGCCTGACACAGCAAGACAGGGAATTTACGCGCAATGAAATCCCAGTTTCAATGGCCTTAAATATGTGCTCAGCAGCACACCAGCCTGATGGACCAGGCTGTTTAATGCAGCAGTCTATAAAGCCATGGAAAACACTAAGGCTAAGTCCCATTGCACTTTCAACTTGCTTAAAGATGTTATGGTGTGTGCATTAAGATGCTGTGCTGAATCAGACCTGAGAAAAGCTCCTTGTAATGCCATGGTCAGCGTGTTAGATGGTATCATCTTGTATATGGGGGGAGCTGTCAAAACTCAGGAAGATGAATTGTATGTAGCTTCAAAAAGCATGCCTTTGCCTTCGTATTTTCATGTATATAATAGTGTTGTGGGAGCAGTAGTGAAGTGATAAAGCCAAGTCTCAAGGTAGCTCAGCAGAAATGAATAAATCTTTGTAATTGACAGGCCGTAATAATAATAAATACGTGAAGAGTTTATTTCTCCCTCTATCCAGTTAGAAAATTACTACATGGGAATACTTGCCAGCAATTGGGACTCTTCTAAATAATTACCAAGTCAATCCACTCTGCAACCTCTGCCAGCTTCAGCATCTCAATAATTAAAAAGGTATCACTTGTAGCTAATGGTAAAGAGAACAGATGTTTCCCCTTGGAAGCTTTTTCCTTCTTCTTTCCCGTAATTTTCACTGCTTTAAGCCGTACTGTGTCTGAGTATTTCCCAGTTATACTGGCACACCTGTTCCAGCAGGTCGCAGAGGCAAAGCCCAGTGTGAATCCACAGCCTGGAGCACATGAGGGGTGCATCTGCAGAGGCGAAGCTGGGTTTATTGTGCTGAAGGTCATCACTGTCGTTAGCTGGAGGGTGAAGCAGCAGCATGCTCTCTCTAAATTTGCTTGATACCCTTATCCATGTTCCTGCTGGTGCCATGTCACCTGAATGCCAGGCAGGCTGAAACACACAGCCATGTGCCCAGGCTGGCTGGGGAAGGAATCCTCAAAGCTTTTTCCACCTCTGGAAGTAGCTCATGCACAAAACTGGGATTCTTTGTCTACTAAAGTTTTGTACACTGCCCTTAGTCCAGCACCAGTCTGGACTGTGCTCAGTCTCCGCATTTTCTAAGTATGAATTTTGAGGGTTGTTCTTCCAGGCGTGAAATCATCTGCTTGATGGTGTTGTTTTGCTTTCCTCTGATGTTATAGCTCTTCTGTGGCCTGCTTTGCTTTGCTTGCTACTACAACTACACCATATGTCATTAGCACTCTATAAATGCCTCAGCCACCTCGAGGTGAAATAAAATATAAGAAATATGAACACATCACTGTTTTTTTTGGTTTGGGGCTTACAAGATGCTTGATCTATGACAGCATCTCAACAGGCAGTATGGTTGCTGCTGTTCAAAGTCTGTGTTTTACCCTGTGAAAGGGGATCATTGCTGTTTGCTAGCATTTGACATAGTGGAAATGACTGCTGGAATGCTACAGGTCACTAAAGGATGTTGGCAACAAAACTACAAACACTTGCCACCTTTAAAAGGATTCTTTCCATTCAAAGCTCAAGATTTATGATACTGTAGTGTTCTGGACTTGCACAGGAGATAAACAGAGTTACTAGTTTTGGTCTCAGCAAAACTCAGTCCTTGTGAACCCAATACCCAGCAGCATGGTAGTGCCATTGACACAGTTTTATGCTTGGTTGAGCTGTTGGTGACTCTTATCTCCCTGTTCCTGCATGGTATCCAAAGAGTAAAAGTGGCCGATCTGGTCCCTTTCTGGGGGCAAATGTGAGCAGGTTCAAATTTAAGCTGTCTTAAGTCAGCCAAAGCCTAGCTGGATGGTGTGACTAGCATTATCTTCAACCAGCTTTGACTCCATGGGTCAGATCTGCTTTTAAAAGAGTGCAGGCAGGGGAAGTGAAGACACAAATGAGGCAGTCAAAAGCCCATCTCCAGATCCATAAAACCTGTCACGCACAGCAGCTTCTTCCCCCGTGGTGACCGGTCACCAGAGCCACGGACAATAGGCAGTGCCCATATCAGTCCATCCAGCTGCACAAAGAGCAAGGGGTATCAGGGTTGAGGAGTAACCCCGCTGCCTGGATCCAGCCTACGGTAGCCCCAGGACCCCCATCCTCAGTGTACAAGACCTGCCAGCTTAGCTGAAGTTCCATTTGTGGACCCTAGCCTGGTCAGGTTTAATTTGACTTCCAGGTAAAGCTGTACAGACGCTTGCATCCTTCCTAAGGCAAGGAGGGGCTGGGTGAGGCAGGAATATCCTCATTTCCCTTCCATTGTCCAAATATCCTTTGCTGTGGAGGGGCTGCATAACGCCTGCCTGCCAGGACAGCTGGACAAGATCCATCAGCCTGCCTTGGCCGTGCTGCGGGGAGTATTTCCAAAAGCAGACGGGTGACATAGGTACTCTTATCATCTTGCAAGTCAACAGGACTTGTGCTCCTATGAAAGCTTTCACTCTGCGTGAGCAAAGGGCTTTAAATATTTTTAAAGCTACTCAAGAGGCATATAAATATTTGGGTATGGCCAGCCCTGTTTTAGACAAATAAAAGTACCTACAGGGACCCTGAAAGATGCCAAAGATCAGTGTGGCCTCCTCTGAAGGTTGCTTGTTTGTTCTGTTTGCTGTTCTGATCCCACTTTCCTCCTCTTCTTCAGCCCCTGCAGAGAAAAGTGGTGACATGATTTATAGATGTATTTCAAGTTATTTGAATATTTCCAGCCAGCCACCTCATTCCTGCTGCCTGCTCCAATGCCTGCTGTGCCAAGGGCTCCCTGAACAAAGGCTCAGGACAAATGAATCTTCATCTTCACTCCCACGAAACGTTTAAAAATAATAATCTTTTTCTATTATTTCCTTGTCTTGTTATTTTAATTTTTCCCCTGTGTGGACAGCAGCATTAAGCCCACTAGAGAATGAATGAATGAATGAATATCAATGAGATAGGGCAAAGATGGAATATACAGCAGTTCTTTCCCAAAGTTATAATGAAAATGTCTCCAGGGAGGTGGCATTGCAGCAGATAAGACCCACACATGCCATTTTTGAAAAATACCTCCTATGTGGGCAAGTTTGTTAATGTCCATTCAGGTTCACGGTGCACACACTCTTCTAGCAATTTTATGTTGTGATTGCCTCCTTTCTGTTACAGAGGTGCAGCTGGAGCCCAGGGATGCAACAGGCTGGGAACACTAGCAAGTTAGACCCAGGCTTTGCTGTGAACTCCCAAATCAAGGATTGTTTCTAATTATAAAATGCGTTACTTAGCTATTACAGGAATTGATTCCTTGCTGTCAGGGAAAAGAAAGAGAGATGTTCGTAAGGGAGGGCAGATACAGAGGGCAAGACAGTGTCTATCCCATCACAAACATCAGGCCAGCTACATCCTCCTTTCATAGCTTTCCGCTTGCCCTCTGTCTGAGCCCAGTCATTTGCTCAGGGTCCCTTTTGGCAGTGTCTCCTCTTCTGCAGCCATGGGGGTGCTCTCACAGCTCTCCAATTTTAGCAAAAACCAGGAGGGAACAGAATGTTTTTGTGAGATGAGGTCTCAAGACCGAAGCTGGGGCCCAAGACCAGTTTCTATAGCACAAGCTGGTGACTCCCTATATATGTCCCCCTTGGCCCTCCTTCTTTCCATAGTCCCCCAAAATAGGGGAAAAACGGCTGGGAAATACACGATATGTTTTCCTTGCAAGGCTGACCAGGTGTTACCCAGGTCTGGGGGCTTTCACAACCTCAATAAAGGAAGAATGACATGGCCCCAGCAAGGGGCAGACCAGAAAGCAGCATTTTCTGTGAAGCTGTGAGTGAAGAAACCCAACCTTGCTCTCTCCCTGCCAAAATATTCACAAAAATACCCATATTTAAAAGGAAATTTTATTTAAAAGCTAGTTAATTACACAGTTTTCGAAAAATATGAGTACTAGGCTTTTCGCTGCGAAGAAATGGCTCACAGTGGAGTAAACATTTTTCAAGCATCACAAGCATTTCTTGCAATGGAAAAAAAAAAAACAAAACATTTCCCATGGTAATTTCTGATGGTGAAAACAGGTCTTTCTGATCAAGAAGCATAAACACACTTGGCTTCTGGTTTAATCTCTTCTCAGTCTGCTCTCTCCTCGTTGGGCACAGGGGCAGGGTATCTGCCAGGAGGGCTCTGCAAGGGCTCATCAGCACAAAGCTCTGCACAGCCACGTCCTGACAGCCACAGTGGGACAGAAAGGACGGAAGTGGTAGCAAAGCACACTCCATTCAGGCAATGCTATGTCTGCAGCGTGCAGTGACATGGATACCACACACATGTAAGGTCTGAGGCTGTGATGGGCAGGAGGTGGCTGCGCAGAGGGGCCGGTAAACAGGCAGCAATGAACTGGGCTGCTGTGAGGGGGGAAAATATTAGGAGCCGTGAAAAACAGCACAGAAGCTTGCCAGCGGTTGGTGCAAGAGGTTGGGACGCTGTTAGAAGAGGGGTAAAAGAGCTGCTGGGGGAGGGAGGGCCAGCAAGGGGCCCTGGGGGAGGACAGAGGAAGCTCCTAACAGCCACTTCTCTCATCCAAACACTTGCTGCTGCCACATCTGCTCTAAGTGTGAGGCTGGCTGTGAGTGTAAACGCGACTAACTCTTCTGGCTACAAGCAGAGGCAGAGGAGGCTGCAGGAGCACATCAGTGGGCTGGGGGAGCGCAGGCAGTGTGGGCAGGAAATGCTCGCTCTCTTGCAAACCAGTTCTCATATTAACTCTGCAAGTCTGAGCGTCAAATAGCAAGGGGTTGCCAAGTTTTTGCAGAAAGCATATTTTTGCAACTAAGCAATGTCCATGGACTTGTGCTTTGTATGTAAATACTTCTCCTCTAACTATAGTGGTAGCCCTGCTTTGGGGTCCTCTACCCCTAGCACACTTTGAGCATCACTGGGAACAAACAGCAATGTGTTGCTTTGGTCCTGACCGAAAATGCATTTTCTTTTCATCATCTTTCTGAACTGCGTAATCACCAAGGCAAAGAAGTGGTTGATTGTTTTTGGTTTGGTTTGGTTTTTTTTTTTTTTTTTTTTGGTACGATAAAAAACTCAATGCTGCCCTCTGTCAGAAATGCAGCAGTACTGGTCTTAAATTGCTTGTCCTTATTTAACAAGTATGACGGTTTCTTTCCGTGGGGCTGCTTTTAACCATAAATCCCACTCATCACATCCAAGCTCACTCATAAAGGTGAGGGGGTGACCCAATTGCTTTCCACTGCGCTACTGCATGTGCTAAACATCTGATGGTGATTAATAACACACCTCAACTGCTCAGCTATTTACGGTGACGGCTAACCTAAGGATGACTTAATGAAAAGAAGACATATTGCTGCCCAGGTAAATAAAAGAAATAGTGCTGTTAAAACGTGTGTTCGGTGCAGTTTAAGTGGAAGAATACATGGGCACTCTTTTAAATGCTGATTAACCTGGCATGGAGGATAACTCCCGTTTCATGAAGGCCAAGTTGTGGTAAGCCCCACAAGGTATCCTGGCAGAAAGACAGCCCTCCCAGTCTGGCACAGCCCCCCCAGCTGGTGCTGGTCAGTCCCATGCAGTGTGGCTGTAAAACACGTTTGTGGTGGTGGTGTCCATCCCACCCCCCTGGAGGTCCAGGGCTTGTGCCATCTGGACCTCTGCCCAGGGGTGGTTTTAACACACCAGGAGAAGCAATTGCCTTTAAAAGGATAAATTACAGCCCTTAGCAACATAGCTATCAAATAAATAGCTAAATCCAGAGCTGTTTGGTCCCAGCACACTGTGCCATAGCCTCTTAAGAGCAATCAAAAGAAGAGTGCCATTACAGGGGACACTGCCTGGCTAATTCACCTCTCGACAGGGACTGCTGAGATTTACAGACTTACAGATTGCTGCCTGCAACCCCCAGCAAGTGGGATGCATGTGTTGGGAATCCCACAGCTGCCCCTGGAGCACATCTGGGACACCTTTTCTCCAGCACTGTGTCCCACAGGCAGGTGAGTCTCTCTCCACAAGTGCCCGACAGCCATGAAGGCGATCAGATGGCCAAGAGAGCAGTGAGAGTCTTCATCCTACTTGCACCCCAACATGAGTCACCTTTGTGCTCCTGCTTGGGTCACCAACATGTGTTCCTTTCACATCCCTGCAACGAGACGCTACGGAGGAGCTCACCTTGCAGGCACCCTGCCTGCAGCTGCAGCAGATCTGCCCTTGGAGGCCACTTCAGACATCACAGCCACGCTCTCCTGCAGGGCTTGGCAAGGAAAGGAAATCTGCACTTGTAAAACACCACATTTGGTCTGGAGCCACAAGCACAAAGCACTGGGATGCATCACTTTACAGGCAGGTGTTGCCCTTGAGAAGGCACAGGGGTCTGGGATGAATTTTCCTGAACACTGGTTGAAGACGCTGAAGATTTTGCTTGGTTCCACAATGAGTCACTGAAACTCAAGAAAGGCAATTCACCAGGGAAATCAAAAGCAGTAATTAAGAGAACATAGTAATTAAAAATGTATCCTAAGAGATCCTGTACGTGACATCCGCACCAGACGGAGAAACATGCCTTCATCCACCCCAGGTTATACGAAGTCTGGAGAAAGCTGCAGCCACAAAGTCACCATGGTTACAGATGCACAGAACTGAGAGCAATGAGACATCCTGCTCTGCCACGACCACAGCATGCATCTTTGAGCTGTAGCTATTTAATTGACCCTGAATTATGCAATTTAAAAGGAAAGAACCCCAGAAAGTCCTGATATGCTCAGGCGTATAAAGGTAGTCAGATAAGATAAGAGATTTTAATATATGCACACTATACAGGGTGTGAAGAAGAATAGATATTACGTTATGGGACTGTAAATTGAGGTACTCACTATGCAGTCCTCATTCGGCATCCAAAACTTCTGCTTAGATTTCATTGTATCACCTTCTGTCCAAGAAATGCCTGCATTTAACACACTGATGTATTATGTGTGTATTTGTGTGCATGTATACTAAGATGGAGTTGTAATACATTATAAACCCTACATACTAATTATCACATGCTAATGTAGCAAATTAACCAAACATTAGTTTCCATCAAAATCAGATTTCTTTCACACACAAGGTACCAGAAACAAACCCATGCAGCCTGATCAGAGTGGAAATGATGGGTGCATAATAACCGCTCGAATACACTTTCAATTCTATTTTGCTGACATAAATCCTAGTAATAAAAGCATAAGAAAGCACCGAGGGTTTTAACATCACTATATTTACTGCATATGATAAAGAAACTGGATTTCACTGTCTGAATGCATTCCCAAGGGCACACATATACAGACATGGTTTTAGAGTAGTCGTAGTAAAATCCAGCCTGACTTTCCAGATTTCTTAAGGTGGCTTGCTATTTTTCCAAACAATATCTTCATCTGATGCTGAAGGGCTGCCCTGAGTTAATGCATAAGCACTGGTGCAGCAAACTTAGTGGGCAGTATCTTGAATCTATAAGCAAGTGTACAGACAGGAAGAAGTTGTTTGGAAACACAGGCTGTGTCTACAGCAAGAAATAACTCACCTAATGATAGGATAAAGAGCTAGGTCCTATCTCTGGCCCTGAGGTTCCCAGTCCACAGGACTGTATTGACCCACCTTCCTTGTCCTAGTCACCAGAGAGCAAGCAGCTTTTCTGTGGCAGTGTGGAGGCTGTTCCTCCCTCCTCGAGGAGGGATACAAATAGGACAAGCAAATTACATCCTCGTGCTTGTACTTCTTGCACAGATGTGGCTCCTAGCTACAATTTAAGGCTTGCCGCAGGTGCGTGGATGGAGGTACAGCAGCTTCCACTGAGCCACGGGGTTGATTGCATCTCACTGGCAGTTTGCAGGATTGCTCTTCTGAGATGAGGCTGGCTCTCAGCAGATGCGTTGGGTAGCTGGCCTTGTTTCTGGGAAGAGAAGGGAACTAAACAGCAGCCCTTTTTTCCTCAAAAATCTGAGCTTTCTCTTAGTTTTCAAAATATGTTTGTGATTCCTAAGCTATGGCTACTCAGTATAAAGGGTAGAACAGTTTTCCTTGGAAGCACTGTAAACACCTGGTCTATAGATAATAATGCATCATGACACAGAGCAACTTGTTTCAGACACCAAATTTCAGCAAACCTGTTACAAATGTTGGTTTGTAGGCAATAAATTTACTGGCAGCATTTGGCTGTAAAGGATTATAACTGCTGGGCTGGTAATAGGATTCAGGCATTACATAAACCCTGATTAGAAAGGTAGTCATTTGCCTACACATACATGATTACACCTTAGTCATGTCACGCTGCTGTCTCAGCTCAATTTCCCTGGAAGTAGGTGACCAGGGACTGTAATATCTACTGTGACATGGATCTGAAAGTGTTTAGGTGTGAACTGTGCTGTGTGGTGTCCCTTGACCTGGACAGGACAGTCCACGGGCTTCTGCGGCAGCTGAAACAGGTGCTGAAAATTTAACTTCCGCTACTAAGCCTCCTTCACCCTAAAAAACAAGGTCTTGGAACCAGTCTTTTCTCAAAATCTGAATTTTTATGAGCACTTACTTTCCTCTGTGCTACCCAGTCATTTAACTGCCTGGAGCATCAGACTGCCCATCTGTGCTCCTCACACAGGTTCTTGCTGCTTGTATCAGCCTCGTAGGCTTTGCTGGCTAAATGAGAGATCGCTTTCCACTTGAATTGTTCAAATATCAGTAGGGGGCATTATTGTCTGTGGCTGCCTGGTCTCACAGCGCTGCCATTCCTTATTTTATTCTAAGGAAGCCTGTCCATGAAAAGATTATGTGGCAACTAGAGAACTAAGCTCACTTTGGTGGGTAATCCTACCAGGAGTTAATGATGCTAGTAACAAAGCCACAGCTGAGGGGCTGGGACCATAACAATCATACTCACTATCTATTTGAAGAAATGATCTGTAGCATAAATTTTTCTATAATACTCTCATCAGTAGAATCAGATGTTTATAGCTCAGATGAATTTTGTGGGCACCTTCTTTGCTACATTAAATATCACTGTCTCATAAGAAGAAAGAGAAGAGGAATACAGTCTACCGCAACTAGACTATATTCTACAAATATATAGACTATATTTCTTCCCATTCAAAGATGGGAACATATCTTGAGATTTCCACGCAGAAGAGTGGTATTTTGCAATATTACCCTTATAATACTTATGTTTTTAAAAGACCCCAGATCCCATTCACCTCCAAATTTTCACAATGTGTCAGCACTCAGGGTCTCTCCTCTGGTCAGATTTTCATAGGATCATAAAATAATAGAATAGTTTGGGTTGGAAGGGAGCTCCAAAGCCCATCTAGTCCAACCCCCTGCAATGAGCAGGGTCCTCTTCAACTAGATTGGGTCGTTCAGAGCCCCATCCAGCCTGGCCTTGAATGTCTCCAGGAATGGGGCATCTACCACCTCTCTGGGCAACCTGTTCTAGTATTTTACCACCCTCATTGTAAAAAATTTCTTCCTCAAAATTTCTTCTTTCACTAATCTTTGTCTTTGGAACAAATGGAGTTGTCTTCAAACATGACCTCCAGCAGTGCTCTGGCATGAGCTTGTGTGTTGGATCCAATTCATTCATGTTCAGAGGAACTAGCAGAGGGATCTATGTGCCACTAACACCCTGAAAATTGGACTTACAGAGTCTCTTTGCATACTTTTCCCTTGAGACCACTAAAAGGGGGTGAATTTCAACTCAAAATTGAACTTCATCTTCAAGCTAAAATGTTATTTTGATACCTGGGCTTTACGTACTAAATATTTCTATTCCAGCCCAAGGAGAGAAATGCTAATCCAATAGCTTTCATCTTTCTAGAGTCTCTTTCCCATCTCATTCCCCAGCCATACTCTGGGGTCTGCTCTGGGTAGAAGAATATGCTGCAAGGAAGGTTGAACAGATGGGCCCGGTTTTTCTTTAACAGTTGTGTATTTAGCCACTAGCCAATATGAAAGAGCTAGGATTATTTTTATTGCACAGCCTTCTCTATGGAACAACTCAGTCATTCACTCCAAGAAGGAGCAAAGACTCCTCCTTTTCTCCATTCCTGTTCCAGTACTCTGATGAAACCCATCAGATCAGCACCACACACAATGAAGAAGTGCAAATGATTGTTCTGTCCCTTGAACTGGAACTTAGTTGTGGACACCAGCCTCTTCTAGGGCAGCACAGGCATTGTCATCAGGAGTAACCCCACCTCATCTGGTGCTCTTCCCAAGAGAGAGACCGATGCCACCCAACTTTGAAAATGAAGCAAGAAAACCTAATAGTACTGCTACGAAGGTTAGATTTGGTTTGGGACAATGAGGACTGACAGCTCCTAAACACATTTCCAGTGAATGTTAACTCTTGGCTGCTGCAGCTCTCCATATGACACTGGTTTCTTTCAGACCAATAATAAAGAAAGCCTGTGGTAGAGACCGGGGAAAACTAGAAAGCTACAAACAATTCACAGATTTCAACCAAGCTCAAGTGAAAGAAGTGATTTCCAAAGTATTGGTTTGCATATTTACTATATTGTATGCATCCTATACCAAGAATTGCTAGCAGCATTCTTGCCTGTGAAGCACAGTAATTACAATTACACGTCTTAAAGAAGTCCAGTACTTCACCTTAAACAACTCAAACTCCTTTTGCCAAACTCATCTGCAAGGAAGTCTTTTTGATGACATGTTTGGGAAGTCACAATGGCTGTCAGGTTTGACTTCAGTGTAAGCATCTCTTCACATGACACACCACTTTTGCATGTGAAAAAGAAGATTAAAGCACTTTCCCCACTGGGTGCTCCTCTACAAGTTAATCGAAGTGCTAATGTGCAAATGTTCTTTTGATGTGACCTTTTAAATACCCTACACAGCAGGCTGTTTAGGTTTTTCATGAAGAAAATGGAAAGAGACCCAGTGGGTGCCTGAAGTAGTGCATGCTTGTTATTACACATCACACTCATCATAACATCCTATGAGTTGATGCGCCTGTGATCTCTTTTTTTTTAAACATCTAATGCAGTCACTAGGAGTTGCCACTGCAGTGGTGCTGTCTGTGGAAAACAAAAGCATCAAGGAGAAGGGACGGGTTTAAAATCTACAATTTAAATCCAAATGGCACAAAAGAAAGAGTCTGATTTTCTTTATCATTTCAGGTGTGAAGCAGAAGTTGACCGCACAGGAATCATTTTAATAATATAAGTGAAATGGGGTGTGTCATCTGTAAGTGAGGGAGCAGGGGAAAGGCAGCTGCGGTTCACAGGGGGATGCAGCTGCAGGGAGATGGAGCGGCTTCAGCTGGAGATGATTCTTCTGTCAGCACAAAGCGCAGGAAGGGAGAGCTGGGGCATACTCACGGACAGCAGTGCTTTGAGAGAGAAGGAAAATGGTGCTGTCTGAGAGGTGCTCTGCGTTTCTGTGAGATGCGTGCAAGGTCTCAGATTCCCTGCCCAAAATACAAAGGTAAATGTTTTATGTTTTTTTCCACAAGGGAAAAAAAAAAAAAGATATAAAAGAGAAAAGAAAAAAGTTAAAAAAAAAAAAAAGAAAAGAAAAAAGAAAAAGGAGGAAAAGGGAAAATAAAAAAGAAAGAGGAGAAAAAAGGAAAAAGCAGGAAGAAAAAAGGAAGAAGAAGAAAAAAGGAAGAAGAAGAAAAAAGGAAGAAGGGGAAAAGAAAAAGAAAGAAGAAAAAAGAAAAAGGGGGAAAAATAAAGGAGAAAAAAGAAGAAAGAAGGAATAAAAAAGAAAAAAGGAATAAGGAAAATGGAAAAGGAAAAAGGAAAATGGAAAATGAAAAAAGGAGAAAAGGAAAAAGGAAAAAGGAAAAAAGAAAAAAGGAAAATAAAAAAGGAAAAAGGAAAAGGAAGAAAGGAAATGGGAAAATAAAAAAAGAAAAAAGGAAAATAAAAAAGTAAAAAGGAAAAGGAAAAAAAGAAATGGCAAAATAAAAATGGAAAAGGGAAAATAAAAAAAAATAAAAAGGGAAAATAAAAAAGGAAAAAAATAAAAAGAGTGGGCAGGTTGCTCTCACCCTGGAGACTCTTCATCCATTCTCCTGCTAAATTCTCTGTTAAACAGACAGGTGCTGAATTCATGTTACCACCTTGAAGTCCTGTGTTCCCAGTGGAACACAGCCTTATTCTTTGTCTTCTTTTAATTTGTTTTGCTGCGTTACTTAAAAGTTGAGCTCCTAGCAACATGCTTCCTGGGACAGGCAGAATCCAATAAGGGGAGCCAGCTTTAACAACAAAACGGGCGTTAGCTGGCCAGAGCCCTCCCAGTTCCCTGTTCTCTTCAACCTCTGCAATACCTAGGGCTGCTAGGAAGGGTATGGTTCTGGTAAGTTGTGTGCAAGTTCAGAGGGGATAAATATTCCCATTTTAATGCAATGCTATGCAAGGATTGGCAGTGGGTATGCTTTCCTTCTGGCTGGCTGCATCCTAAGGAAGCAGAAGGGCTGGTTTCCCTTCTCAGTCACGATCCAAAAGAAGGGACAAAGAGAGTAGACATGACCTGCCAGAGGAGAGGTGGGAGAAGGATGGATCTACCAGCACTTTCCCAGGAGGTGGGCAACAGGGATCACTAAGCAGAAGAATCAGCCATAGCTCACCCCCACTTAGTTTTGGGAACCACAATGTTTGTTCTTGTGTGAGAACAACTAACAGATTTCTGAAAATGAAGTTAATGTGTCAGAAGGGAGACCAGGGTGAAACCCAGGGATTTCTTAGCATTAGGTTTGATGTTTCCTGTTGTTTTTCAGGATGGACACAGCTCTCAGCCGCAGCCAGTGGAAAGCTGCAGTCTTGGAAGGGGGTATAGTGCCTGCTCACTTTCATAACTGTGTTTCATTAAAGAAAGGTGACAAAATTTAGGCTATGCCTTGTACACTGGGACAAAGCTCACATCCTACCAAAAACAGGTACAAAGAGCAACAGGCTGGACTGCTGTCACAGCTCAACCATGATATGAAGCAGGAATGGTTATCTTCTATGTCTAAAGATCATACCTTTGTTATGGAGGTGTAAGACATAAAACTGCTTTCTTTACCTCTAAAACCACTTTCTAAAAATAGGGTATGCACCCCCAAAACCATACGTGCACAAAGGGTATCATAGGTCATTAGAGATGTAGAAGGGATTCAGAGAGTGAGGATGATATGCAGGATAAATACTCTTAAAAAAGATCAAAGTTTTCTCCTGTGTGATGGCACAGTATCAATGTCAATAATCACTCAGGATTTCAGACAGGTGACCTGGAAGAGATGGCTGAAGACTCTCCAAACGACTGCTCAACTCAGTGAATTTCAGATGTCAGCAGGTTAAACTTCAGCATCTGAGCTAACCAGTGACATGGTCACTTGCTCAAATTAGGCATCCTAAAATACATTCTACCCACAAGCTACCGCATATTTTCCAGAGAGGTGCAGATGGACACTTGGGAGCCACAACACAGGCTAAATATATATATATATATTTAAAAAAAAAAAAAAAAAGGAAAACAAACATTCTGCTAACCACAAGTTGGCAGAAAGGACTGTTGAAAATCCTGTCCCTGAAGAGCTCATGAATAAAGGAAAGAAGCTCTTTGGAAAGAGAGAGGGAGCTTGTGAAAACGGAAGTGAACCACATCTTTATCTGTTATCACCAGCCTGAAGCGTTAACCGCTCTTTTATTTTGTTAAAACCATTACATGTAGGAAAAAGGAAACCACTCCTTTGTGAAGACTTTGTTTTGTTGTTTTATTAAAGAACAAAAGCCATTTCAAGTTACCACTTGCTGATGTTTTGTTTCTTGAACAGTAGCATGAAGCCTTGTGGTACTGAAACCCAGCTGACACATCACCTTGGCACTTTAAGCAGTAACATCCAAGTGGTATTTCATTTAGTTTGCAAAATCAGGTGCTTAAGGTTTGCTAAAGGCAGATCTGCAATCTTAATTCATCCTTTTGTGTGTACAGACTGGAATCAGGCAGAGTTTACAGGCTGTGTCAAAAGGAATGGATGGGGCATATTAAAAATTACATTAATTGTTAAATTTTACTTTGTGATATGTGACTAAGAAGGTCAGATCAGCTGTATCAGGCCATATCAAATGTCCAAATTTAAGTAGTCACAGGTTGGGTTGCAACAGTCTGGTGAACACACAGATACATCGCACATTTTTAGTAATGTCTGTTACCAACAGTAATTCTCTCAAAAGCAGGACATGGGTCCGTGTTAGAGGAATTCCTGCCAACAAGAATGTGAGGATGAAAGAAGTTGTCGTGATAGAAGCACATCTTTATGCAGAACAGCAGATGTCAGAGTGTAGGCACACAAGTGGGGAAACTGAGTCAGACAATGGAGAGGCAGGAACATCATCGAATAGGGGGGTCATTCTCAATGACAGAGACACCAGGCACTGACACTGGAGGACTTGTCATGACAAGACGTGGTTAGCCGGTCTCATATCCACCCCATATGGAAGAAGAGTGATTAAGTGCATCCCCCTGCTCTCAAGTGATCCTCCCTCTCCTGCCCCACAGGTGGCAATGTCTCAGCATCATTCCTGCTGCTCCCAAAACCACCTCTGGGTTGGACGTTGCTCAAAGCAGAAAAGAACTGATCTCTTAGGACCTGTATAATGCTTCTCGTGGGATGTAGGCCAAAGTTCTTCCATTTTCTGCTGGACGGCTTTCCTCCACCTCAGCAGTTAAATGTGTCACGGCGTTGTCATTTGAAATGGACAGATTGCAGAACACCAGAAATAGCAAAGCATCATCAGTTCAGTTGCTGAATGACACGAGGTACTAAGAGTGATGAATCTTTCCTACCCGGACAAGAAATGATTGATTTGAATAATTGCTCGAGAATATTCACATGACACTTGAACACAGTCACTGTCATGATTACCAATGTCTCTGTTCCTCACAGCAAGTCTATAATTGGCAGGAGTGTCTCAGATAATTTATACAGCAACAAGATTTTCACACTTTCCCAGTTCTGGACAGTTGCTAATATTTCATGAGACAGTCACTTTATCATACAAGGGAGGTTTCACAAGCTTTTGGCACATCTGTTGATGCTGACTGTCACTGAATTTCTCAATTTTCCTGTCTTTTTTATTCATTGTCACTAGTAGCTACCTATTCCTTTGAATTGTAGAGGTTTGTATTTAGCTGTGGTATTAGATTAGTGCAAGCCTTTTTCTGTATTTAAGAACATCCACTTGAAGTCCACATATGAATGTCTTCGCAACCCCGCTACGAGAGAAAGCTCCTTTTTTCTCAAATGCCTCAATAGCTTGCCTGTACGATGTTGTTAAATAAATGAATGGCTAAATAAGTAAGGTGTTTGCTTATCTGTCCCACATTCCAAACTAAGCAGACAACTCCAAAATCAAGCAGAAGTTGTCACCACTCCACAAGGAGCCAGAAAAGAGCTACCCTCTGTCACTTTGCTGTCACACTAGCACAGATTGTCTCATGCCACTCACTTCTGCAGTCAGTGAGATCCGATTGCTAGTGGCAGAAAGCAGGGGTCGGTGCCCTGGTAGTGGGACTAGTAACTCTTTTTGTTCTCTTAACATCACCATTAAACTACCAGATAGCTTTAATTGATATTCTTAGAAGTGCTTTCAGTACCTCTTTCTATAGAATAGTCATGGTTTGAAAGACATGGACCAGTTGGAGAGGGGCCTGAGGAGGCCACAAATACGATCAGAGTGCTGGAAGAGCTCTGCTGTGAGGACAGGCTGAGAATTGGGGTTGTTCAGCCTGGAGAAGAGAAGGCTCTGGGGAGACCTTATTGCAGCCTTTCAGTACTTAAAAGGGGCCTGTAAGAAAGATGGGGACAGACTTTTTAGCAGGGCCTGTTGTGATAGCACAAGGGGTAATGGTTTTAAACTAAAGGAGGGGAGATTCAGGTTAGACGTGAGGAAGAAATTTTTTACAATAAGGGTGTTGAAACACTGGCCCAGGTTGCCCAGAGAGGTGGTAGATGCCTCATCCCTGGAGACACTCAAGGCCAGGCTGGACAGGGCTCTGAGCAACCTGTTCTAGTTGAAGATGCCCCTGCTCATTGCAGGGGGGCTGGACTAGGTGACTTCTGAAGGTCCCTTCCAACCCAAACTGTTCTATGATTCTATGGTTTGCCTACTTGTTTAATAGCACGTGTGCTCATTTCACCTCATTTTACTTGCAACACGAGAAACAAAAGCTTAACCTTCCTTGGCAACACCAGCAATTACCCAGACCTTGGGCTGGAGGGGTGAAACACCAGGATCAGAGCAGCACTTTCAGAACACCGAGTGCCCTCATTGGCATGTAGACACGAATCACTTCAGCGGCAGCGTTGCTCAGCGGCAGATTTTTTATTTCTTTTTTTACTCTTGCATCAGTGTGTGAAAAATTGATACCAGGGGGTAGGTACTGATGATTATACAGCTATTACTGGCTGTCAGGTACTCCAGAGAGTGGGGTCACTGCTTGCATTTTCCAAATGAGAGACAGTTTAATGAAATCTTGCTCTTCGGAGGCAACGAAGTGTCTATCCTCTCCAAACAAATTCATACACCTGAGGTAGAATGATATGAATATGTATAATTTCTTTAGTGAATTACATGAATTTGTAAGAGAGGTTTGAGGCATGTAGCACTTCCAAAATCTCTCATTCAGCTCTCTCTACTGCCCGCATTTAAAATATGCTGAGCCGATGTGCAGAGAGTTACATGATGCCTTTAGTCCCGAATGGCTTCACTGATGCTTTTTGGCTGAAACGGTGTTCTTTGGCAGGATGATCATATAGCAGCACACTCCATGGACATCGCTTGTTACTTCTTACAAGACTTCAACCACTGGTGCTCAACCAGTTTTACACACTGGCTGGTTGTCCCACAAGCTCTGTTGAGCTGTGACTGCATCACAGGCAGAATGCCCCATCTCTTGGGCTGTGTGTTTCCCTGCCCCCACCTAATCAAATTTACAAAGCTGACATTTAAAAAAACATCTGGGTAGCTCGATCCCAGCAAGATCCTGCCAACACCTTGTGTAGATGCTTCCATCTGTCCTGGTCTAGGAAGGTTAACAGCACCACTGCCCACCAAATATTCATTTGTGCATCACAGACATAGTGAAAACCGAGGGAGGGCAGAGGTGATAGGTAAACAGACAAAAGAGCTGAGGCAACATTGCACACAAACACACACAAAGAAGCTGCTGGATCTAGTTGACTTCAGCTGAGCAAGCCTTGGAATGCTGCAGTCCAGCATGTTGAAACTCATGAGCAGGGACATCAGCACTTCTGCTGGATGGGGGCAGCTTCCAGGGATCAGGCCTTCTGATATTTTCTCATTCAAAAAGGTTGCACATACAAAGGGAGCTATAAGCCAAGTGCAGAAGGTGAGGTAAGGATGTGTAAGGTGGAAACATTTCAATATTTGCTTTAGGCTGGAGACATAGCTCTATCAGACTATAAAAGGTGGCTCAACTTTTTAAGTCCTACTTGTGAGCCCATCCTCTGTCCATGTCTCTGAAGGCTAATTTATTTCCTAAGCAGTCACCTCAGACGTGGTTCAGGCAATCTAAGTGTTTGATACCATGCTGAAACTCAAGTTGAGGCTAGGTCTCTAGGGGCCATTAGAGCAGCTGAGAATGTCTTTATACGTCCCATGTCATATCTACCAGCCCTGTGCAGACGTCTTGGGCAACCCAAGCTGACTAAAATGGCAGTAGGCACTCACATCTGGGCACCTGAAGTGACTGTCTCCTCCACCAGCATATTCACATTGCTTTCACTGGGTATCCCCTGTCAAACCTTGTGTTAAGGAAAACACTTCCCTACCCCTTAGAGGTGGTAGGCTTAAACAGACACGTGTCTATAAACTTGATACTCCAAGCAAAACAAATGAACTACTTTACATAAAAAGTTTATCAGATTATGCTATTTTCCTGTTGCAGATTATTCTGAAGCAGACATGACGATATATCACCACAATCCTATGAATATTTCATGGGAACACATTTCAGCTTATGAGTGTTCTTTTTTTTTCTCGAATGATTATGTCTTTGTCTTTGGCCATCCATTGTCTGTGATACGTGACTGGCCACTTAATTAAAATTACTGTAATGTCTGGCTTTTTGACTGGTTCATTAAATATTTCATAACAAGGAGGAAAAGTGGCACTGCAGATGGCATTTATGTGAATATGCAAGCAGGTATTTGTGAAATCTTAGTCAAGATTTCTACTCGCAAATGCTTTGGGAAAATTAATGGAGATCTCTAAACATTGTTGAAATAAATAGTGAGCTTTTATTCCAACAAATTTTAATAAAAATTATGACAATTATGATTATTTTGCACTGTCGCTCTAGTTATAAGGGTGCGGATCAAGCATTCTAAAGTTTCTCTAGGGCTGGAGTACAACTGACAAACCTAACAAGAAACAGAGTAGATGGGATCTCTTGCAGTGGATTTCATTAGCATCATAGTTCTTGATCAAACTCTGGAAAACGAATCTCAGAAGCCTGGCATTTGCCTTATTAGTGTATATGAGCTCAGCACTAAAATTCACAGAGACCATACCAAAATTAAACTTAGAGTACCAATGAGTATTTCTGAAAAACCTCAGTTCTTGTATATATCTCTTGTAAGACAAGTTAGTGCTTCGGATCAGTAGCTACAAAATTTGAAAGACAGAAAAAGAGGCTGGAGGAAGGAGTACTAAGTAACTAAATTTTATTTCCCCCAAGCGACTATCAGCTTCTCAGAGGCAAACATTTAAACGGTTAAACTTTTACATTCATTTCCTGCACGCATGTTTAGCACTCCTATCACTCTGGGAGCATTTAATTACGCATACAAACGCCCGCTAACGTGAAATATGCTACCGAACCACTAACTGTCCTTCTCATCGACTGAAAGCACCGTGCGTGTGTGGAAATGGAAAGCTCCCCTGTGAAATCAAAAGCCTTGGTGAAGTCAATGACAAGAAGCCCCACTGACTTTGGGAGAGACTGGATCAAGCAGAGGTGCTGTACGCACACACGTCCAAGTGCTCGGTCGATCTGACTTCTTTGATCAGACTCAGCATGTTCTTGATGATCTATTCAAGCCGTAATAATCTCAGGGTTGCTTTGGTGAAGTCTGAACTTACCAAACCCTACCATGTCAATGTGACCTGACTTGGTTGTCACGCTTTCACAGAATCACAGAATGGTTGAGGTTAGAATGGACCTCTGGAGATCATCTAGTCCAACCCACCTGCTAAAGCAGGTTCACCCAAAGCAGATCACACAGGAATGTGTCCACACGGGTTTTGAATGTCACCAGAGAAGGAGACTCCACAACCTCTCTGGGGAGTCTGTTCCAGTGCTCTGGCACCCTCAAAGCAGTTTCCTCTCACATTCAGACAGAAACACCTGTACTTCAGTCTGTGCCCATTGCCCCACATCCTATTGCAGAGCACCACTGGAAAGAGTCTGGTCCCATCTTCTTGACACCCACCCTTGAGATATTTATAAACACTGATGGAATCAATGGGTGGGAAGGAACCTTCCTCTGGAAAAGGTGCGGGTGTCTGCTATCTGTCAGGTTTTTCTGGTAGATTTGAAGCCATGTACTCATAATAAGGATGATTGCCCTCTGCTTTAGCATCTACATTCTGAGTGGAAGGAGCCAAGAGGCCAGGGAGTGCAGGCAGCAAGCGGGGAGGCTCTTGGGCAGAGGAAGGCTGAGAGTCAGGGAGGGACCCTGAGGGACGGCGAAAGGTCAGTGTGGGAAGGCAGTTGGGAGGACTGCAGGAGGGTGAGGTAGAGGCTGAAGGAGATTTGAGGAGGAGATGAGGAGCAGTGAGTGAGTGATGCTGGTGACTGGGAGAAGCAAAGGGGTTGAGGAAGCTGACTGGGCGGCCTGGGGAGAAAGGCGTGAGGGGAACCACCACCGGGCTGAGGGATGATTGGGACCGGCTAGAGGGTCTGTACCAAAAACCGCACCAGGGAGCCCATCCTGAGGGGACATGGCACCCAAGCAGCCCCGAACTACACCCCCCATAACGCCTTTCGCAGCGCTCGGCACTGAGCATGCGCGGCAGCCGCCGCTCTCCCGAGTGCGGCGGGCGAGGGGCCGCCCGTCCCCCTACCCACCGCCGCCGAGAGCGCGGGGGAGGCGGTGCCGCTCGGGCCCGCCCCGCCGCCGCCACGGCCCCTCTCGGCTGACAACGCCCGCCTGCGAGGAGGTGGCGGCGCCGCCCGCCGCGGGCGGGGAGGCCGTGAGGAGGCGGTAGGGGCCGGGCCGAGCCGAGGGGGCGGTTGCTGCCGTTGGCGCCGCGGGCGGCAGGTGAGGCGGCGCGGGGCGGCCGTGGGGCGGCGGCGGCCCGGGCCGGGCACCAGCGAAGGGCGGTTCGCGGGGGTCGTCGGCGGCTACCGCCTCTTTCCTGAGGGGAAAGTGGGGTCGGGGCGGTGTCTCTGGTGATCGGCGGCGACTCCACAATGGGGAGGCACGGGGCGGAGGTGGGAACAAGCCGGGATTTTCCCCCAGAGCTCCCCGCAGAGTTGCCCAGAGCGGAGCTGACCCCTTGGACGTGGAAAGCTTTCTGCTTCAGAGCCGGGGAGTGAAAGCGATCCGACAGCAGGGGCAGGCGGGGCTGTGAGGGTTGGTTCTTGCCTGCACCGTTGAAACGCGGTTCAATTAAAACTCAAATAACCTCCCTAGAGGTCAAAGACGCTGCAGGTTTAAAGCCTACCAGGGCAAGTAAAGATGTAATTATGTTCTCCTGACAGTTTTCCTTGATGGTTGAGTGCCTTGGGAACCCCCGCAGACACCTGTCTTCAGCTTTGAAAGCTTAGCAGTCCTTGTGAATTTGGCCCCAGTGGATACCGGTGCTGAATTTATTGCATCCTGCCCCTTTCAATTATTGTGTGCTGACTAAGCATGGTGGAAAAGTTTCTCTTGCATATGTCAGCTCAGGGTGCGTTGTACATGCATGCTCTGAGGTCAGGCTTACCCACTCTGCGTGTGTCTTCCAGCTTCCTTACAGCCCCTCTCAATTAACCCAATGTTTTAATGGGTTATTAAGATAATGGCTGCTGCTTTGAAGAAAAAGAAAAAAAAAAAGAAAAGGGAAGAGGCATGCTCTTCTCAAGTAATAAAAATAATGACTGTATCTGAACAACTGGTAAAAGGAAGGGAACATATTGGTGTTTTCACACCAGTGCCATAGTTGGATAACTATTGACAAATGCTGACTTTTAAACGATGACTGCTGATTCAGGAGAATATGTTGACTTTGGTAATAAAACAGTAATGGCTCTTTTAATAGCGATCTCAAAACACTTGAATTGATAGATTGGCTTGTTAGCTCAAGTCTTGACTTAGCTGAGAACCAGAAGAGCTCTTATTCTCTGGGAGGATCTTCTCCCCCAAACAAATCTGACATATGCTAAACTCATCAACTGTAAGACAGGGTGTTTATTTTGCAGTATCATTTACAAAAATGTGGTGGATACCAAATGCATGAACTAGATACAGAAAACCAGCTTTGCAGTCTGCTTTTCTGCAAGAGTGCATTTTGATGGGTTTATGATTGCAAGGTGACAGTTTTACTTGGAGTCTCAATTTTGTGTTCCCTATGAGAGCAGGTCACATTCAGTTACTGTTCCCCGGAGTTTTTAAGAGATTTGTATCTGGCCTGTGTTCTAACACAGCAAGGTCTTTAGGAGATGTTTTAAAACAGAGAGACTTAGAGATCTTCCACTAGTAAAGCTATCATTTTATTCAAATAAACAAATACATAGATGATTCCTCCCAGCAAAAGAACCTGCTTTTTATTTTAAATGGCTTTTCGAACCAGAGCGTGTCTCGGCTGTGAAGGAGCAGATTTTTCTAGGAGTGGTGGGAGCCAGGAGGAATCACGAAAAGGAAAGTGGCACAAAGGAAAGCATTAAACCGCAGAGCTAGAACCATATCAGAGGTTCTGAGCTGTACAGACAAAATTTTGCCTTCTCACACTGTGGGACAACAATTTATTTGATTGTTATCCATGATGGTCACAAAATTCAGTTTTATGGTTCAGATTGAGGGGCAGGATGGGTCTATGGGTCCACAAAGCTCAGGGAGAAGTGGGCTAGGAAGGGTAAGTGGAGTTTGGGCAAAATGGGCAAAAAACAGGGACACTTTCCTTGTTTTGCTGGTTGCCTTCCTTGGAAAACCAGTGACTGTTCCTGAGAGACCTTGCACAGTTGGCACAGAACGCTGACTGAGGGTTGGTGTTGGTCAGTGGTTCTGCTGTGCTGGATGAATGCATGACATGGGACCCTCTTCCTTCTCCTTTTAGGTCTTCACCCCTTTCCTTCTCCTTCTGTGGTAGGACGTGTTCCCTGCTCCTCCTTCAGCACGCCACCTGCTCCAACACCATTCTGACTTCTTTCCCCCACAACTGTCTCTCCCTGTCCTGGCAGTCAACTAGTAGGTGCTGGAAGAAAGTAGGCTTCTTTCTTTGCCCTCCAAGCATGCAGACTGGGCCTGGCGGCACAGGCCGTGGAAATGTGGCCACTCACATTCGGTCACACTAGACAGCCCTCAGCTCTGCCTGTGCTTGGAGCAAGCTGTGAGCGGGGCATTGAACTCAGCACAGTGAAATTTAAACTTCAAGTTTTCAAAGCCAATTACTGGATGCAATCTGTGTCTGACAAGCTTCAGTTTCATTAGCTGCCTCCCAGCAGTATCGAGCTGCACAGCTCACCTTTGCAGAGATCAGATTCTCCTCTGTGATGTTATTAGGTATTTTTAAAAATAGCTTCATCAGTCCACTTTAAAAGAGCTGGTCTGCTCTGATAACAGTGCCTGCTGGTGCTTTTCCAGATAAGGAACTTGTCACTTTTCCTCCAGTCATACATGCAGCTTCTGCCCTATTTAGAATAAAGCTTAAAAAAAAGACTACAAAGTAACCATCAGTCTTGTGTAAAGATTTGTGTGTTTGGTTTAGGAACAACAGAACACTCCTTATTTAACTACTTTGGACAGTATTGGTTTATGAAGAATATAGGATTAACATAAATGCAGAGTTGAAGGCTTCTTCAGGATATCTTTATCATAAGATCTCTTATATAACAAAATGACAACAGGCATGAGATCTCCTTTTTTCTTCCAGTCTCAATGAGAAATTCATTAGCTTTTAAAAGGGATCTGAAGTACTACATTGTACATATATGTCCATAATCTATAGGGCATTGGGAAGCAACCAGATTAAATAGTTTAAAAAGCAATTTCAATCTCTTTTGAGGATCTGAAAAGTAGTTTGTGCTTGTGCACACAAGGAGTGTCATGGGCAAGCTGCAGTTGCGTGACTTACTTAGTAATTCATTCTACAGTGATGTATGCAGGAGCAATGTTTGAATTTAGCAAGTTCTTTGATGTTTTGTGAGCGGATGGCATTTTTAAAAAGGTCTGTTAATTCTGTGGGAATTTGGTAATGGCTAATTGCTGGGGGATTGGAAGAGAGTAGCAGTTGAAGCTCCTGGCATCTCAGCTTGCAAAAGAGAGGCAGCCCTCTGCAGCATCTTTTGTAAGCTACGATCTTAGAAATCCTTGCTCAAGAATATTCACTGGTGTCCTCAGCATAAATTGGGAGCTTGTTGATCACTCTTGATTAATTGAACTGTGCTTCATGAACGAGCTACATACTATTACAGGAAAAAAGCCCTGGGGATGTCATGGATGTAGGACCCAGTGCACTATGGATTATCATAGGAAAGCCCTTTGTTTTTGCACTGGGCATGTCATGGATGTAGGACCCAGTGCACTGTAGATTTTCATAGGAAAGCCCTTTGTTCTTTCCCTCTTTGTTATTTGCTTCTCAGTTCCTTTCTTTTTCCTTTCTCTGTTTCTGTCTCTTTCACCGTGCCTTTGACTCAAGTCTATTAGTGTACTTTAAGCACTTGCCTAAATGTTTGCAGCATAGGATGTAAGTACATATTTGCATCGTCAAAGGATCACATTTCAAAATTACAACTTTTGCTTTGAACAAGAAGGAAAAAAGGTTCCTGGTTGCTATGGTAATGAGTGCTATATAAATGCCTATAAATAAATAAACAGCTGACTCTTTGGCTTCAATTTGCAGTATTTTTGCTTTACTAATGAGATATAATTAAATATCAAAATGGGAGGAGGTTATATTTTACCAGTTTTATTAAATGTGTATTATTCTTATGCCTTCTGTTTTACAGTATTTCTGCTGAAAACAATTAAATAATAAGTTTGTTCTTTCTCTCTTAGAAAGTTAATGTTTTGAAAAATCTTAGTCTAGTATTTATGGAAAAAACAGTTAGATACCAAAAGGCACTCCACTAAAAAGATGGTGTCCATTTTAAGTTTAATCAGAACATACTTTTTGAGCTAAATGCATATTTTTCTGTAAGAGACTATTATGTGCCTTCACAACATTTAAGTTCCAGTCATAAGTGTCTGTAAATGTAATTATGTTCCTCTGCAGTGTTTGAAACCCCACCAGAGCATAATAGCAAAACTTGAAAATGTCACTGACTATTGCGCTAAAATAACAAAGGTAGAGTAAAAAAATCAGATATTCGTTGTTGAGGTTTGAGGAGGAGGGGAGAATTGACTTTTTGTAAGCCTCATGTTCTCAGCTCCATGATGTAAAAGTAACTTCCTCTCTCTGCTAAAGGTGATAATTGTGAAATGGATTGGATGGAGACAATAAATTGCTTCTTCAGAAGTCAGCAAGTAGCCATCAGCCATTGCTAAAAACACTCTTTTCATTAGCAATCTGTGTCACCCAGTCCACTCACTTGCAGTTTCTGAAGCGTGACTGCAGCCTAGTTCCACACCTGTGCACTGGAGTATTCCCACTCGCAGACGTTTCTCACTCAGAAAACGGGTGCACTTTGTTTAACAGCAAACAAGAACTTGTAATGGAAGGAACTTTCCTTAGGGGAAGAAAGTATTTATCATGTACAGGAATACTCCTTTGTTAAGGGCTTAGTCTAGTTTCTTGGTCGAAACTGATTTTGCTGTGGAGTGCAGCTGGGGCACTGGCAGGAAATAGATCTGCTCTCTCTAATAACCACGGTCACAACTTTGTATTCAAGGAAACTCAGATTTCCAAAGAACTTTGAAGCACTATCCTGTCCTGTTAAATGTCTGGTAAAATAACACCATGTTTTTCACTGTCTTTGTTCCCTCTGTGCATTCAGATTCGTATCTACTTGCTTTAAAAATTTCGATTATATTTGACTAAAACACCTTTTACTTCAGAGCACGTGTAGTTGGGAGGACAAGGATAGGCAGTGTTTTTTTACAGTTACAGACAATTACTTTACACAGAGCAAAACTTGGACGTCTGCACACAGCTGTTGAAGGTAGGAGCAGAACAGGAGCAAGGAATGGTGGGTGTCCCTGAGGGTCTCACTTGAGCAGTGACAGCCTGTGCAGATTTGATTTATGTTTCATAGGCCTGTCACTTTTGTCCCAGCCAAGCTGCTGCTGTGGCTATGCTGGTGCCGCTTACCTGAAGACCAGTGACAGCATCAGTGTTTCCTTGGCAGTGAATTAACCCCAGAGCTGCCTCTCAACCTGGTGCTTTGTGCCATGGGACTGTGCTGACATCGGAGAGAGTGATACAGAGTCCTGACCCTGTTCCTGCCTCAGCACCATGTTTTGTGTGGGCTTGAAACCAGAATCAGGAGCAGGTTGTACTCTCTACCTATTGGAATGTGGTTTGAGCTTTGTGTGTATCAAAGGCATTTTACTTGCATTGAGGTAAGGCCTGGACAGTCAGCGTTTAACCTGCAGGTCTCAGCTGCCTTCACAGGATTGTGTGGCTGGCAGTGGACATGGCAAACCAAGGTCTGTCCCAAAAGGGCCATTGCAAAGGCCGATGAAGACTGTAGGCAGCCTGAACCCAAACAGAATCTGTGCAGCCTACAAGAGCAACAGGGAGATGGGAAGGGTGACAGACAGGGAGCCTTGGAAGTGCTCCAAGTTTGCAGCTACTCCCAGGGATAACCTCTTGGGTTTGGTGTACCTGGAGATCATGTTGATGCTGTAGCAGGACCAGGCTCCAGAGTCATTGAGAAAGTTTTCTCAATTGGAAAGCACCATTATCGCTAGTATATACTACCTTTCATGGAAGTGGCATCTTTATTTAGAAGCCTTTGCTTACGGTATGAGGATTAAATACACATATTGATATTAATGACAGGACCAACAGGTGAGTACAAGAGGCGCAGCTACTGCGTGTCTCCTTTTCCTGCATGGATAGGGCAAAGGGTGAAACGGTGCATATACCATTTTTTTTTTTCCACGTCTTCAGAAGTTCTGCTTTTCTCTGTGTATTTTTTTTTCTTTCTTTAAATTTTTTCTTCTTCTTCTTTTTTTTTCTTTTTTTTTTTGTGTGTGTGTGTTTTAATGGATGGATATGATCCAGGACCATCTGGTGGAATTTGCTGTTGTCACATCTAGGTTTTCTGATGTATTGCCTGTCAAGTTATATTGTATGTTCAGATGAGTTTCTCATATGATGTGCTGACAACTGCTGACAGCCCTGAAATGGGAAGTTGGAAGCCTGGGAGAAGGAAGAGAGGGGCAGAATTAGCTTTAAAAATGTAACCTTGATTGTTCTTGATTGGTGGGATTTCATTTCTGCTACCTATGGTTCCATTCTTTAGTAAAGAATGGTAAATGAGTGAACTTTAAACGAAGTGCATCTAAGTGCACCTAAGGTACTGTAATTAAACTTGGAAGGTTTATAGTCCACTATAAATTTTATTGTTGATTTTTTTATCTCTTTGGCACTGGGTTCCTCACGTAATCTTTCTCTGTTCTTAACTCTCCATCTGTAGACACTCTCTTACTTATTTAGATTGTGGCCTTTCTTTCTTCCTTTAGTCCTTATTCCTTCCCCAGTCCCTCCTTAAAAAGATATCAAGGTGCTTCTGCTTTTATTAGGATACCATGAGGTATCCTAATAATCGTAGTATCTCAGTATCCTAATCCTAAATCCTAATAATTCTGTAGAAAAATGAACTAAGATTTTTGACTAATCAGTATTAATGTTTGCAAACAGATCATATGTACGAAAGCAATAAGCAACTCTGAAATAACTACAGTAATTATTTTCTTGCTGTTGTAATACTGAAGTAATTAAGTAAAGCGGGTTTTTTTGATGTAGAGGTCCTCAGTGCAATTGCATTTCCTCACACGTTGACAAAGATAATGCTGTACTTTGTAAAGCAGAATCCAAACAATCTATAAACAGGTCGATCTTTTTCCTCATTTTTTCTGCCACAGTTTGAAGCCCTGAGTAGTGATTAGGCTGGTGACAAGAAAAATTTCACAACTTGTTATCATTCTTCATTTTTTAATTGGCTAGATCAGTAAAGAAGTGATTTGTCTTTGAACTTTAAAGGTTCTTAGTTTATGTATTACTGGGAGAAAGCGTAGTACAGATATTTATGAAATGGTTGGAAGGAAGCCTGTTTGTAAGCAGAGGTGGGGTTGCACTGCAAAGGCACGTCCAGGTGTGGTTCTGAACGCGGGCTCTCCCACCTCTCCCTCTCAAAGCCATGGTGGTTATACTGGGCATTCTGCTCTTTAGGTCCTGCTGAAATGTTGATTAAGTGGGAAGTCACAGAATCACAGAATGGTTTGGGTTGGAAGGGACCTTTGTAGATCATCTAGTCCAACCCATCTGCTAAAGCAGGTTCATCCAGAGCAGATCACACAGGACTGTGTCCGGGCAGGTTTTGAATGTCTCCAGAGAAGGAGACTCCACAGCCTCTTTGGGCAGCCTGTTCCAGTGCGCTGGCACCCTCAAAGTCAAGAAGTTTCTCTTCATGTATAGATGGAACGTCCTGTGCTTCAGTCTCTGCCCATTGCCCCTCATCCTGTTGTTGGGCACCACTGAAAGGAGTCTGGTCCCATCTTCTTGACACCCACCCTTGAGATATTTATAAACGTTGATGACATCCCCTCTCGGCCTGCTCTTCTCCAGGCTGAACAGACTGAGCTCTCTCAGTTGCTCCTCATAATAAAGATGCTCCAGCCCCCTAATCATCTTTGTAGCCTGCTGATGGACTCTCTCCTATAGTTCCTTGTGCTTCTTGAACTAGGGAGCTCAGAACTGGAAACATCAGTCTAAATGAGACCTCACCGGGGCAGAGTAGAGGAGGGGGACAACCTCCCGCGGCCTGCTGGTTGCACTCTTCCTAATGCACCCCAGGGTACCATTGGCCTTCTTGGCCACGAGGGCACGTTGCTGGCTCATGGTCAACCTGTTGTAAACCAGAACTCCCAGGTCCTTCTGCATAATGCTGCTTTCCAGCAGGTCATTCACCAACCTGTACTGGTGCAAAAGTCACCCTCGGAAAGGAAAAAACGTCCTTTCCCTGGGGGTTTGAATCTGAACATGACAGTACTCAAGTTCAGGGGACTCTTGTTACAGTTTACTGAGGAAGAAGCTCAAAAGCTTTTACTTGTCTCTACTTAGTCCCGTGTCTCCTTGGTGCTACATCCTGACCTGGGAACTGTGAGTGCCCTTCTGTGGTAGATATAGGAAAAAGTAACCACTGTTTGTACTCGGATCTTCTGCAATTCCATACTTTGTGATAATCAGATAAGGAGACCTGGAACTGATCCAGCTCCTGTGCTGTTGTAGGGGAGGGCTTGGGGTTTGCAAGGGTCAGTATGAGGGTACAGCAGCTCTCTGTGATGGTGGTGGGTTGTGTTGCATGGAGCACTGTTCTTGTACTGACCAAACATCAGCCCTGCTACTGTCAGAAGAAGTGAACTTTGGAGGAAACCCCATAGATGGAGTATGGCCATATTCTCTGCCTGTAACATATTTGATAGCACTGCAGGGAGGCGAGGCTGGTCTTCGGTCCTTAACACTCTAGGCCAGCTTGCTGGGAAAAGGGTAATGAAGCAGGTCAGAAATGGGATGTGTGTACTCAAGCACATGCAGAAGGCTCAATACTTCTGGCAGCGTTCCCACAGGCCTGTGGCTGGGGAGCAGCCAGGTCATGGAGCACACTGTGCTGTTCGTTAAACGTATCCCAGTCCACAGATGCAGCCAAAATCATTTGGCCAGGCATAAAAGATGAGATCAGTTAGGAAGGTGAGCAATCCCGTCAGGAGAAACTTCTGAGAGGCGCTCGATGCCATCTAGCATAATGCTGGCTGTGTAGGGCATGTACTAGCCAGTGCCCCCTCAGGGGTTACCCGAGTCCATTGCAGCAAAAATTTCAACTCCTGATAGTGGAAACTGATGAAGATCTTAACACATCTATTCTGTTGTTTCAGATAGAGGCAGCTGCTGAATGGATCTGCAATGTGACTGACGTTGTGTGGTGCTTCATCTTTATTTCATGTGACGAGGAGGTGGGAGGGTGGAGATTACTTGAAGTGCCTGGCTAGCAACAGAACGTAATTTATCAGTGTTCATTTGTCTGGAGGGATACACAGCCCATATATAATTTAGAAACGTGTTAAAAAATAGGGAGCTGTTGTCTTTTAGAATCAGTGAGCACTCAGTTCTCTTGGTTTAAAATCTTGTTTCTGTGGCACATAAATGCACTGCTATGCATTTTATATTTATATTGTGTGTACGGTATGAGTGATATGTCTAAAATGAACCAAGAAAGTGTGTATAAATAGAATTGGTAAAACTAAGTCCTTCATAAACTCAGAGTAATGTGTATTTTCCATATTCATGCTGAAATAACTGGAACTGCGCATGGTTTTATCCTGCTCAGTTCTTCTGATATCACTTTTAATATAGGTGTTCTTTTCATATGTGATCAGTAAATGATTTTTTTTGTTTCTATTGCAGTAAGTATCTTTTCTCCCACTTTTTTACCTCCTCCCTTTGAGTCTTTTTTCCCTTTTTCTGATTCAAGCCTGGTGATGATATGCTAGAGCTAGAGTATCAGAGGGGGAAATGGGATATCAGTGTCCTTCACCTCGCGGTTGAGAAATCTATGTTTTTATTTTCTGCAGCGTACTGAGAGCAAGAGAAACGAGCAGGGTGTTGCCATCCTTTGTCACAGGCAGGATGATAAATTACACATGCTGGAAAGTTTAAAGATGTGTAAGAATGCGAATCCCTGTCCCACAGGACGTGTGGTTGGAAGTGCTGATCCAGCCAAGAGTTAAGCACGTGCTTAAATCCAAGCATAAGCGTTATTTCCATTGGGTGTATCTACCTGGCACCACACTTCATGGGGTAAGCAAAGCTCCTGCTATGAAGGGAGGATTGATTTGGCTTAGTGGCATGAAGAAGGGAAAGGAAATGAACCTTTTCCAGTCACCTGGAAGAGCCGTCTGTGAGTAGTACAGATGTTAGTCTTCTGTGTTACTGTCCTTGACTCTGCGGTGTGAATGGATGTAGATGGAAACCCTAATCATTTGGCGTTTACTACCTTACCATGCATGCATCCAGTTCTTCTCCTCAGTTTTCACGCTCTGCCCGTGTCTGCTAACCATGAGCAGAAGAACACCGTGTCTGTAGTAGGCAGTACTGTACTGTGGTGCCTCTGCCTACAAGGGCTGAAGCGTTAGAAGAGACTTAGGGAAGAAATGCACAAGTTTTCCTCCCTTGCAAACAGGGAAATATTTAGATGTTTTTGATAATTTACATTTCAACCTTTTTCACTCCTGCCTAGCATAAAGGCTTTGGATCTAAGCTCTGTACACTGGGTTACTCTCTGCCAGCCTGAGAAAAAAACCTTTTGGAAAAGTGGTTAAAGGAGGGTTGTTTTTCTTCTGGATGCTGATGGCAGAGTGGTCTAGATCCTTTCTTCATCTGCTTCTGATTCTGGTTGTCCTTTAGTAGAAGCACTCTTCTTGGCCCTGTTTTTCTTCACTGTAGTTAATTCTAATGCCAAGTTTTCTTGTTCCTTTAAATGTGATGGCACATGTGCTTTCTGAGGATGCAGCGCACTCTCTGCTCTGGGTGCTGTCTGCATGCTCCTGGTCATTATCCCCTTCTTGCTGGATTTGAGTTCGCATTCTAACTGAAGGGGAGACGTCATTTTTGTGTGCAGATGGAAATGTTTTTATTGTTGTTGGTTGGTTTTGGGTTTTTTTTGTTTTCTTTTTTTTTTTTTTTAGCACTGAATTAGATATCCCTCTTGCATCCTTGAGACTCTAAAAGAGATGGGGGGTGAGTTTTCCTGATGCACTGATTTTTATAGCATCGCTTGTTTCCACTGAATTACCTGCAACTGGTCCCACAGTGTTGCAGCTGGCACTGTGATTCTCACATCCATCTCCCGTGTTTTAAGTGATTTTGCTTAATTCATACAGTGCAATGAGGTGTCAGACTCATGATTGGAAATTCCTTAGTGCTTTACTGATAAGCGCAGATCAAAAAGATAATCTCCCAGTCTGGCCTTTTTTTCTCTGGAGCTGTCTTTGAAGGTTTCTCATTCTTGTGATGTATATCGTTTGTCCAAGCGCGTCTTCTTTTTGTTCTCTCTTCCCTTCCTACTTTTTTCGTTTCTTCCTTTCTTTTATTTCAATCCTATGTCTTCTGTATTCTTTTGGTTTGCTTTGTTTATGGTTGGTAAGAGACATGTCTGAGTTTAGGTATAGTTGGCTATTTGGGCTTGCCTTGGAAGTTTTCCTTAGAAATGTATGTGAAGGGTTTAATAGTTTGCCCCATTAGCTTTTAAAGCTTTATCCACTGACAGCTGAAAAGTTTCACTGACATTTGCCTTCCTGCCTGCAGCTTTCATTGCCATTTGACTGTCTCCTGCACCAGTTTGCTTTGTCATACCTACAAGAGGCTGTGCTACACAATTCTTGCATGTGGACCAAATGATGTTTCCCTCTTCCATTGTTAAATATTTTGCCTTTTTCTTTCAAAACACACATGCAAGTGTCCTCTCTCCTGGCCATTGACTCTGCCTTATAAAACTGAAGCAGAGATGTAGGTAATTATTGACAACCAGACCCCTCTGCACAGTTGGATCCAGGAGCTCCTTCTTCAGCTGCTAGCTGTTCTGAAGACCACACATGTAAAAAGGGGCTGAGGGACATTTTGATGTTAAAGCAAGGAGATTGAGATTAAAGATGAGAGGAATAAGATTTTATTTGCTAAGGTTTTGGGGTTTTTTTTGTATTTGTGAAAAAGTGTTTTTTGTAACATCCAGCTTACTTTCTAAAAATTCAACTGAGAAAAATGTAATTCTCAATAAAAATGGTTTCATTTTTGATCGCAAAGATTTCATTGTATATGGTGTTAATTTTCTTTCCATCTTTTTACTGGTTTACCTTAACAAAAGGATTACAGATATATTTTTGCTCTTGAGAGACTGGGTGTGATACAGTCTCTGTTTTAAACTTTTAACATGTAATTAGCAGGCAAAGATGTCTCTAAAGTCTGATCTGCCTGCTGCTTTGTTGCTCAAGGAGCAAAGAGGAGCTGAATTCTGGATTTGGGTCCTTGATTGCAGGCCCTTGTGCAAATTTGGCATAGGCTACTTCTGTTTCAGAGAACCATCTCTCTTTTCAGCTTAGAGCTGTGCAGATGCTAGGTTGATGCTTGCATGAAGCCAAGGAATTTTAATGGGTTCCCCAGCTGTGGTCTGTGTACCTCTTGTGTGAAGTGGGCTTACACACAGATCTTTCTTATTCATCTAGTTATGCTCTCTGATACAGTAATCAATGGAGCATATAGTTATTAAAATATTCCTTTATAGAATCATAGAATAATTTGATTGGAAGAGACCCTTAAGATCATTGAGTCCACCCATAACCTAACACTGGCACTAACCCATGTCCCTGAAAACCTCATCTCCGCATCTTTTAAAGCCCTTCAGGGATGGTGACTCCACCACTGCCCTGGACAGCCTGCACCGATCCCTGATAGCCATTTCTGGGAAGAATTTTTTCCCAACTTTGAAATCTTGTGGCTAGCATTGAAAAAATAAGCTTTACTTTCCCTTCTTAGAGCTTCCCATCTCCAAAACCAGCCCGTTTTTGGAGTGTTTCTGCTACATCCTTCTCAAAGCCATGCTATCAGTTTTTCATGGCTTTTGGAGCTAAAATTTCACCCATTATGTTTTAGGGCCCACTTTTGCATACTGTTCTCTGAATAACAGTTGTCCGTGACAACTTGGTTCCCTTCAGTGGTGTGCTAGTGTGAATGTGTCTTTTTCTAAAAGTGGTACCCATCTGAGAGTTTAGACCTTTATTCCTTTGAGCTCAGAAACCCATGAGTAGCTTTAAGCTGTGTGTGAATTTGTGATCACTGGTGACCAATGAAACATCTAAGCACAGTGTGTGTAAAGTATCTTGGGAATTGTAAATGCCTTGAAGGAATCTGAGGCCATCTGGCTTCTGTCCCTTCTTTCATCCCAGAAAAAGCCTTCCTTATTTTGGGTGTAGGGGCTTGTCTTAGATTGCTGCTGGTTTCTCATCTCCCAGCTGTCCACCTGTAGTATAAATTGAGTGGGATGTTTACGGTTTGTGAATTGAAATCCCTTTTTACTGGTAAGATTGGTTTCAAGTGTTTGCTCCCTAGGCAGATGAGCCTTTCACTCGTATGTGTGTGGACAAAAAGCCCTCTCCAGAAAGGTGTATGGCACCGGTTTCATTACCTCTTTTTTTGCACTGAATCACCATATCCTAAGCTCACTTGCATGAGCCAAACCAGACTTAGGCTGTTCCTGCTATGTGAATTTATTTCAATTTTGTTGTGAACCATCCACATTTTCCTGCTTATCCTTCAGAGTGTATGGGAGGAGTGGAAGGAGGGAAGAGGAGGAGGGATGGAAAATAAAAAGCTGTACAAAGATTAATTTGCTGTGTAATTTCTTTTAGAAGGAGGGAGAGACACACCTGGGAAAATCAGTTATCAGACCTCTGTGCACATAGATGAAATACTGTCCTTTCTAATGGACACTCGGGTGTCGTGCTGAGGCAATCACTTCCTTAGCACTAAAACTATATGACCAGATTAATTTTGAGGAGACAGGAGGTAGTTTCCTGTGCGTGTGCATTTTTACTGCCTTTAGCTAAGTTAGGGCCCTTCGTACTTATCACTTTTTAATGATTTGTTCTTACCCCTGCTCCTTGCTTCTGTTTATTTGTTCTTTACCACTTAGGTTATTACTCATTTTCATGCAGAGACCTGAGAGTTAATAGAAAATGAAGATTGGAGTTGCTCTCCCCTTCTCCTGTAAGGTTATTTGGGACAGCTTCACATGCATTTATAAATGACTTTGCAGCTTCTTGGCTTCTGACTGTGTTATGATTGTGTCAAAGGTACAAAATGAAAGCTGGGAAGCTAGCAGCTTATTGAAATTAATTTATTTAGATTTATAAAGCCACTGATTAATCATCTTTTAATCCAGGTATGAACTTAAGAGCAATATATAGGCTATATATTAATTGTAATCTTTTATATGAATTGTTTAGTAGTCATATATACATGTTATTTACCTAGATATATATTTAGCACAGAGGTCACAAAGTCAAATCAAGTTATTATTCAAAAAGTTCTATAGTTCTTGCTTAATTTATGTGCATGTCTTTGTCCTATTGGAACACAGGGCTCTTAGGTATGTGCTTGTCTTTAAGCATTGAATGTATTCAAGCAAATTAGAGAAGAGGGGTTTTAGTTTCTCATATTTTAGTTTTTATTTTAGTATATCTCATCACCTTGATGGTAAAAAAATGGTGCTTATTTTGTGTAACTTAATTCCTTGGCAAGATGATTGTTTTCTAATCATTCCTCAGACTCCGAGTCAGGTGCTTTCTCTGTTCAGATACTTTCTGCGTTGATACAGGTGCAGATTTGGTTCTTTGTAGTTGCAAGAGAGACTTTTTCTGGCTTCAGCTTTAATCCCTTGGCCTGGGAAGAAAGGTTGGCTACCTCAGCGATCTGTTCCTGTCAGCCTCCAGGACACATAAGCACCTCATTCTGCCATGGAGAGGGTGAAGCTGGGTAAGCCAAGGCAGGAAAGTTCTGCCTGAGGTGGTGTGTGTCTTTTCCCCCTTGCCCCTCTAGACTCAGGATGGCTCTCACAGCCTATGGCCAATATATATACATATATATATATTATGGGTCATCTTGGGGATTCTTTGCAAGTGAGAGGGTTCAGACCTGCTCCAGCCCTCCCTGTGCTTGGGTAATGCTGCAGAGCTTTCAGAATGGCTAGATGGCTTCTGTGAGGAACAGCTGCATCAGCAGCAATGCTAGCAGAAGGCTAGATGTGATGAAACACATCCTGAGGTAGGATGCTGCCTGCAGTGCCCTTGATGTCTTGAAATACTGTGTGAAGTGGCTGAAAGACCACTCTCTTCTTGGCTTTGCAAATATATGTTCATGCATCCAGAGCTGTACATAATGAGCAGGGGCAGATGTTTTTAGTAGCAGCTGTTTTGAACAGCAGTCGTTTTATCAGGCTGATGTTGCTCTTCTCTCAGTGACAGTCAGGTTACACTTCAGTTATTTGGAGAGACTCTTACTGCCAAATACTTGACTCAGCATTTGACTCAATAGAGGCAGCAGCTTTTGCGAGTGGAAAGCAACAGAAATGAGCTGCTGTGGCAGGGTTGGGTAAGGAATTTCCTGTCATTGAAGGGCCACCAGTGAATAGCAACTCTGTCAGTAGGTTTGCAAATGCTCCCTTCCCAACAGATACTTTTTGCTTTTTCTCTGAAACTTTCACTCTTTGATGTGTGTTAAATGTCTTAATCAACTATTTATGAGGCCATTGTAACCTCCATGGAGGTGGGGTGAGAAGAAGGGCTGTAGGGAAATAATGAATTGATTTATTTGTGGGATTTATGGGGCAAAAATTAACCACCTTATTTTTATTACTATTCAAATAAATATAACAGCAAGTCTTATAAAAGAAAACCAAACCAACAACCAAAAAAATCCAAAAAACAACAACAAAAAACCCCAAACCAAACAACAAAAAAACCCACCTCACATCAGGCTTGCACTTCTTCCTCTAGCTTCTGTGCCCTTGATAAATATGCCTAGTTTCAATAGTCCTCTATGAATTTTTAAGCTGCCAAGGGCATGAAGAAGTTCTTCCTAGCAATTGAACTGTGAATTGTTGCATGTAACACCTGGAAGAATTGGAATGGTTTTTTACAAGTAACTCAGTGTATTCATCACACTTTCCCTGTTGTGTGCGTTGGTTCACGTTGAAGCCGAGAAAGATGATTCATATTGCTTTCTTCTCTTCCCTCTGTCAGTAGCAGCAGTAGCCCTCAGAGCAACATTTGAAGCAGTAAGTGCCTGGCCCACAGCCATGTGTTACTGCTGCTCTGCTGGGCCCTCTGATGATACTGTAATCCGATGAGAGACAAGGTAAGAATTATTCTTTTCCACAGGGAAAATCGGACTAGGGTATTTAAGTACTAACAGAAAAACAATTTTAAGGAGGTGTTTAAATTGGCCAGCAGATATTTTTCAGTCCTAAGGCCTATGCTGTCAGGAAATACTGCTCCAGTATGAGTTATTTTAGATAATTCGTAAGACATTATGCTCTGTTCTGAATTTTCATGTGAATATTAGCACTCCTGGGATATGCTGCCAACGCAAAACATAGATGTTTTGTGTTCCCTTAGCATCAGTCTAAGTGGTTACACTAGAAGCGGGAGTATCCAGTGATCATAGAATCACAAAGTAGTTTGGGTTGGAAGAGACCTTCAGAGCTCATCTGGTCTTGAACTCGCTGCTGCCGGGCTTGGCCATGCTTACAGAGATGGATCATCCAGGAGGATTTCCTCTGGCTGCAGTTTCATATCTCATTTTAATTAGCGAAAGTGCAAGGAGCAGCCAGCTGCTGCAGGAGGGCTGCTTACCAACGCGTCCGAGGATGAAGAAGGACTGAATGGAGCATTTACCGTTGGCACACATGAGGTGTTGGAGCGGGAGCTGCAGGTTGTTTGGTGATATGGTTCCCTAGGGGATGGGACTTAGCAAGTGTGATAGTGACTTCAATGGAGTCAGAGCAATGCATGCTACTGTTATTTTCCATTACTTATAGCCCAAACTCACCCTCAAAAACCATATAGAATCATTTTTGCCAAGTCTTGGGAAACGGGAGAGGTGCCTGAGGATTGGAGGAAAGCAAATGTCACTCCAGTCTTCAAAAAGGGCAAGAAGGAGGACCCGGGTAATTATAGACCGGTCAGCCTCACCTCTGTCCCTGGGAAAGTAATGGAACAGCTTATCCTTGGTGTCATCTCAAGGCACATCAGGGATAAGAGGGTCATTAGGGGCAGTCAGCATGGCTTTGCCAAGGGTAAGTCATGCTTGACCAACCTCATAGCCTTTTATGAGAATGTAACAAGGTGGATGGATGATGGCAGAGCGGTGGATGTGGTCTACCTTGACTTCAGTAAAGCCTTTGACACAGTCCCTCACAGCATCCTCACAGCTAAATTGAGGAGGTGTGGTCTAGACAATAGAGTAGTGAGGTGGGTTGCAAACTGGCTTAGAGAGAGAAGCCAGAGAGTGGTGGTCAATGGTGCGGAGTCCAGTTGGAGGCCAGTATCTAGTGGAGTGCCTCAGGGGTCAGTACTGGGGCCAATATTATTCAATATATTCATTAATGATTTAGACGGGGGAATTGAGTGTACTATCAGCAAGTTTGCTGATGACACTAAGCTGGGAGGAGTGGCTGACACGCCAGAAGGCTGTGCTGCCATCCAGCGAGACCTGGACAGGCTGGAGAGTTGGGCGGGGGATAACCTGATGGAATTTAACAAGGGAAAGTGTAGAGTCCTGCATCTGGGCAGGAACAACCCCAGGTTCCAGTATAGGTTGGGGAATGACCTATTAGAGAGCAGTGTAGGGGAAAGGGACCTGGGGGTCCTGGTGGACAACAGGATGACCATGAGCCAGCACTGTGCCCTTGTGGCCAGGAAGGCCAATGGCATCCTGGGGTGTATTACAAGGGGGGTGGTCAGTAGATCGAGAGAGGTCCTCCTTCCCCTCTACTCCGCCCTGGTGAGACCCCGTCTGGAATATTGTGTCCAGTTCTGGGCCCCTCAGTTCAAGAAGGACAGGGAACTGCTGGAGAGGGTCCAGCGTAGGGCAACAAAGATGATTAAGGGAGTGGAGCACCTCCCTTATGAAGAAAGGCTGAGGGAGCTGGGGCTCTTTAGTTTGGAGAAGAGGAGACTGAGGGGTGACCTTATTAATGTTTATAAATATATAAAGGGTGAGTGCCATGAGGATGGAGTCAGGCTCTTCTCAGTGGCAAACAATGATAGGACAAGGGGCAATGGGATCAAGCTGGAACACAAGAGGTTCCACTTAAATTTGAGAAAGAACTTCTTCTCAGTGAGGGTAACAGAGCACTGGAACAGGCTACCCAGGGAGGTTGTGGAGTGTCCTTCCCTGGAGACATTCAAAGCCCGCCTGGACACATTCCTGTGCGACCTCACCTAGGCATTCCTGCTCCAGCAGGACGATTGGACTAGATGATCTTTTGAGGTCCCTTCCAATCCCAAATATAGTGTGATACTGTGATAAATGGTTTGAGTTGGAAGGGACCTTCAAAGCTCATCTGATCCAACATCCTTGCAGTGAGCAGGGACATCTTCAACTAGATCAGGTTGCTCAGAGTCCCATCCAGACTGGCCTTGAATGTCTACCTGTAGACATGGGGCATCTACCACCTCTCTGGGCAACCTATGCCAGTGTTTCACCACCCTCATTGTAAAAAATTTCTTCCTTATGTCTAGCCTGAATCTCCCCTGCTTTAATTTAAAGCTAGTACCCTTTGTCCTATTGCAACAGACCCTGCTCTAAAGTCTCTCTGATCATTTTTGTAGCCTCCTCTGGACCCTCTCCAACAGGTCTATGTCTTTCCTGTGCTCTCCGGACCCCAGAGCTGGACACAGAATTCCAGGTGGGGTCTCACCAGACAGAGTAGAGGGGCCTGTCAGGCTTCTTTTGATGCAGCCCAAGATAGGATTGGTCTTCTGGGCTGCAAGCACACATTGGTGGCTCATGCTCTGCTTTTCATTCACCAGTACCCGCAAGTCTTTCTCAGCAGGGCTGCTCTCAATCCCTTCAGCCCCCAGCCTGTATTGATAGAGGGTTGCCCCAACCCAGCTGCAGGACCTTGCACTTGGCCTTTTGAACCTCATGAGCTTCACATGGGCCCACTCTTGAGCTTGTCCAGGTCCCTCTGGATGGCACCCTGTCCTTCGGACGTGTCAACTGCATCACTCAGCTTGGTGTTGCCTGCAAATTTGCTGAGAGTGCACTTGATTCCACTGTCTATGTCATTGATGAAAACGTTAAACAGTACTGGTCCCAGTACAGGCCCCTGAGGGACACCACTCGTCACTGGTCTCCATGTGGATGTTGAGCCACTGACCATTACCTTCTGGATGTGACCATCCAACCAATTCCTCATCCACCGAACAGTCTATTAATCAAATCCATATCTCTCCAATTTAGAGTGAAGGATGTTGTGAGGGACTGTGTCAGAGGCCTTACAGAAGTCCAGACAGATGACATTATAGCTCTTCCCTTGTCCACTGATGTAGTTACTCCATCGTAGAATACCAATAGGTTGGTCAGGTAGGACTTGCCATTGGTGAAGCCATGCTGGCTGTGTAGAATCACCTCCTTGTTCTCCATGTGCCCTAGCATAGCTTTTAGGAGGGTCTGTTCTATGATCTCATGAACATAGGTGAGGCTGACAGGTCAGTAGTTCCTGGGGCCCTCCTTTCTACCCTTTTTAAAAATGGGTGCAGTATTTCCCTTTTTCTAGTCACTATGTCATGAAGAGTGGCTTGGCAACTACAGCAGCCAGTTCCCTCAGGACTCTGGGATGTATCTATACTACATACACATACATTATATGCGTAATACTATGCTCCTGTCAGTTGTTAATATTACAGTACTATCATATGAATAGGGTTGGGTTATATGCTGGCTGCATCTCTGTAAGATGCCAGACTGTGGTGTACAGGTGTGGCTGAAGGGGGCATTGGAGGTAAAACAATATGTTTGTGATTTTGGGACTCAAAATGGCAGTAAACCTTTTTATTTCCCCTGATTTGATTTAGATTCTCCTTTACCTTGGCTCTGAACTAAGTTCCTGTCATGCTCCTGTGCTGAGCACCTCTCAGCGTTTGTCAGAGACCAGCTAATTGAAGCACACACTCCAGCTTGGATCGAAACTGCTGTTTTAATCAAGACTGTAGGTGATGCTGCTGCCTCCTTGTGGAGTTCTTTCCCTGAAATACTAGGACTTTGGTTTGTAGATTTTGGTTCTCTGGGCCTCTTAGGAAAGCACAAAGTAGAAGCTAAGGGCCAAGGCAGCTGTGAGGAACAGTTCTGCTGTAATCCTGCTTGTGAACTGAGATGTTCTCATCAGTTCTAGAAAAATTTTAGCCCACTTGCAAATGGGTGCATAATCCAGTGAAGGCAGTGAAATACTTGGACATCTTCAGCCCTGTCCTTAGGATACTTCTGCACACTTGCTAGTTATTCACCCCTACAGATCTGTCACAGTGCCTGATAGTTAGGTAGTTTAGCCTAAAATGCAAGTTTTGTATTTCTGTTACTTCTCTTCTTTTACATACCTGAATGCCCCTATGATCTTCACATTCAAGGATGTTCTTCCTTTCAACAGCTGTATTTTGTTGTGGTGTTAGCATCTTAATTTCCTAAGATGTTGTGAGATTTGCGGGTTACGACCACCTTGTTTGTCTCAACAGACAGCAAAAAAGGACTCGCTTTTCCTCCACACTTCTCAGGTCAATTCCATGCTGACAGGACCTCCAACTTTGGGCTAAGTTGTGGCTGCAGGGGGTCTCCCAGCCATGCAGGTGGCCCCACAGCTCTCTGCACAGCATGTGTGGATGGGGATAGAAGACAGGAGGAACACATGCTGGGAGCAGAGCATGTCAGGCTTATCATGGCTCTGATGACAGGTCTTTCAAAGCAACAGTGACAGAGCTGATAACTTTACCCTCCCTGTTCTTTATGATGTTTAAACTGTCACCTGTGTTCTTGGAGGCCCTGTTTCCTATCTTCAGCCCTGGAACCTGTGGAGATGAATATAACCTTGGGGTACACAAGAGGGTTTGATTGCTGGTATGTTTTTCGCAGGAAGCCGCTACCAGATGTGTGGCTGGTGGTGTGGTGTGCCCTACCAGATCCCTTTGACAGTTTCAATCTTGTCACCTGTAGAATGGGAGATATATTTCTTCAGGTGATGTTGTGGTGATAAAGGCCTAATATTAAAGTCTCATCTGAGAGAGGGCAGATGATCCTGCTGCTGCCTTGGCAAAAACGCTCACCAAGTAGTGGGCTGTGGAAAGCACCGTGGGGAGGCCATGATCAATACCCAGGGCTCTCTCAGAAAATGTTTTACCCTTGGTTTCTCATGTCAGTCTAGGTGAACATCATTTAGTTACCAAGCTGCTCTTACAGGCATGAATTATCTCTGCCTCCTTTACAGACATATTGGTACTAATGACATTTGCAGGTACACAGTGGCATAGCTGTAGGAGAGGTTATTGGTTTATCTGTGTCACCGTGCTGAGCTGTCATTACTGATAACAAAATGGGAACCTGAAAGAGCACAAGTGACATCTAGCTTGGGTCAGAACAGCTACTGAAGCCATCTGCCTTAGGAGCTAGCAGGCAACTCTCCCATGCCATTCATCTGAACACATGTTGTGTACAGCTGCAGGAGCAGGCCAGTATGTCCCTGCAGTGCTGCTAGGGTGGTTCCTAATGGGGATGGAGGAATTGTTAAAGTGAATATTTTGAAATATGACAAATTCAGATAGCTAATCTGCTTTTTCCATAACAAGTATATATTTTATATGTATAAAATATGCAAATATCTGTGGAGGAGAATAAATACCTAAGGTTGTCAGGTTGATGTAGAGACATCTAACCTAAGTGTCTGTGTGTGTAGAATATGTTTGATCATACTTACACATTTGTAAACCTAATATTTATGTAAAACTTGCATCCTACATCTTGATGCTTGAAGAGGTTAAGCAAAGTGGGGTTTGGCCATTACAATACTCTTCAAAAATTCCCTTTTCTCGAATGAAGTATATTCTTGCTTGAGAATTTTCAGTATTTGGCTGAAGTCCTGGTCCTTTTGATATCAGTTTTAATTTTAGCTTCCACAGAATCAAAATGCCATCCTCTGTGTGTGGGGTCCCAACCTTGGTGTCCAGAAACCAAACGCTTCCTTTGTCTCCTTGTGTATTTGTCATTAAAAGGACAGTTCAGGCATGAAGTTTTTTTGTGCTCTCAGCTGAGATGCCTTTTGGTTGAAAAGCACTGCAGGAAGAACAATTTCTTATAGAGTCTATTTCTGGGACTATAAATAATAAAGGCTGTTACTCGGAGTGATGCAGGCACACCTGCAACACACACGTGCAAGGCAAAAATTCAGTACATCATTATTTACCTGCTCTTCATCAGTCCTAAACCAAGAGGGGTCTCTTCAGACTTCTTTGCTAGCTTGGTGAGTTCTGTGCTGTACTGCTTTTTAGGAGTTCCAAAAACGCTAACTGTTTTTCTTTTGTGGCACTGTTTTTTGGGGCTGCAGCTTTATGGAGGGTATTAAATATTTTTCAAACCCTTACTCTGCACCAGGACAACCTATTCACACCTCACCGGCTTGCAGTGGTGGTGCTGACTATCTGAGAAAAGCTTGGAGCTGCCATACTTGCTGCTTTATGGTGCAGTAGGAATAGACAGTTATTATTTCAGAGTTGTTGAATTTGATTATGTTTATTTCCCCTCTTTAATGATGTAGTTTTATTCAGTTACTTTGTGATGTGGCAGATTGACAGTAGGGCCCTCTTCAGGACTGGGATTAAACTGCCACCTCCATGTGATGTGATTAAGTTGTACCTGTGAAATCTGTCTATACGTCCTTCCAGGGGTAGAGAAGAAGCTTGTTCATAAAGAGAAGATCAGTCTGTAGATGCTCTGCTTTCTTTTCCATTGTAATCAAAGCTTGACCAAGATAAGAAGCCCAGCATGGTGTCTCTGGGTTATCAGGGGTCCCAGTGGTAAAGTCCCTAACTGGAACTGAAAGTCTGTGGAGTCAATGGAAAGGCTCGTGTTACCATCAGTGGCAACTAGGTCATGCAGTGGAGCCTTCCGAAGTGCAGAAAACACAAAGTCAAGATGTGTTTTCCCAAGTGAAGTCAGCTACAAATCCAACTCCACTTCTCAACTTTCAAAATCCAGAGGAAAACCATCTGACTTGTTCCACATGAGGCAGCACCTTTGTACTCAGAGGGACCAGAGGGCAATGAGATGAGCTAAAAAGAGAAGGGTGGCTCTGGATGTCCTTAGCCCCAACAGGACATCCTGTGGACAATGGGTTGGCCTGCCAAAAAGGGGATCTCTCATATTTGCCTTTTTTTTTTTTTTCTAATTTTTTTGCCCCAAGCAGCTATGACTGACCAGTGTCCCTTTGAGATCCTCTCAGGACAGGCACAGTCTCATGCTGTAGTTGAAAGTCCACCTTGAGTTGGTGGGAAGAGGTGGCACAGGTCTGGAAAAGAGGATACTGGGATAGTTGGCACCTTGTCCTGTCAGTCCTGATGGTTTTTAATGTTTCTAGGTGGGCCAGAACCAAGTTGTTTGTTCTGTACCTAGAAGGCAAAGGTGTAAAAGTGGGACTCTGGTGTTTTACTTCTGTGATTCCATAGTTTAGTAGGTACAGCAGTTGTGTTTATTCGTCATGTTGGCAGGCTTATTTTTGAAGGTCTAGCTCTGTCAAGAACCGTTTGTTGATTTTGTGGAACGTTATTTGGGTTTATTCTTTCAGCTTATTTTTCTTCTATATTTGACTTTCAACTGGTAGTCAGAAACCTAAGGTTATAAATTCTGTGATATTACTGTGTTTCTAAGCATGTGTGATGCTGAATGACACCTGCATTTCTCAGCTCTGATGGTGGCTGTATTCAGGCTAAGGTCTTGGGTCCTGCCCAAGACAAACCGTGATCTTCCTGGGGCTGCTTTTTGCTTCCCATTTCTGCCAGATCTCTGCCTCAGGACCACCCTGTTTGCATCTGGTATTGGAGAAACCGCTGCCTTTGCTGCAGCTGGCAGGAGAAACTGGATGAGGGACATGCTTGTTTTGAGGCGGTGGATCAGTGTCCTATGAGGGAGGAGGACATACCCAAGTGCCATGCTAGGTTGCAAGTTGTCCATGCAGTGGCCTTCCCCACGGGACAGTCTTGGCTTCAGTAATGTCGAGGTATTTGATGGTGAGTGAGACCTATCACCTGTAACAACTGGTGGATCCTCAATCCACAAGTTGCAGAGTTTTGCAGTACTTAATATCATGCTCTATTGCCACTGTGATTTGAAGTGTATCACCCCTTGCTGTCTTGCAAATACTTCAGCCTGTCACATATCGCAGGTTAATTTGACAGGGCTGCTTTGCCTTCTTGCATGGAAACAGAGGGTTTCTCGTGGCTGGGGTCCCACAGTAAGCAGGGGGTGTTAGTGGGCAGAGTAATTGCAGACTTATAAACAGTAATCAGCACAGGCAGCGTGACTCCATGGTGCAGTGAACCACCATAGATATTGTACATCCATTTATCCCCTCCCTGAGGTCACTTCCAGCATGATTTGTGAAGGGTAAGAAGTTGGAGACACCACGTTGTCTGTGATGTACATTTAGACCGAGAGTTCGGGTAACATGTTAACCCTTGTAGCTACCAGACTCTCCTAGTTGGGAATTTTGAATACCCCATATCTTACCTAATTGCAGTTTTTTAATGCAGAGCCATTTGAGCTTCTTCATTTTGGCAGTGAGGATAATTCCTGTCATGAGCAAAAACCTGGGGATGATTTTGTCTTTTTCCTTATGTAAAATGGTTCCTCTTATCTGACAGTATCTGTATAGACGTGTGTACATGTGGGTGTTAAGGAACTTTTCCTCTTTTTCATCATTCTGATTTCACCTGTTAGGTCTCACTAAAAGGGAAAAAGCCTCCCAAATAATCAACAAGATGTATTCTGCAAATATACAGACATCACATTTGCAGCAAGCCTCATATGTTTCCTTGTGATCTATGTATCCCTACGGGGCTGGGGTCTCACTCCTAGTAACTGTTCAGTGTCGTGGCTTCCTGCCATGAGCTTTTTGGTGAGTGCCGTGGGTAGAACCAGGCTGCTCTTCTGATCCTGCATGTAGATCCAGTGGTGGGATTAGGTTGTGAAGTGTTCCCAGCCAGCACTGCTTAGTTTGCTGTCTTCAAGAAGCTGCTCAGTCTCCACAAGTTCAAGGTCTGCTGGGAAGATTGGTGTAAAACACTTTTGCCTCCATGACCTTCAGCTTGTATGTCGTGAGAGACTCTCTTATAAGGTACTGGCTCATTTTTGTGCCTTTATATTTAGGAATTACTTGCTTCCGCCATAAAAAATAACTTCATTTTGAAAATACAGTTCCCTGGATCTCTGAAGGAGGGCACTCACAGCTTTGTTCAACACTAATCCATTTGCTGACCATCACAGCTGGGAAATCGCTTCCCTGGTGCCAAGGGAATTGCTAGAAAGCATGCTGAATGGCTTTCACATCCTCTAACAAGGGGCATTTTTGACTTTCTCTCCTATTGTTTTGTTCTTTTGTGTGAAGTGTTTGGAGTAGTAGTGGTATTAATGGTATTCAAACCCAGTATTTCTAAATGTTATCCCCCTCCTCAAACCAGTTTGCCCTCTGTCTCCCAAGACATACTCACCTTTGTGAAAAGGAGCGATGGTGTTTGTTCCAGCGTGGCCGCCCTTTGGGGATTTGCAGGAACACTGCAGCAAATCATCCTGCATGCAAGGCTGACCTCTGGGAGGCTAACAAATTGAGGTGAGCCAGCTGGAGCGACAGGACAGTACTGACAGACAGAGCATGCTCAGACCTGGGGGAGAAAGGTAGTTCAGTCTGCAGATGGTGCACGGCTTACGGTGCTCAGGGCTCTTGGATACGATTTTTTTCTTTTTTCTTTATGGTGGTGGGGAAAGAAGAGGACCGGAGAGTGTTTGTTCCCCTGCAAAGCGTAGCTTTAAGGTGTCTTCTTTTTTCTTTCTTCTATGAAAGAGGGGCACTGGATAGCATTTCCTTTTATTTAGCAACACCAGGTATGCGTGCATGTGCTGAAACACTAACCTACCAGTGACAGTACTTCCAAGATTAAAAAGGCTGCAGATGCTCTGAATTACTGTGTTTCTTTGCTGGGTGTTATTGTAACTGTGCTCTGTTTGCTGTGCTGATCACATACGGCTCTGAATTCAGTTTTGTTGGCACTCCTGGCTGCAGTGTACTTGGGGGGGGGGGAGAGCTAGCATGTTTTTTGATGCTGTCTACTTGCTTCCCCCCTGCAATTTGCACTGAACCTCTCCTCTATGGCTGTGCATGTGTGGGAAGGAGGTCAGTAGTTCATTTCTGATCCCAGGTCTTTGTAGTCCCTCTTTGTCTGACGGGTGGTTTGTTTTATCATTTTTAAACAAAAGTCTCACAAGGAAAAACATCTTTTATCTAGACTAAATTCTGTAGGTTTTGAGAAATGTATTTCTTACTGGAAAGGTGCTGCTTTGGGATTACTTTTTTTTTTTTTAACCTGCCCCTAAAAACATACTAATGTAGAGCTTGTGGTAACCAAGGAGGGATTTTTGCTGTTCTTATTGGCTGTGCTGTGCTCCGAACAATTTCAGCTCCTGCTTAGAATTTGCAGCACATAGGAAGGGTCTCAGGCACCATGCTGCTGGGAAGCGGGGAGAGCTCAGACTGTAAAGGCTACTAAGCAGCAGTCCCAGTATCCAAATAACACAGGTACTCTTCCCATCGGAGGAGAAAGAAAGGATAGATAAAATACAGGGAATAACAAATGGCAGCTAAAGCCCAAGGGCATAGTTGGAGTAGCTGAAGCTCATCTTGCTCAAGTGCTTTGGGATTCCACATCATATTCTTTTAAATTCACTTTTGCAGCATTAGTAAATTTTCCCTTCAGCCACCCCCATGCTGTCTTTGCTTTAGGTAGACCGCTGAAGTAAGGTAAACCTGCTGCTCTCTGACACGTTTTTGTTTCTGACAAAGGTATCTTGCTTACAGACTAACAGCAAGGTACCAGGCAAAAGGAGAGGCTTTTCACTTGTATGGCAGTGCTGTTAATGCCTATATAGCCCAATAGGTTTCAGTGAGATACTTGAGTGAGCAAAGTGGCTGGAGTGGACTCTTTTGGTCAGGCTTTCCCCTCTGCATATCTGTGGTCATTTTGAGTACCTTGAGTTTTTTCATCTTTAGAGTTGGTACTGTCAGAACGTGAAGACTTGAGGGCTGAGAGAAATACTTGTAAGAAAAATGAGCTAATTTTTTTTTTTTTTATCTCCCACTTCAATCTTCTTTATCTTTGTCCGAAATATATCTTAGGGAATTTTCTGAAGATCGGGGTTAGTTTTTGTTTGAGGAAAGGATTTCAGACTTCATGTCATTCTGGATAGAGATCTTAGAAATGTGGACCTTAAAAGCCCAAGACGTATTCTCTTTAGTTTCATACTTTTAGCTCAGTTTTGTGGTTTGCTTATGTGCATTGACTGCTTAGTCTTGCATTTTACCTGTTCTTTTGTAGATCAAGACAGCAGTATCAACAAATATTAAATCAATGGCTGCTAGTCAACCTGAAAGTGAGGTTGAATCTCGTCCTATCCCACCCCTCACAACCTCTGAAATTAAGTGGAAGAACACTTACATTTTTCATCCATGAGCACAACTGAAAGGTGTCTAGTAGTCACCAGTGTCCTCCTGTTCATTTTGAAGGTATGTTTGCAGTAGGGACCACTGCACAGAACCTCAGTCTCCTTGGTCGCAGTCTTGTATAAAAAGACTTAAGTTTTGCTTTCTATTCCTGATTTATGCTAAATCCTAAAAACTGAAGAGAAACCTCATTTTGATTACAATTGTCTACAGATACTTAAACTTTTTGTGAGACAGTTGGATTTAAAAAAAAATACTGTTACATTTTTATTTTTTTTTTTTTCTGAATAAAATTCTGTATTTAAAATTCCACTCGAGACTGCAGAGCTAAGGTATTCTTATTTTTCATATCCCTCCTTTGTATCAGGCTTCATTAATGATATTTGTATTTTTGGCTGCTGGGTTTTGCTCCCTTTGAGAATTTACTCTTTTCCTGTTTAAAAAGTCAGCACTTCTACACTTGGCTGCTTTTTACAAAGAAAATGTTCCAGTATATCAATCATTCAGTGTGCCATGCTTTCTTTAACGTGGTGTGTACTGTGAAAGATATGTGTATCCCATTAAACAAACACAGTGAATAAGATGATAACAGCCTTTTGGGCTGTGAGGATTGACTTGCTTGTAGTTCTGTGGGAATCTGTGACAGAGATGAGAACAAAAGCCAGTTCTTGGCTGCCAAATCCTAACTCCCCCTCTTTCCAATCGGGAAAGTTGCCTTCTAGCAACTTCTGCTTTGAGAATGAATGAAGTAGGTATTTAAAACTGCATGTATTACATATACTGCATCCTTAGGTAAGCCTCTTGCATCAGGCACGGGAGAAAGAACGGAAGACATTTTGCTGGAGCAGTGTGAAATGCCATGTTTGCACGCTTCACTTCTCCTGGACTGCTCCTGGAAAGCCAGCCTACGGAGAAGTGGATCTGGGGGCAGGGAGTGCTTGTGGGGAAGATGTCCTCAAAGGAGGGAGTATCTGCTCCCACCTCTCCTACCACATTGCCATCACAAGAAGAAGGGTCAGGGTCCCCTGCCTGTTTCTTGCCCATGGCACTCAGCACCAGTTCCTTCCCGTTCTGTGGCAGGAGAAGTCCCAGTCCACTTGCAGTTGTGCCACATTTCTGGGAACTGCAGAGACGGTTCTGCTTGGACACCGCTGCCATGGCTGGCAGGCCCTGCAGGGAGTGGGTCAGCTGAGCCAAAACCAAGTTGGCCTCTGTGTAGAGGCATTTCTCTTTGTGCACAGAGTAGTGATGCTCTCTGGAAATGTGTATGCTTCGTGCCTTTATTTCCCATTTAGTGAGGTTTTTTTAACCTGCTGTGGTTCTGGGAAACTGAGCATTGGCTTGGAAAGTGCTTGGTCAGTTGATAACAAAAGCTTAGCAAGGCCTAAGTAGGCAAAACCAGCACTTCTCATTTTGTTTAATACCTGCAAGACTGTATGATTCCCCTTCAGACATGCTGTTCGACCCAATGCCCCTTGTTCTCTCTCACCAAGCTCTTGTTTTGTTCATCTGGGGGTGTTGGTAGTGTATGTTTGTGTCTTTTTGTTGCTGTTGTCTTTCATTGTGTGGGCTTTGTAGCATTTCTCCCAATCTCTTACCTAGATTGTGATTTTTAAAATGGAGAAGAGGTTTAAAACATTGTCCATCATATTAATAGCTTTAAAGTAGTGATTCATCCTACCCTAGCTTCATAATTAAAAAAAGAACAACAGAACTCGTCTCTTAAATGAATCCAAACAGCTCTTTATGCCAGCTGCCTATTAGTAGAAATTCATCTCTCCTATCCCACCCACTCTGGTCTCCTCTACACATTAACAGGAACCGCTTGAGAGAGTCCAGCACAGAGCCACAAAGATGATGGAGTGGAGCATCTCCCTTATAAGGAAAGGCTGAGGGAGCTGAGTCTCTTAAGTTTGGAGGAGACTGAGGGGTGACCTTATTAATGTTTACAAATATATGAAGGGTGAGTGTCACGAGGATGGAGCCAGGCTCTTCTCGGTGACAACCCATGATAGGACACGGGGTAATGGGTTCAAACTGGAACACAAGAGATTCCACTTAAATATGAGAAGAAACTTCTCAGTGAGCATAACAGAACACTGGAACAGGCTGCCCCGGGAGGTTGTGGAGTCTCCTCCTCTGGAGACATTCAAAACCCGCCTGGACACCTTCCTGTGTAACCTCATCCAGGTGTTCCTGCTCCGGCAGGGGAATTGGACTAGATGATCTTTCGAGGTCTCTTCCAGTCACTAACATTCTGTCATTCCCCATCTATGTTTCCTGTTGCTTTCTCCCTTCCTGAGGGTGTTTATACCATCAGATGACCAGCAGCTCACAGGGAGAAGGTTCCACTGTGTCCAAACTTCCAATAGAGTACTATGGACCTGCAGGATACTCAAGGTCTCTGCCAGAGGTGCCTGCTGAACACACCAGACATGCACCTGAAGGCTTGACCTGCTCACCAGTAGTCAGTGCCAGTTAGAGTAGCAGTAGCTGAGCTTAAAGGATGAAGCTGAGACCCTTTTGCCAAGTGAGCTGGGGTGGAAGAAGAGAATGGGGTAAGCTCTTCATGCGTGTGATCTCTTTTGGAAAAAGCAAAGATGAGCTGGCCAAAAATGGAGTCCCTCCCACAACCTCTTAGCCTGCGGAGCAGCATCCATGGTGGCTGAGCTGCAAGCTTCAGGACGCGCTCTTATTTCCTTTGCAAAGTCTTGAGCGGGCCTTGTGCCAGTGTGTTTGTTGAGCTCCCCATCTTTGACCATGCGGCCCTGCAAGTCAGCTGCCCTGTCTGCACTGATGCCAGGGAAATCTGTTCCTGCTCCTGCCCTGCTGCCCACCCCTGTCTGGAGTCCTCAAGGTCACATCTTGTCCCCTCCCATGGGGCGTCATTGCCCTCTGCCAGCTTGGCAGCGACAAGCTCTGTGCTGATTTTACGTGCATGTCTCTTCTGGCTAGTCTCTGGTGTATCAGCTGTCACGTCTTCTCTTGCTGAAGGATGTTGCTTTAGCATTTCAAAGCAGAGAGTAAAAAAAATGTCAGTCCATGCGATTCCTGTGGTAACTGGGGCACATTGCTCACATGGAGCAACGCTGTGGTTATCCCAGTGTCACTGGGAAGTGAGAGGGTGGATGAGTGTGGTACGAATGGGGGTGAATAGCCTCTGTGTAACTGGGGGTGTGAATGACCTAAATGCTGACCTAAATGTAGAAAGAACTAGCACAGAGGACTCTGCCCCTGAGGCAAGTAGCAGTGTGCCTGGCCTGCCACTTCTGCAAGTGCTTTTCAGTTCATAAGGTGTTTTCCGATGGTACTGTGGGATGAGATTGTCCCTCCATTTTGTGAGGGAGATTTAGTAATGAAAGTTTATTTTCTTGTATAGCATCTCTCTTCAGGTGGAAGACTAAATGCTTTCACCTAATTCGGAGTTAGCTGCTGCCTCCTAGGAAAGTTTCCCATCCCAGAACTGCTGCTGCTGGCAGGACTTAATGACTGACCTCAGTTTGGGGGACTGAGGCACCAGGGGACCTGGAGAGTGATTGCTTGCCTTTACCCCTTGGTGCAACCTCTTCTGGGTCTGTAAAAGCAAACAGCAGGATGGTTTGCTACTATTTATCTTCTGTCACTCCCTGAAAGACCAAAGATTTTAGTTCTCTACGGTCTATGTTCACTGAAAGCATAGGATTAAAGAAAAAAAAAAAATAATACAATGTGGGGAAAACAGGCAAAGAATCAAGACTGTTCCCTGCCTACCTGAGAAACCCTCCTTTTGGTTCTGCATGTGACACCCTTTCCTGTCCATGTTCCCTGCTTTCCATCAAAAGCGGCTTTCAGCCAAGCAGCATGGATTGGGAATTATGAATTGACAATGAGGAATAGGAATTGAGGTGGATTCCTTTAGTACTGCTGGCTTTTAACATTCAGTTCTGACACCTGGTTGGCTGAAGTGCATGTGCTCACTTCAGCTAAGTGCAGGGAAGTGAAAGAGCTGCAGTGAGGAAAGAGGTGGAGGAGGACCTTGCAGGTGATTTTTATTAAAAAGCTGAGTTGTTCATTTGTAGCCATTTAGCGGGTATTGCTGTAGTGGAGCCTGAGCTGAAAACTGCTAACCTCCAAACATTGGCCACATCCATCAGGCTGCATCTCTGAACTGCCTCCTACACCCTTCCCTTGGGGCAGGAAGGGAAAGAACAAATCAGTCAGGGGTGAAGCATTAGCAGAGGCTGGCTGTTTTCACGGAGGCCTGTGAGGCTCAAGGGTTTTGTAATGGTTGATGGAACTCTCCACCACTGACATGCCCGTGAAATGCAGGTGGTATCAGTGGTGTTTTACGGACTGCTGGCTTCTGATGCCTTTGAAACACCCACACATGCACACTCTCCTCACCCTACCAGAATAATGAAGAGGCCATGTGGTTTTCCCCTCTCTGCCAAGTTCTTGCAACTCAGCATTGACTCCTTTGAACTTGTAGTTGCTTTGTTCTTCTGACCTGCAGTAGTTAAGTTTCACAATGCATGCAGCCTGGCCTTGGTTTGAAATGTGTGCTGTGGCAGAGGACTTGATTGTTAAAGATCTCCTTCACATACTCACTAGTGGCTTTGCCTGTGGCTGCTTGGGCTCTGTCCTTTCCTTGCTGATGCTGCTGAAGTCATCTAAAGCTGCGCTCACAAGATCAAAGGTCTGTAGGGGAGAGGTTATGTGGGAAGTTAGATGGTGCCAACAAAATAACTTAAGATCTATCCCTATCAGTGGTTTTATTTTCATGAAAACTAGTTTGATGGCATTAGCAGAACCTAACTGAGTGATATGCCAGTGTTCCCAGTAGGTTTGCATTCAAGGTTGTCCATGGACAGCCATAGTTCAGAGTTGCAAAGCTCTGAACAGCAGCAGTCATCCACTGTTACAGAGAAGGAAAGATTGAGAGGTCATGTGACAGCCGTCATTCATCTGTGCAGGATATCTGTGGCACCTGGCACAAGATCAGGTTTAAATTGCTATGGTGGAAACAAAGGCTAAGTGTTAAGAAAGATCTTATCATAGTCCTCCGTGCCTTTATTGCTAGAGACTGGCTTGAGACAGGAATAAGTATTAAGAATGAGATTTTTGGGGCGTGGTTTAGGGAGAGCTGATCCTGCCCTGGTAATTAGATGACCACTCTGGGTCGGTCCCTTTCCATTTCATTGTCCATGGTTGAAATCAAAACAACCCCTTTTTAATTTGCTGCCTGCTTTCAGGGAGTTGCTAAATGAGGCAGTTTTTTCAGACCACTTGCCAAAGGAGGTAGACTTCATTTCGGTTCCGTTTTAGTAGCTAGAGCTGCTCTGAAATTGAGAAGAATTTGTTGCTTAGATCCCCAGAGACCATCTCTTGAATCTGTGTGGCTTGCAGCTAGCAGTCGTTTCTTTGGCATTATTCAGTCTCCCACGCACCTTCAGTTCTTCCTAAGACAGGGATCCCTGTTGGGATCTCACAAGCTGTAGGGATCCCTTGTAACTTCATTGAATTCCACGACTGATTCTCCATTCAGTTCCAAGCTGCATGAACCGTATTGCAGGATCAGGCTTTTAGGCTGCAGTATCTCTTTTCAGAAGAACTCCCCTGGTGGTAGAAAAGGTGTTTGCACTGGTCCTAAATATGCCCTGCTGTCTTCCTCCACTCTTGCCAAGTAAGAACAGGCATCTCTGGGTTAAAATGTTAAGGCACTATTGCTTGGGATGGCAGAGCATGTGCTTGAGACATTGGGGTTTTTTCCCTACCTGCAAACTTGCATCAAAGGGATTTTAAATTGCTACCTTTAAAAACTGCAGTTAGAAACAGTCTGATCAGGCACATGCCAATCAGAAATTTCCCTTCCTAAAGTTCCACGTGAGTCATGGCTACATCATTATTTACAGCCTGACTAGCAGCAAACCTTGATGCGTAATGAATATTGGAGCCCATAAATACTGTAGGTGAATCAATATCTCAATTGAAGTTCACAACTGAAAATATAATCAATACTCTGATAGAAGCCAGTAGTGTTTCTACAGAGAAAGAAAACAGTGGCGACATCTCTCCCATAACACAAAAGGAAACATGGGGCCTTGGAGCAGCACAGAAGAGATTCTCAGGTTGGAATGAGAAAACACCAACACTGGAAACAGTTCAAATGTATTACCTTTCCATTTGTATAAGGATGCAAGTCAGACTCTCACTGAATGTAAGTTTGATTGCTTTAATGAAGCATCCGTTTTTCGCATGAAGAACAGAGCTCTCCTCTCTCCCATGCCAGTAGTTCTTATGGAAGGCGATGTCAGCTCCTACGCTTTAATCCTGAATTGCAGCCAAATAAATGACTGAGTGACTTGGGAGTCATCCCAAGGCAGTCCGTAGACCTGCAAGTCCTCCCCCTGCCCCCCAAAAAACTTAAATTGAATGTTATATTCACCAGTTCACCTTTCATATTGGAATGGAGTGTAGCAAAATCTGTACTTGGCAATACTCCTTGTGCTATTATTATCCGCACAGTAAAAGCGAGAGGCAGAGCTGGATGCTCGCAGCCGTGTGAAAGGCCTGTGGCAGATCAAGAGAAGGTGCTACATCTTCCAAGCCCTGTATGAGTGACCCAGTGATGGCCGTGTTGTCTTTCCTCTCACTGCTGGAGTGGTCTGCAGAAAGCAGAGTGATCCAATGCCCCAGGAAACCTACAATTTTTTCTGAGAAAGCTTCATAGAGCTCATCCTCAAACTCTTTTTTCTTTTTCTTATCCAAAAGGATAGACACAAAAATGAGAGAGGAAGCCTTCCTGTAGTGCAGTTTCCAGTTCTGTTTGCTCTATTTTTTTTACAGTTTTGGGTAGTGCTTTGACACTTTTCTTCTTTTCCCTCATGCTCTGGAAGGGGGGAAAATTGCTGGAAAAAAAAGCCTGAACTGTCTTGAATAGTCCATAAAATGTGATTCATGGCGGAGCTGTAAACCTGATGTTTAAATGGTTCCTTTCTTGTTTTATTTTCCACAGGTCTTTGCCCTCACCATGTCAAGGAGTGTTAATGATGTGTTCCCTCTCCATTGCATTCCCCACCTGTCATCTTGCTAGGATCTAACTACAGAATGAACATAGCAGCTGTGTTTAATGCCCTGCTCGTGTCTGTCCTCGCTGCTGTGCTGTGGAAATACTTCAAACTGAGAGAGCATGCCTTCATGGTTGAGGAGGAGCTGGTCCTTACACGTCAGTCTCAGGAACTCTCTCAGGTTCAGATTGACTACCATGCAGCTCTCCAGGCACTGGTGGAGGACGGTACCAGGATGGTGTGCACCGGCAGGATGCATACCGACCGCATCTGCCGCTTTGAGTCCCTCTGCTACTCTACGGAGGCTGAGGAGTTTGTCTACTTCCACAGCAACTCCTCGGTCATGCTGCCCAACCTGGGCTCCCGGAGGTTCCAGCCGGCTCTGCTCGACCTCTCCTCAGTGGAAGATCACAATACCCAGTACTTCAACTTTGTGGAGCTGCCAGCCACCGCGCTGAAATTTATGCCAAAACCGGTCTTCGTGCCTGATGTGGCGCTGATCACTAACAGGTTTAACCCAGACAACCTGATGCACGTGTTTCACGATGACCTCCTCCCCATTTATTACACCATGCAGCAGTTCTCCGATTTAGATCTGGAGGCACGGCTTTTCTTCATGGAAGGGTGGAGTGAAGGTGTTCACTTTGATCTCTACAAGTTACTGAGTAACAAGCAGCCACTCCTCAGGGAGCAGCTTAAAACCCTGGGCAGGCTCCTCTGCTTTACCAAATCTTATGTGGGGCTGTCCAAAATCACCACCTGGTACCAGTACGGATTTGTCCAGCCACAAGGGCCGAAGGCTAACATCTTGGTTTCTGGTAACGAGATCAGGCAGTTCACCAAATTCATGATGGAAAAGCTGAACGTCAGCTTGGAGGAAAGCCCCAGTGAGGAGTACATCGTAGTGTTCAGTCGAACAATCAACAGACTTATCCTAAATGAGGCAGAACTAATCCTGGCTCTTGCTCAGGAGTTTCAGATGAAAACCATTACTGTCTCTTTAGAGGAGCATTCGTTTTCTGACATCGTCCGGTTGCTCAGCAATGCGTCCATGCTGGTGAGCATGCATGGGGCCCAGTTAGTCATGTCTCTCTTCCTGCCAAGAGGTGCTACGGTGGTGGAGCTCTTTCCTTATGCTATCAACCCTGAACACTATACCCCTTACAAAACCCTGGCAACCCTTCCTGGCATGGACCTGCAGTACATTGCCTGGCAGAACACTGACCAGGAAGACACCGTTACCTACCCAGACAGACCTTGGGATCAGGGTGGGATTGCTCACCTGGACAAAACTGAGCAAGAGCGCATCATTAAGAGCACGGAGGTGCCACGGCACCTCTGCTGCCGCAACCCCGAGTGGCTGTTCCGTGCCTACCAGGACACAAAGGTGAACATCCCTTCACTCATCCATGTAATCAGACAGACTGTGAAGTCTAAGCCAGGACCCAAGAAACAGAAGTGGTCTGGTAGCATCTACCCTGGCAAAGTGAGGGATGCCAAGTGTCAAGCCTCTGTCCAGGGCACAAGCGAAGCTAAACTTGCTGTGTCCTGGCAGATCCCCTGGAACCTGAAGTATCTCAAGGTCAGAGAAGTGAAATATGAGGTGTGGATACAAGAGCAAGGGGAAAACACTTACATGCCTTATATCTTGTCCCATCAGAATCACACCTTCTCAGAAAACATAAAGCCCTTCACAATATACCTGGTGTGGATACGCTGCATCTTCAACAAAAATCTCCTGGGACCTTTTGCAGATGTGCTCTTGTGTAGTACATAACCTGTTGCGCTGCCTGTACAGCTCTGCCCTGTTCTCCACTCCATCTGTGGTTTAAAACTTCTTGTCCTATAGTTTGTAGAGGACTGAAGAGGACTAGACTGTACCAGTGCCTAAGTGTCCATTTTATTGCACTCTGTGCGTATTCTTCAAATGGTATTTATTTCCAGTGAGCGATTTAAAAAATAAAAGAAAAAAAAAAACTCTGTGTTCTTCAGAGTAACTTCCAGAGGTTAAATTACATGCTGAATACATGTAATTGAAAACAAAATGGAAGTGAAATTGTGTGTACCTTAGTCGTGATTTAAATTCGTTTCTATTGTGTGGTGAGTATTTAAGCACAGCGTTAAACCGCAGCTAATTCCATGGCTAGGTGGGCAGTTCTCATCAGCTTTTTCATTGTACGTTGTTTTTTTCAATAACTCTGACTGTAACTTTGAGTTCAAAATTTGGTACAAGAGCCTTCATTAAACTGCTGTAAACCTCCTCAGTATTTTTATTGTTTTTTATTATCTGTCAAAGTGGTTATTGTGGTAGATTTATATACTACTGTTATAAAGTGTGTATATGGGTAGCTTTTTATTTTTTCATGTTTTGGCTCGAGAATGAGACTACAGTATCAGCTTCATGTTTAAAATCAGATTTTACTGCACCCCCAAGAGCAAAAGGCTGGAGTAGCAGATGGGAGATAGAAAGGATGGAGTGGATAAAATAATTTACTGTGCTTTAAGATCTGTTTTCATTTTGTGAGTTATGTACAAGGTCTGTGGGAAAGGAAGGGGATGGTTTGGAAGAGCTGATGGGGAAGAGATTGCACTTGCAGAAATCTGCTCAAGAAAATGATTTTTTGGTGTTTGATCAGAATAATCTGTTGGTAAGAGCTGCTAACAGGTACATGCTTTGCTCAGCACCAGGCGGGTGGTGGCAAAGGGAAGCTTTCCTGGCACAGATTTTCCTGGGTGTTGGTGGGAGGAAGCAGAGCCAGATGGGAGGCAGGTAGGTGGGTGCTGTCACGTTGGGCTGGAGGGAGCTGCTCAGGTCAGGGGCGTAGTTTATTCTGGATTTATACTCATTTTCCCTGAGATCAGAATCTAGCTTCATTGCTTGGATAACACACTGACTACACAGGACCTGATCCTGCACATTTCTCCTTTGCATGGAGGCCCTAAATGGTGCTGTCTTTGAAAAATAGCTTTGTGTCAAAAGCACAGGCTTTGGGGAAGAGAAGAAAGAAGGGGCAGGAGAATGAGATGTTTCAGTGATAGAAGGTAACATCCTCCGTAGTTCATAACCAATGTTAAAGCAACAGGAAAAGTGCTTTTTTCTCCTCTCCCTCCCCAGCGCCCATGGTCCTCCCAGGGTCTGGATGAGTGTTTGAACAGTAGGATAAATGGCTTGCCTTCTGAGTGATGGGCTGATAGATGAGCGTCTGAAGGCAGGATAATAATATGAGTTCTAGAAAGAGGAGGAGAAACACATTGCTGTGCAAATCAGACAAGAAACAGGAGGGTTGAAAAATGAGTGAAACACCGCTGTACAACATTGGACCTTCAGGCAAGTGCTACTTCCATATATTAATTTTCATTATGTCTTGCTTTGTTTTCAAGCACATTTATGATTTAAAGGGGGGAGGGGGAACAGAACAGCAGTCCCAAAGTCTGCGTTTGCTTTGCTGTTATAATCTTGCCAGCTAATAATTTTTGCCTTGATATTTTAAAAGTGGCACATGAATACTCCTGCAGTTGTTTTCTTAGGACAAAATGGGCTGCTTGCTGAAGTCAGTATCCAAGCTGTGCCTCAAAGTCTCCATGTTGCTGTACATCACATGTCACGTGTGTCAGAGCTGAGGTGAGAAGAACTTCATGAAGAGGTGACAAACATGAGAGCAGGCTGTTCAGAGAAGCCACCAAGACCTCCCTGGCTGATGAGCTCCCACTCACTGCAGGGCTTTGCACCAACCTTGCATCCTCATGTCCGTTCACGGTACAGGTAGCCCTGTGGCTCCTGGCCGTCCTCCTGCTGTCTGTTACAAGGGCGGTAATGTTGGTACCCTACAAAGCTGGTATTGAATGAGCCTTCAGAAGCTGAAGTTTGGCCAGCAGTTGTTTCGCATCAGTTCTCAGAAGTAATTTTCTGTGGGTTTGTGAGCTGCCCGTGTTCCTCTAACTATTGGTCTGTGCGTTGCTTTCCTGCCTTTCTCCATGCCTTTTGTAGCAATCATTTGCCTGTAATTTGTAGATCATCCCATTTCACTTAAAATTAGTTTCACATCCTTGCAGATTTTCTAACATTTGCAGATTGGTTACAGCACATTAGCTATTTTCTTCTCATATCCTAATGATTCTAATCAACAAAATTGGTTACAGAGCAATGAAGTGTCAGATATGTGGGTTTCCATGGACTTAACTCTAGCATGAAATGGTCTCTTACTTTCAGAGACTCCCTTTTTTCCAGAACAAAATCAGATGTGCTTTCCAGAAATGTGCATTCAGGTTCTGTCTTCCTCATCAGTGCTATGAGCGGTTTATGAGGTGGAAACAAAAATTAAATTATTTTTTCCTTTCTGAGTTCTGAGCTCGCTGCACACTGGAGTTGTGACGGTGATGTGGCTGTTTGCCTCCAACACCTGCCCAGTATAAGAACGTCTATACCAGAGCCTCACTGCTGCACCGAATTCCTCCTCCACCAGAGCACACAGCACTGAGAGCACGTGTCCCAGCCAGTAGCTGTCCTAAATTGGGCATGCTAATGCTATGCTGATTTATACTGCCTCAAGAACTGCTCTGGAGTGCTGGCATCTTCCCGTAGTGAATTTTCTTTTCTTTTAATAACTTCACCGTCAGTGCTCTGCCGGTCCATTCCATTTTTCACCCCTGCTCCTGATGGGTCCCGTGGGCTGTTTGTTTCCCTTGCTTCATGTGAATACGCTTTCGCAAAACCTCCAGCCTTCACGTTTCAAGAAAGCCCAGCAGGACTTTTCTCTATCAATACAACTACTTAATTGAGCAGAAGGATTTATTTCCTGGCATTGCTTTAAGTTTAGTCCTGTAACGAATGCAGATGCTCCATGCAGAGGGGCTGGGGCTGCACCTCTGACACATGCAGGAAAACATGGCTGAAGCTGATTTACTGTATTTCCAAAACAGCTTATCCCTCAGACAAGTTTATGGGGCTCCTTTTGACAAGTGGGGTTGTGCAAGAGACATGCACCTTCCACTGCTGCATCATTTGGTTTTGCTCCCAAAGCAAATACATTAAGCTCTGTGGTGCTGTCTGGCCCCACTGTCCTGGAAGAAGAGAAATAACTGAGATTAAATCCAAAACCACCTGGGAGCAGTGCAGGATGCTAATAGCAAGCTGGTCTTGAACTCACTGCTGCTGGGCTTGGCCGTGCTTACAGAGATGGATCATCCAGGAGGATTTCCTCTGGCTGCAGTTTCATATCTCATTTTAATTAGCGAAAGTGCAAGGAGCCCAGCTGCTGCAGGAGGGCTGCTTACCAACGCGTCCGAGGATGAAGAAGGACCAAATGGAGCATTTACCAGCTGGCACACATGAGGTGTTGGAGCAGGAGCTGCAGGTGGTTTGGTAATATGGTTTCCTAGAGGATGGGACTTAGCAAGTGTGATAGTGACTTCAATGGAGTCAGAGCAATGCACGCTACTGTTATTTCCCATTACTTATAACCCAAACCCTCAAAACCTGTATAGAATCATAAATGGTTTGAGTTGAAATGGACCTTCAAAGGTCATCTAGTCTAACCCCCCTGCCATCTTCAACTAGATCAGGTTGCTCAGAGCTCCGTCCAGCCTGGCCTTGAATGTCTACCTGTAGACATGGGGCATCTACCACCTCTCTGGGCAACCTGGGCCAGTGTTTCACCACCCTCATTGTAAAAAATTTCTTCCTCATGTCTAGCCTGAATCTCCCCTCCTTTAGTTCAAAACCATTACCCCTTGTTCTATCACAACAGGCCCTGCTAAAAAGTCTGTCCCCATCTTTCTTACAGGCCCCTTTTAAGTACTGAAAGGCCACAGTAAGTTCTCCCTGGAGGCTTCTCTTCTCCAGGCTGAACAACCCCAACTCTCTCAAGCCCGTATCCAAGAACAGAAACATCTCTGAAGAAGCTCAACTCCAGCCTGGTTTGGATGTACTTCCTGAGAAGGATATACTGCCACCAGGGCTGTGGAGAGTAGAGACGTATGGATGGTACTTCTCTTAAATGGACCACCCCTTGCTCAACAGGGTGCAAGTCCAGTTGCCCCGGAGGTGTAGCTTGGAGAGACAGGGGAGCGGGTTAGAGCAGCACAAACTGGGGACTGAAAAGCCACAGAGTTAGACCATCTCCAGTACTGTGGAGTGGTTGGAGGGACATGTTCCAGGCAGCCTGGCAGGTGGCATTTGGCATGGTGACCTGTGGGAGCTCACATTGGAAAATTTCCAGAGTGCTTGGTTGCCAGCTTCTCAGGAACCTGACACACTGAGACATAATAATGAAATCACATTTTTTTCTTTCATTTTATATGTATGTTTTAATAGTCCTTTTGAGACAGTCTCTTGGCATGATGCAGACTATCAGCATACCCTGTGTGCCTTTTGAACCCTTGTTCCAGGCAGGAATGACCCCCTATATGATGCAGAGTGGCTTAGAGGTAGGTGTCCTGAGCTGGCTCCCTCGGCTGGGTGCAGCATGAAGACAACGCTGAGGTGTTGGCCAAGCGAGAAGCAGTGAGGATGCTGGTCCCTGTGAGTGATGTTCTTGTATGGATGCAACCTGGCTCCTTCTGATCCCCCTCTGTGCGGCCAGTGGGGCACCGTGGTGGGACACTGGGGCAGGGGAGGGAGGTGGTGGTCACCAGCTGTTCATCTTCTCACCAACTAGAGATGTTCCAGTGCTCACGCAGTGCACTTAGCCTTTGACAAGCATGCAGAATCCTAAACCTCATGCAGAAAACCCCATGCCTACCAGAAATTATTACTGGCTAGCTTTTGCTTAGCAAAATTGTTGTTTTGTTTTACTGACCCTATGGATTTCTCCAGCTTTTGGTTTGTCTTCTCACAGGCTGCTTGTGGGTGGAAGGGGCAGGCAGTGACATGCTAGCTGCAATCCAGACTGGTCACCCAGTGCAGGTTTTACACCTCCCAAAAGTGATTGGAGCTATTTAATCAAAATATTTGGGTTTGAGAGTTAAATTTGAGATTTTTCTGTCTCCTTCCTCTCCCCTCCCCTGGTCTTTTTGTGCAGATCTTTTTCTTGAGGAAATAATTCTTAAGGGCAGTAATGTGGGATTTTTAAGAGCTACTGTGGAGGCAAGGAAAATAAAAAGGATAAACAAGCCCTTTAAAAGACAGCTTAGGAAATATGTTTGAAGGAGAAACCAGACCATTTCTTGGAAGATTTTGCTGAGAAATAATGTGAAGTATGTTTTCTGACTTCGCCACCTCAGTCCCCAACAACTAAATACATTACTCAAGGTAAACGTAGGATGGGAATATTTTTTCAAAGCTGTCTGCTGGTATTTTTTTTTCCCTCTTCCATTTCAGGCCACCTTTTTGTTTGTGTCTCTAAGGCTCTGCTCATCCACTGTTCCAGGATGTGTGGACAGTTTGTCCCAAGACACCAATGCCTCACAAGACCCAAATTAAGTTAAGACACTTAGGAAATCATTTATTTTAAGAGCTTACACGCTGTTGGTGTAGATGGCTCTGAGGCAGAGCCACTTTTACTGCAAGGGTTCTGGCATGGGCTCTGGCCTGAGACTTTCACCTCAGAAGTTGGTCCATTTGTGCAGCAAGGAGGTTGTTGCTCTCCAGGATCCCTGGGTGTAGTGCAGTCTATAAGCACTACATAATTCAATTTATATTAAACAGAAGAGTGACTTCGGCACCTTTACTGCTGTGTCTCATCTGCTGAGCTGCATAAATAGCAGACTTATTTCTACAATATTTTTGCTTCTGGTGCCTGCGCGGTGAAAGGCGGGGTAGGTTTGGTGGATAACAGAGCACTTAATTTTCCCTGCTGGACTTGGGGTAGGCACACTCTTGGAATGACTTTCAATGTGATGACTGACAGTCCATCTGTGCTGTGGGTGGTATGAGAAGCATCGCCATCTGCATGTGTGTGAGGCACATCACCGTCCTTACATAAGAGAAGTGCCTCCCCCCGCCCCCCACCGGCATGTCTCCCCTCAGGGGGGCTTGACCGAAACCCACTGCTAGCGCAGGGCTGGCTGCAAGTCAGCGAGCTGGTGCGAATTTACACTGACTGAGGGCCTGGCCCTCCTTGTCACCCTCTCAAATCGTCAGAACGTGCTGATTACTAAATCAGTTGTTGGCACGTTCAAACAGATCAACTGAATAGCCTCGTGTTTGCTCAGAACAACTTGGCAGCGCTCATCACCTTTCTATGCTGCTTAGTCCTGACGTTTGAAAATGTGTTGCCTTTAAAATTTAATTGAGTTTCCCCTTGCTTGGTGTTTATTCAAACAGCTCACTTGAATTGTCTGATTTACCTTCTGGGTTAGCTGTGTCCCCGTATGCATAATGTGGTGTCTGCAGAGGAACCCACTCAGTTTAGCATCTCTCTTCTCTGTCCTGGAGACTCCCCGTTCCTTTGTCCTTCCTCCCTTTGATGTTATTATGGTTACTAGCAGTTGCAGTCACTTCCTCCAGCTTGGCCAGTGCGGGGATAAGGTGGGCAATGGTGGGACATCCTGCAGGCACATCGTCACTGGCAGCAATGATGTTTTCCCACTACATGTGGATTTGCCATGGTGTTTTCCTGTGGACGTTTCTATCGGTGTGACATTTCCGTGATGAGTCAGTTCCTCCTGCTTCTTCAGCCTACCTGGCAGAACCTGCCTGGTCCCTGTTGCCATCCACGAATGGATGCTGAGGCAGCAGCCACTGTGTGAGCTCTGATGGATCTCTTGCTTTGGGCTGATTTTGCCAATATTGAAAACAACAGTGTCGAATAGCAGCCTTTCCCCTGCCTTCAGCCCCAGGGGTCAGGTCTGCTCATATTCAGGGACTGTTTATGCCAGGAGTGTCCCCACAGGCTTCTCAGAGGGTGGCAGTGCCCTCCCAACCGATACAAGTCACACTGTATTTTGCTTTTCCTGACATAGCTACCACCATATGGTCATGGTGTGGAGCTGCGCACATTGGCTTGGGCAGCCTCTTCGCTTCCTTCACCTCCACCTTTTGGTGGATGATGCCTATTTCTCCTCATGTGAAAAAGCATTAGCACTTGATTTATTTACCCAGCCACACATCCCCCCCAACAACTACTTATGGCTCAAGGAAAAAGACTGTGTAACAACTCAGCAAGGACCACACAGTATCTTGGTGTTCTTGAGTGTCTTGTTGGTGACAAGGTGTGACAGAGCTGAGTTAGGAAGTAGAAGCTCAGGCTGATGCTCAAGCTGACTACCAGGGCAGGGGGACTGGTAGCCATCTGTCCAACAATTCCATGAAATGGGTTTTTAGTGGGATTCTCATGGCAAGAAACATGGAGGACAGACAGGTGGTGCTGCCATCTAGGGTGAGTTACTGGAAGGTTGCATGTTTTTTTAGGTGAGAGGCCAGTGGGGGACTGTAGGTCCAGGCCGTTGGTTTTAGCTGGGAACTCCACAATTTGCTGTTTGTACAAGCCCTCTTCCCAATCTTGCTCCTCTCTTTCAAGGATTTATTTCATTCTCCATTCTTTGTTTTTTTTTGTACTCTCTTCTCTTTGGTCTCCATCTTCTGTTTTGTCATCAGAAGATGGAAAATTTGAGCTGGACTTTGGGCAGGGGTGAGAGCTCCATGGGAAAACACTGACATGTCTCCAGCTGTGGCCAGGGATCCCCCAATGGCATCATTTGTGCAGCCCAGTGGAAGATAAGTGCAGCCTTCTGTATTTCATAGCATTTTTTTTTTTTAATATCTTTCTTTCTGACAAAGAAAGGTGCTTTCCTCCACACATGAACACCTTTCAATTTCAAATCCCAACAGTCATGAAAAATCCTCCTTCTTCCCAAGTTCCTCCCCCAGAATTATGACGGTGCTTTGGAGGAGCAATTTGAAATATATTTTGTTTGAGGGCAAGAAAAGGGTTCCATTTGGGAATGTTGTCCGAGAGTGAGAGTTTCAAGGTGCTTTGGGTTCTTGTTCTTTTCGCACCTCCTGGTTGCCAAATTCTGGGCAGGAGGTGACTCTGCAGGTCATCCTCTGGTTTATGCTGATGCTGGGAGGATGTTGCCTCCTCAGAGAAGGGGGACAAGGAGACATCACTGCTGCAGCTCCAAGGTGCCAGACACCACAGTCACAAATCCCAGCTGCTTCTGTGAGAACACTTTGTTTCTTTGTCAATTTTTACTCCCTCCTTCTCACCATAAAAAGGTTCTGTTACAGATAAAATCACTTTTTGATTGAAAAATCTAAATTCAAGTGCTAGGCTCCCATTCAAAACTAGTTTTGAAGCAATTTTCAACAATTCCTTAGGGGTTGGAGGGTGGTTTCTGACTAAACAGTGTTTTACATAGACCGTTTTCCTTTTCCCAGGCTAGAGGAAGGGCTGAGAAACTGGTGGGGCTGACCTGAGAGGTCCCTGTCTGCAGCACAGAATTTTTGGTGAACATCTTAGGGCAGCCTTTTCCCCAAAAAATGTGTGCTACAAAGCTTTGGTGCAGCCGTGTAGGCAGAAAAAAAACGTGTTCCCCTCCTAGGTGCCACCACCTTTTAGAGCAAGGCCCTAATTTAAACATGTTCTCATCCCAAAAGACACGATTTCTTAGGGACTTGGCTGGGGATATCTCTAGCCAGCAGAGAATATTTAATATATCAGTGGTATAGGTGAGGATGGCAGGTATATAAGACCAGACTGTTGATGGACACAGCTGCCTGTCTGTTTAGTTTTGTTTTCCCCCAAGGTCTTATCCTGCTCCAGCTGAGCTTATCCTTATCTCATAAAAAGCAAGAGCGGAGCATATCAGTGGCCAGTCTGGAGCATCCTCACCAGTAGCTCAGATGAAGGTTGCCTAGGTGAGTGCCGCACACAAACAAGCCACCCAGTTCTAGCAAGGATTTTGGCTCTGTTTTTTCAGCTCTCTTTCAAAGCAGTAACATTTTGGAGGGGGGAAAAAAAATAAACTACCCACACAGAACAGTAGTGCACCTCGGTTTGTGCTGCTCTGGGCCAGATAAGCCATTTACCTGGAAACACTCTCTGCTTGGTGGAAAGAAAAAGAACCCCTTAATACCAATCCCATGTAATCCGTAGGAAAATATTACTGCCATCAGGTGATCAACAGCTTCAGGAGCATGAAAACATCCCTGAGCCCAACCAGGTGCAGTCAGTGCATCCAGCTGCAGCTCCAGGGAGCTTTTACTCTTTTTTCCCTGTTCTGGTTCGATAGCTTTTTTAATACCCTTTGCCTTCATGTAAACAACCATGTGGGTTGCAGAGGAATAAACAAAAATCAGGGCCTTGGATGCAATTGCTTACCAAGAAAAAGACCAAAGCAGAGAACCGTGAAATACGTGTACAGTGTTGCAAGGACAACCAAGTTTGCCAGGGCTATGAATTAAGGGGGCTCCTGGGCTACCCTGGGAGTGTATGTACTTAGCTTTACACAGATATATAGCAGAAGGGAACATCTGAAAGCGGCTATAAAAGGGACCCATTTATTGCTTAACTCTGAAGCTCCCTGACTCACTGGGGAACCCATCCCTTGCCAAGGAATCAAAACAGACTTAAAACACTTCTTTTTTTTTTGGGCTGACCTTTTACAATTCCAAATGGGAAACACTCCAAAAACGCAAACAATCTATAAATGCAAACTATCTGTAAATCAACAGCCTGAAGCAGAGGCAACAAGAAGCATTATACCAGCACCATTTATTTCCACAGGTTTCATCCATTTCCATTTAGAGAGCTTAGATAACCACACTGCTACCTCTAGCAGAATCACCCACCTGATGTGCATCTGCCACTACCCCAACCCAGCTCTCCAGATACCAAGAGCTCCAGGTATTTCGGACCTCACTCAAGGTAGGCCATCTCCCTCAACTTCCTGCCTACTGAAAGCCATGGTCCTGCAGCACACCAAGCAATGAGACTCCAGGCTGCTCTTCTGAGCTTGATTCAATCACTCAAGACCAGGTGTCATGAAGAGGGAGCTGCCCATTATTCACTTGGAGGTGTGGCTTGGGGTAATTAATTTTCTGATTTAGTTAAGTTGGCAGCTCAAACCCTGCTGGTCTGGGAGGCCACATGTAACAGCAGGGCTTCAAAGGAAAAGGCTGCTGCTGGTGGGCTTGCTCTTCTCCCATTATCTAAGCTGCTGCTGTGGTGGCACCAAGAATGGACAATGGGTTGGCACGTGCTGGCAGTTTTCATCTGGTGTCCCCCGCTGAGCCCTCCAGGCCACTTTGTCCCTGAGCCATGAGATGTTTTCTCCTCAGTTAACTTGATGTGATGGTTCCAGCTGGTCCCAAGCCATCATAATTAACACCACGTCTTTCCCATTTCCCTCTGGGTTTCAGGCTCAGGCTCCTGCCAGCTCTCATCAGCTGCCCTCCCCATGCTGGTGGGCCAGCACCAAGCAGGGAGAAGGACCCAGGGAGCTTCCAGGAGATAGAGGCTAAAAGGAGGGTCACCCTAGGGAAGAGGCTCTGGGAGAGACGCCCTTGGAGGTCCCCAGGAGACCGTTCTCCAGGCTCCATGTTTCAGACACCCAAACAGCAAGGGAGAGAGGCATGCACCAGCTCTGATGCTGGAAATGTGATGTGTGGGGACCTGGCTCCTGCCAGGTGGCTTCTCCATGGCCTTCTCCTCTGCTTCCACCTCCTTTGTACCAAACAGAGTGAGCTGACCATGAGCCTGAGTCAAAGGAGAATAAGTAACCATGAATTCATGGTGATGCATGGTCAGATGACATGCACACTCTCCATTGTGCAAAATGACACATGTGCCCTGGCTGAGAACAGTGTGTATCCTCCTTCCATCACCCCTTTGAGCCTGCTTTGAGCTCACCTGGGACTGGGAGTCCTGGGTGAACCCCTTTGTGCAGCCCTGGCTGCACCCTGAGAGCCCACAGTGGTGCAAAGCCAGGCTTTCCCAGGCCAAACTGGGACTGGTGCATCATCTCCCACCTCAAAAGTAGGATTAAAGTTCACTCTTGGTATCACAAGCCCCTCTGCATTTGGTGGCAGCTTCCCTGTCCTCGACCACCAGCAACCAGCTGGTCAAGTCAGGGATGGCTGTGTAGCACCACCAACAATAAGCAGCATGTCCCATGAGGGTGCTGGTCTCACTCCCCACCATTTGTCAGAGTTGTTTCCTCTTCAGGGCCTGAGTTTCAGGTTCTCCATCCAGAGAGGAGACCTCTGCAACAGGAGAGGGTTATCTCAGAGGAGCTGCACGTGTCCCCCCCCCTATTCTCCATCTTTATTTCCTCCCATCCTGAGAGACCGTTTGATGCATAGCAAAGGGCACTCACCAAAGGGTTTAATTTGTGGGCACTATAAAACTGTAGAGCAGACACTGTGTTTTGCCCTTGTATTGCTGAAATGAAGATAAAGTTGGTCCAAACCCATGCCATGCATCTGAAGCTGCAGGCTGCTGGGTGAATTCTCTGCAGGAGATTGAAGACCTGATGTTTAACCACCAGGTTTTATGTGAAACATTCTGATTCACCTGATGGCGAAAGGTGAAGAGCAAGGCCTTCAAACCCCAGCTCTTCCCGTGCCAGTTGAGGTAACAGCAGTGGTATTCTCGTGTTTGGGAGCTGACATTTCTACATCACATTCAGTGCTTGGATTTAAGGATCACTTTGGTATCACCTTGCTGGGATTTTATGGGGTTCAAAAGGTAGAGCTTATGAGTGGTTTATTATCTTCCCTTACCTTTGAAGAAAACACCTATTGTTTATCAGTTTAAGAGAATTCCAAAGGATACATTGAGTTTGTGTTCAGAAACTCCCCCCACTGCCTTAGTGTAGCAGTGGCTTAATCCCAATGCAGGGTCCTCTCTGGAGAGAGAAGAGATCTCAAAGCTGTGGGAACATGTTCAGACAAAACCCACGCAAACCTCCATACCAATGGGTAGTAGAAACATGCTGGCACAGGTGAGGGCAGAGGGGCCGTAGACACAAGCAGCAGGGTGACCAGCACCAGGGTGAATTACGGTGATGTGGAATGTGAAATAATTTTCACTAACAGCTGACTACGTAAAAAAACCCCAACCAGCCCACCAACAAAACACAAACAAACAAAAACAGCCACCACAAAAAAACACATATCTAGTTCTCCTCATGGATTATTCGCAAGCAGAAATAATTTGTTTGCAGGGAACAGCTCGCCTTGCTCTTTTTGTCACGTGTATCTTGTGTATGTCACCACATTAAAAGCGACATGAAAACTTAGTTGTATGTGTGTGCTCAGCGTAGGCACCTCTATAAAATACAAGGAAAACGAGCCATGAAGAGTCTGGGTGCTTTTAAAAGAGGAATGCTTTACAGAGGGAAGAAGTCTGGCATTAAAAAGACATCTAGCAGACATTTTTTCTCTTGGGCTAGTTACACTTTAAAATGTATTTGCTATGGAAGGGGTAGGGAATTTCTACATGAAGCTGGAGCCAAGGTATTAATGCAAACCAGGGAGAGTGTTCAGCTGAGAAATATTTTCCTAGCTGACAAACCTGCTCCTAAATGTAGAAATGTTGTTTTCCCACTTCTCCTGATTGTTGCAACTGTCCCTTGCTTCTCAAGGGACCTATGATTTTTTTTTTTTTTTTTTAATTTCTCAGCAGGGTTTAATATTTAATTTCTCTTCCTTTGCACATGGAGAAAGAAATGAGAAGTGATGATGCTTGTAAGAAGGGCCACAAGTGAAGGATCTCATGGAGGGGTGTTGAATGAAGCCAGCCTCACTGAAACTCCCTGGGCTCCAGGAAGGTTGTTCTGGGGCCTCTTTTGCTGTGGGATTGTTCTGTGTTTCAGCTACAGGTGGAGATCAGAACTCCAAAAACCTCTCCCTCTGTTCAGTTCCCTAGCAAACCATATAAAATCATAGAATCATAGAACCATTTTTGCTGAAAAAGACTCTCAAGATCATTGAGTCCATCCATTAACCCAACATGGGCACTAAACCATGTCCCTAAGAACCTCATCAACATGTCTTTTAAACACCTCCAGGGATGGTGACTCCATCACTTCCCTGGGCAGCCTGTTCCAGTGCCTGACAATCCTTTCTGTGAAAAACCTTTTCCTCATATCCAACCTAAACATCCCTTCCTTCAACTTGAGGCCATTTCCTCTCATCCTACCACTTGCTACTTGGGAGAAGAGACCAACACCCTCCCTGCTGCAACCTCCTTTCAGGTAATTGTAGACAGCGATGGGGTCTTCCCTCAGACTCCTTTTCTCCAGGCTAAACAGCCCCAGCTCCCTCAAGTGCTCCTTATCAGACTTGTGCTCCAGTCCCTTCACCAGCTTCACTGACCTCCTCTGAACTCTCTCCAGTACCTCAGTGTCTTTCCTGTAGTGAGGGGTCCAAAACTGAACACGAGGTTGGAGATGAGGCCTCACCAGCACAGAGTACACTGGCACAATCACTTCTCTAGTCCTGCTGGCCACACTATTCTTCATACAAACCAGGATGCTCTTGGCCTTTTTGGCCACCTGGGCACACTGCTCAATCATGTTCAGCTGGCAGTCAATGAACACCCCCTGGTCCTTTTCTGCCAGGCAGCTTTCCAGCCAGTCTTCCCCAAGCCTGTAGCACGGCCTGGGGTGGTTGTGACCCAAATGCAGGACCTGGCACTTGACCTTGTTAAACCTCATACAACTGGCCTCAGACCAATGATGCAGTCGGTCCAGATCCCTCTGTATGGCCTTCCTACCCTCCAGCAGGTCAACACTTCCACCCAGCTTGGTGTCATATGCAAAATTCCTGAGGGTGCACGTGGTCCCCTTGTCTAGATCATTGATCAAGAGATTAAACAGAACAGGAGAGCACATGAGCAGTGCCAGTCTACTTCTGCCAGGGTCCTGGGGCTGCTCACAGGCCTCAGTGGCTGGGACCGGCCTCCCCTGGGACCCTCACCCCCACCATCTCTCGCCAAGGGTCCAGGGGACGTGACTCAGCTCAGCCTGGGGCCCGCGGTCCTGCCTGAGCCATGTTGTAGGTGTGTGTGCCTGTCTCTGCCCCATCTCCTGGATGGGCCTGGGCCCTGCCCTGCAGAGAGCGGCTCTCCTGCAGCAGCTCTCCTCAGAGCTCGTCATGCACAACTTGTCACACAACAATGCTGTGCGGTAGTGCACTGTTCTATGCCGTACACTCACGAGTCCAATAAAGGTGTGACTATTTGACCGAAATGCCAGAGACAATTTAGATCCAAAACCGATTTCATGGACACATATCACAAATTAAACAAGTGGAAGCAGGGTTTTATTTAATTTTTTATTTCTTATCTTTTTTAAAAACTTTTTTCTTTTTTAAATTTTATTATTGTTGTGGTGTGTGCTGTGTTGTATTGTGTGTTTTCTGGTGAGTGGCATGTTGTGGGTTGTATCGTGCATTGTGTGGTGTGTGTTGCGTGGTGCGTGTCTGTGCTGTGTGGAATGTTTTCTGTTTTGTGTATGTTGTGGTGGGTGAGGTATGGCATGGTCTGTGTTGTGTGGTGTGTGGTGTGGTGTGGATTTGTCTTGTGGCATGTTATGTAGTGTGGTGTGTGTGGTGTGGTGTGTGTGGTATGGTGTGTGAGGCAGTGTGTGATGTGTGGTGTGTGTTATCTTATGTGATGTGTTGCGGGTTTTTTGTGTGTGTTGAGCTGTGATGTGGCATGTGGTGTGGTTTCTTGCGTGGTGATGTGTGTGGTCTGTTGAATGTTGTGGTGAATGTTCTGGTGTGTGGTGTGCTGCATTGTGTTGTATGGTGGAGTTGTGTGTTGTATGTTGTGTTATGTGGTGTGTTGTATTTTAGTGTGTGTGGTGTGTGTTATGTGGTGTGTTGTATTTTAGTGTGTGTGGTGTGTGTTGAGTGGTGTGTTGTGTAGTGTGCTGTGATGTGTGCTGTGTGGTTACGTTTTGTGTTGCATTGTGTGGTGTCTTGCATCTTGTGTGTTGTGACCCATCTTCCATTGTGTGTTCTGTTATTTCATTTTTCCAACTCTATTTCAGAGCCAAAGCCCACAAGCTTTAACACAATGTCCACGTGTAGCCAGGAGCAGGCTGATGAATTCTCCAGTGTAGCTGAAGTGGAGTGTTGTGTGGTATGTGTTGTGTGGTGTGTGGTGTGTTGTCTGTCCTGTCCTGTGTGGTGTGTTGAGTTGTGTCCTGTGAGGTGTGTTGTGTGTCAGCTGTGTTGTGGTCTGTTATGTTGTGCGTTCTGTGTCGTGTGGTTTGAGGTGTGCTGTGGTGTGTTGTGTGGTGTGCTGTGTGTGGTGTTGTGTGGTGTGTGATGTGTTCGGAGTTGTGTGGTGGTGTGTGGTGTGAGGTGCGGTGTGTGGTTGGGTTTGTGTTGCGTGCTGTGTGGTGTGGCATGGTTTGCCTTGTGTGTGGTGTGGTATGTGGTGTATTATGTTGTGCTGTTTGTTGTGTGCTGTGCTGTGTTATGTGCTGTGTGGTGTCTCGTGTGCAGTTGTGTTTAGTGCTGTATTCAGTTTGTTGGGTTGTGTGTTGAATGGTGTGCTTCCTGGTGTTTTTAAGTCTGGTGTGGTGTGGTGTGTGGCATGATGTGGTGCTTGGCGTTGTGCGGTCGTGTGCTGTGTTGTGTATTGTGTGGTGGTGTGTGGTGTATTGTATGTTTGCTATGGTATGCTGTGTTGTGGTGTGTGAGGTGTTGTGTGCTGCGTTGTGTTGTGTACTGTGGTGTGTGCTATGGTGTACGGTGGGGTGTTTTGTGTAGTGCTATATTTGGTATTGTGTGGTGTTATGTGAATTGTGTTGTGTTCCTTTATGTGTTTTCTGTGCTGTGGTGTGTGGTGTTTTATGTGCTCTGGTGTATAGTGTGGTGTGTTGTGTGATGTATGTTCTCTGTTGTGTGGTGTGTTCTGCTATGTTCTATACTGTGTGTAGTGTGTTTTGTGTGATGTATGTTTGGTGTTCTGTTGTGTGAGAAGAAGAAGAAGAAGAAAGAGAAGGAGAAGAAGAAGAGGAAGAAGATGAAGAAGAGGAAGAAGAGGAAGAAGCAGCAGCACTATCCTGCCTGCCCAGTGCTTGTTTTGCATGCAGGGAGAGCAGACAAGTGGCAGCTGCTGACGGTGCAATGAGCCTGGATCCCTTCCAAGCATGAGTTGTTCTGGGAAAATGTAACCCAGGGAAGAGCAGAGCTGGCTCCTGCTGCAAACTTGCCCTGGGCAAAAGAGCCTGAAAGAGCTAGGGCACGAGTCGTGTCTTGGAGGGCAAGAGCAGTGGGCATGAACGGAGCCGAAGGGCCCAGCGGAGCTCTGACAAGAGGTCATGCTCAATGCTGCAGAGGAAGGCAAAAAAACCCCGGGGACCAGGGCCAATCCGCCCCGGGGGAAAATTCCTTCCTGACCCCAACACTGGCGATCGGCTGTTCCCTGAGCATGTGAGCAAGACCTGACTCCTTGGCCCACAGGCTGATCATGCCTCCAGGAGAAGGATAGAATGATAGAATAGTTTGGGTTGAAAGGGACCATCTAGTCTAACCCCACTGCAATGAGCATGGACATCCTCAACTAGGTCAGCTTGCGCAGGGCCCTGTCCATCTTGGCCTTGAATGTCTCCAGTGCTGGGGCATCTGCCACCTCTCTGGGCAACCTGTTCAAGTCTTCCTCCACCCTCATTGTAAGAAATTTCTTCCTCATGTCTTGCCTGAATTCCTCTTTCCCTCTCCTCTCCTCTCCTCTCCTCTCCTCTCCTCTCCTCTCCTCTCCTCTCCTCTCCTCTCCTCTCCTCTCCTCTCCTCTCCTCTCCTCTCCTCTCCTCTCCTTCCAACCTCCTCCATTCACTAGAATTACATGCTGAGGAAATCTCCAGTTAATACCCAGAACTCTGGCTCAGTCCAGGCATTTGCTCTCTCACCTTGTAGGAAGGAGGCATTTACCTTCTGACAGGTGGGAGAGCACTGGGCACTCTTGAAACCACTCTGCATTCCACTTTTTACAGCTCCTGATCCTGGCTCCCCACTCCATGAGGATGGTGAGCTCTGCAGTGCTCCTCAAGAAGCCATTCCCCTGCTTTTGCTTCTGCTATCTAGCTGAAAAGGATATTCGCCCATCAAAGAGCTTGGAAGGTGGCCCTGCTGAGAGCTGGCCTTGCAGCGGACAAACTCCAGCTGCCTTATCCACATCTTCCTTCTTCAGCCCCAGACAAGGGATTCACTGCACTCTCAAGGACTTCTTCTCGGATGTCTTCAGGCTGCCTCCAGGATAGCTCTGGCAGCAGACACGCGACGCTGCTCCCTTTTATATGGTCCCGGGGCATTGTGACCTCAGCATTGCTCGGTGGTTGCATTGTGACATGGAGGTGACATGGGCCCCCAGTGTCCCACTCCGCCCATTGCCACTCCACCCATCAGGAGGAAGCCTTTGGGGTGCTGGGCAGCCTGTTCCAGCACCTGACAATCCTTTCTGTGAAAAACCTTTTCCTCATATCCAATCTAAACCTCCCCTGGTGCAACTTGAGACCATTTCCTCTCCTCCTATTGCTTGTTACCTGGGAGAAGAGACCAATACCTTCCATGCTACAACCTCCTTTCAGGTAGTTGTAGACAGTGATAAGGTCTCCCCTCAGCCTCCTTTTCTCCAGGTTAAACAGCCCCGGTTCCTCAGCTGCTCCTCGTCAGACTTGTGCTCCAGACCCCTCACCAGCTTTGTTGCCCTTCCCTGAACTCTCTGCAGCACCTCAATGTCTTTCCTGCAGTGAGGGGCCCAAAACTGAACATAGGACTCAAGATGTGGCCTCATCAGTGCTGAGTACAGAGGGACGATTGCTTCCCTAGTCCTGTTGGCCACACTATTGCTGATACAAAATCCTTCTGGCTTCTGACTCCAGGCCACCAGCTTTTTACCCTTGCTTTACTCAGGACCCAATGCCCCTTTGCTCATGCTAGCCAAGAAGGAGAGGACGAGCAGAGGCTGATTGATGCTGATTGTGTCCCTCCAACATGTCATCTCCAGCTCTTGGGCTTTTGCCAGCCCACAGGGACCCTGGTTGGAGCCTGGGCGCTGGGGCTGTTCAGTTACAGCCGTGAGGCTGGGCAGGGACTTCTGTCCCCACACCAAGAGACGGGCATGTTGGTGGGACCCCTGCACTAGGGAGGCAGAGTGATGCCATGAGGCACAGTACCTCATGGCATCACCCATGGCATAGTGCTGCTGAGTGGGCACAGCACCCCCTGCACCTCATGAGCTCCACCCGAGGTGGACAGCAGCGTGTTAGACCGGTCCTAACATCAATGCTCCTGGGAGACACACAGAGGTGGCTCTCTGATGACCCTAATGTCCTCCAGACACCACACAGTCACACCTGGAAATAGATGTGACACCTCGGTCCCAGCGTCCTCGTAACTGAGGCTGGACTGAGCATCTGGGCCAGGGACAAAGATTTTGGGGGAAGAGTAGGGGTAAGGAAGACTAATAGGGCTTGAAGGGAAATGTTTATTTTGCCACAGTATTTTAATTTGTTTGAACCACCTGGTGAAGCTATGGCAGGCTCATTAGAAACTGTGTCAATTATAAATTTTAATCTGCTGTCTCCTTTGGTCCTCTGAAAAGGGATGTCCTACCCCATCCCTCTACCTGGTCCTGCCTGCTATGGGCCCTGCTATGGGCCCTGCACCTCCTGCTTCCCCCTTTACCCAAACCGGGAGCACCGAAGCCCCTTATGGAAAGACACCTGAGCCATATCCTCAAAATGGGATTAGAAACAGTGTCTTAACTCCAGGATGGCAAACAGCTGGGCTCCATCTCCATGGCAGCTGCCAGTCACATCGCAGTGGGGCTGCGGCTGCAGAAACAGGACCTGGGATAATGTCGGGAGGTCTGAACTGCTAACTCCTGCCTGCAGCTCTCACCTTCTTCCTCAAGTCACTGCAGGCTCTAGTTATGGATCTTTTTCAGGTTTTTTAGGGTGAACTCGATACAAAACTGCCAGGAGCTGACAGTAATCATTTTCGACAGCTATCACGGAGATTGTCCAGGGCTGAGATGAAGGGTTTTTTTCCTTATATCAGTTCCACAGCCACTAGCTATATAACAGAGGTCATTTTTTTCAACATTTAGGTTAAGTTCATTATTTTGAAAATATTTATTCATGATGCATCTGTTGGTAAAGGTGCCTCTCCAGGCTGTTGGTGGAATAAAATGACTGAATCTTTATGGAAAAAGAAGAGGAATATTTTCTTTTCCCGTGGGATACCTGAGCACTGATTAAAATGCATCCCAGCACTGTGGGGGGCTTGCACACTCAGGGCAGTCCACAAATCAGCAGAGGCTGGGCTCTCCCCCTCAGCTGCATACCGCGCTACCTCTCATTCAGCACATTTTAAAAAACTTGCTTTAACGCCCTTGGTTCCTGAAGTTGCTCGTCAGACGCCTCCTACCAGCCTCACCTGGGAGGTGAAAACCCTGTCCAGACCTTCAGATGGCTCCATCACAGGCACCTCCATGGAGATGTTCTGCAGAGCAGAACACCCCCTCTCTGGGGGGTGTATGGAGTAGGGGGACACATTTCTTCAAGTGATTCTCCACTAAATTGCTTCAATACAAGCCATACTCCCTTTGCACCCTCCATCCCATCTAGTTAATTAATGTTTGGCCCAGATGCAACTGCTGCTGCTGTGCAGAGGTGGATGGAAAAGCGTTTGTGCAAAATGAATGATGGCTTCCCCTGACCCTGTGAACCAAGGGTGCAGGTTTGCTTCTGCAGCGTGTCAAAAGATGCTAATGCAATGCACAACTATTCTCCTGTATACTTTCAAAAGCTTAAACTCTCATGTTGCCAGATTAAAAGTATTAATCAACTGTATCGTTGTAACCATTAGATCTTTCTCTGCCTTTTTTTTTTTTTTCCTCCAGTCTAATGCATCGTTTTCTTCCTTGCTGGAGTTTTGGGTTTTGATGAGCTGACTGGACTTGACTAGTCCTGTGATACAACCAAGCTAACCACTCTCTTGTGATTTTACAATGCGTGATCTGGAAGAACACATTTATTTCACGTAAGATGGCAGAGGTGAGTGAGCTGCAGGCTGGCTGCAGGGAGCCATCCTGCCTGGCAAATCCCTGCGGTGAGGATGGAGGAGAAGGAGCAGAGTTGGTGTCAAACCTTCCAGCAGATAACACTGGGCTGTATCTGCTCTGCCCCTGTTGACACCTCTGTGAGGGTCAAAACTAGTAAGTAACCAGGTTTTTAGCACCCTTGCTAAGTTCTTTTTTGAAAACTGAGTCTGTAGAGGCTGTGGATAAGAGAGCTGTGTCTCCCCATGGTCAGGCTGTGAGCAGCCTTGTCATTTGTGCTTGGGAAGTACTACCGTTTTAATAAACCAATATGATTTAATGGTATTGTTTTCACACAGGAAAGAAGAAAACAAATTATTGATTCTTTGCGCACGAAGAGGTAGCTTTGCAGCCTCCCTGTAATACCAGCAATGATTTTTCAATATAAAATGGTTAAAAAAAAGGCATAAGGACAGTTCACCATAATTTTTAGCATCCTTGGCAGCCCATTTTATTATTATTTGACTACATACTTTGCCCTATAGAATTGTGTAAGGGCTGTACAAGACCAGACAAAGTCTGACCTTGTGTCGCTTCTCTCCCTGGCTCTCTCCTCCACCATCCACCATAACCTGCTGCAGCATCCAGCAGTCCTTGAATCAAATGTGTTATCCACCAAGGGACCCCATAGCTGGTGCAAATCAGCTCACTGACAGCACCAGAGGAGACAGCAACACCAACAGCAGCATCTCTGCAATCTGTTGCTTTGGTTTTCGTGGTGTAAAAGGGGATCTTGGAGGTGCCCGTCATCACAGGAGCCACCCTGCCCGTGCTGGATGCAGACAGGCTGCGGTGTGAGTGCATTGGGGAGGGACATCAGCTGGGAGGTGAAAACCAGATTTGCACTTACCTGGTGTACGTAGGCATGGCCTAAGCCACTTCCCACCATCAGCCAGGAAATCTGCAAGAGGGGGAGAAACTAAATTTCATCCTCCTCAGTATGAAGCTGAAGCCCTAATCACTAACTAATCTCAGAAATGTAAATTTTGCAGAGTAACTCCTGCAGACCTGGTTTGCAGCACACGGCAGGAGACAGCCCTCTCCCCGAGATGATTAAAATCTGATTTACAAGGCATGGTGGACAGATGGCATCTGTGTTTTTGCAGTCAGTGGTCCCTACAGAATAAAAGAGGCAAACTTCAAGGCCATAGCTCTGCAAAGACAGAGAAACTATGTTATTGCCCGTGTCCATGCAGGTACCTGCATTGACACCTCTGCTCCAACCACACCACGGCTCCAACCCACCAGCTCAGCAGGTACCTGATTTCTCCTCTTCCTCTGACTCTCAGCACCCAAATGTTCCCTGTTTCCCAGCCCTTCCACTGCCCCACATCCCCTAAAGCCAATGTTAGGACAGACAAAGAGGTGAGCACAAGCAATTAAAATATGAGAGGGCCTGACTGCTTTGCAGAGCATGCAAGAAGCAGCCCAGCACCTAGGGGCAGGGAAGTGGTAACACTGCAGTCTCTACCAAGAGCAAGGGTCTTAAGGGTCCCTTTCAACCAAAATGATTCTGTGGTTCTATGAAAAGGATCATGATAGCAATTTCTTTGGTCTCCACATCATTAAAATAGATTCAACCTTTCATCACAAACCCACATTTTACAGTTGCACAAAAACCTGACAGGAACGGTACTAAGCACAGTAATGGACTTGAACTGAAAAATATTTATGAAATTTGCTGTATTCAGGAGGAAATCACAATATTCTAAGTAGTAGTCTATGAATGTCATGGAACTATTTTTACTTTATTTATTTTCTTCTAAAAAAAGAAAAATATTGAGGTTAGAATAAGATCCAATCAAAATACTTTGAGAAGATGAGATTTTTTAGAAGGACATATGCAAAAGCATGTCCAGGTGGGAGAGGCAGGGAAGGACCAAGCAGCCTCTCCCTCCACACAGCCCGGGGCCAGGCTGGAGCCAAGCCCTGTAGAACAAAGCCAAGCTGTTGACACAGAAGTATGTGTGTTTTGGGAGCTTTTTTTCCACCTATTGAACTGTGGTCAGGCTTGAAATGTCCATGCCCTATTGAAGCAGAGTCAGCTCCTGCACATGGTGCTTGTCTCCTGTTTCTAGAAGAGGAGGAGAAATTAAGGCACAGAAGAGACTGCGGTGAATGTGGTGTCCCCACATGGGCATCGGGTCCTAGTCTCCTCCACTGGTCCAACACTCCCCAAATACCAGCCAGCTCTTCCCAGCTCCAAACATCCCTGGCACATGCCAAGCACTCGCTAGTGGTATGCTACAGCATAAAAAGATGTTCTGCACAGGGATGAGGCAGGAGCCTGGGGTTTGCCTAGCAAGAGAGTGGGGGTCTCATCACTGCAGTGGAGGCCTTCAACTCAGGTTTCTCATCCTGTGCTAAAAATACCAGTTTTTGACAGGGAAGGTTGAGTCTCTGAGGACACCTCAAGATCACAAGTGATAAGCTGAGACATGTTACCCTAATACTTTCTTCTTATACGTCTGCTCACACAAGCTGCAAGATCTTGGCACTCTGTTCTTTCCTTTTTCTTCTTTTCTTTCTTTTTCCAAGTCCCTTCAAAGGAAGATTAAGCAGCAGGACTTTCTTGATGTCCTAATCCCACTTTTGTGGAGGCAGAAAGCAGGACAAATATCGCCTCATCACTGCTATCAAAAGGCTTATTTGAGCACAAAGCACATGGCTCCCAGGTGGTGCCGGCTTCTCCACAGAGCCTACAGGGGACTTTGGTGATGTGGGGGCTGGTGGCACAATGTGCCCCAAAGTGCCCCTACCAGCAGGGCTGGCCCCATCATCACCCAGGGAGGGGTAGCTCAGCAGGCAGGGTGGGCCTCATCTGCTCCAGGAGTTGCATCCTCTCAGTGTGAAACCTCAGGCAAGACCACAATGGCTGATTTAGAGTTCAGAGAAAGACAATAAAGCTGTTGGTCTCTTCTCCCAAGTAGCAAGTGATAGGACAAGAGGAAATGGCCTCAAGTTGCACCAGGGGAGGTTTGAATTGGATATTAGGAAAAAATTCTTCACAGAAAGGGTTGTCAGGCATGGGAACAGGCTGCCCAGGGAAGTGGTGGAGTCACTGTCCTGCTCTGTCCTGCTTGCCGATGCTCCCAGCCTGGAGCACTACATTGTGGCAACTCCTGCAAATCTATATTTTTAATTGGAAAGAGACAGTAACAGAAGGAAAAAGGTGGTGGTGCAGCTGGACGGATTAGGCTGCAAGGGAATTAAGGAAATGATAATGCTCTAGCAGCTTGAAATTTGCTGGTGCAGAGATGGAACTTTTAAGATGCTTTTGGCAAGGAAGGGGAAAAGACAGCCTGCTGAGCCAATGCCACCTGCTGGAGACAGTGCTCGGAGACTGAGATTTACGGCACCAGTTAAACCTGTGTTTCTTGGTCCTCCTTGCATCAAAAATCAAAACTCTTCTGCAGCTTGAAAACCTGAGACCCTGCCTGGGCAGGAACAGAGACCTCAGATACCCACAAGTGCAGCCCCTCTGCCACCACAGGGAAGTTTTCCTTTCCCCAGGTTTCCAGCCTTGTTTCCTCCATTTGCCTTATCTGACAGCTAATTATCATTCCAGAGGTAATTGCTGGAGGAGCCATATGGGATCCATAAACTGCTAATGCTGAGCAATTTCTTTTTCCAAAGAATCAAAAGACCAGAGAGGTCCAATATATTATTGTTGTTGTTATTGGCATGATTATCACTGCCGTAAAAGCAGCCAAAATTGCCAGATTAGGTTGCTGAAACCGTTATTGCTGCGCAGACACGAAGACAAGGTTATCGTCCCTGAAGCCTTTACAAGTCTAAGCGGTCTTTAATTGGGAGGAAATATTATGTTTGCAAGCTCTAATCAGAGAATTGCAGAATAAACTCCGATCTAAGGGGAGGGAAGGAGGAGGGAGGTGAAGCCTCAGTGCAGAGACCACCGCATGAACAGACAAACTGGGGAGTAGCCGCTGCTGGGGCAGCAGATCTGGGGGGGCTCAGCACTTCTGCATGCATGTACATGTAGTTTATCTAATAAGCCATTCCTTAGGCTCCAGTGATAATGCTACTTATATCATAAATTCAATGATCTTTCCTTTTACTGGTCATTAATCTGCTTTCATTTCCTGACAATTTTATACCCTTTTGACAAACTGTTTGTCTAGCCGCCTGGAAGAAACAATGTCAAAAGCTGTACCTTAGGCGTTCGCACAACTAATGAAGAAAATCCATCACTGGGAGAATTTATCTATTGCTTTGCTGGATGTAAATAAAACGTCAGGCTAATTTACTTCCATTAATCTTAAAGTCCGTCACTACAATGATACTCCTATATTGAGGCAGACCTTTTTTCCCTTTTCACATAAATATTTAAGCAGGTACTGAAAGCATAAATAAATTTCTTTCTAAAAGCTGTATTATTTTCACATCCAGTGATTTAACAATAAATTTGGATTTACTTGCTAGTTATTTCCTTTCAGGCAGCAGCCAGCCCATGCTTCACCTGCCTGGGCTTGGAGCTGCTTGGTGGTTTTTGCCAAGCATCTTGTGGGGTATCCAAGTGCCACCCCACTGATGTTATCCCTGGCCAGTGTGTGCTTAGGCTTTTCTGTGAGACCTGGATGGGGCTGCTGCAATGTTTGGTGTCCTGTGGCCGCAACAGACACCTCAAGAAGTGGCCCTTAAATGCAGCAAAAAGACATTTAGTTTACGGTGGGTAAACTAAGCACTGGGGCAGGCTGCTGGGGGGCATTTGGGTGTCACCAGCTTGGGAGCTGGGGGGCTAAGGGCAGGCTGAACATGAGTCATATGCCTTGGGAGGGGCCTGGGGCAAGCCTGTGTGCACACATGCATGGGGAGATGCACATGTATGTGTGCGCGCATATGTATGTGTGTGCACACATGCAGATCTGCACATATTGAAGAACAACATGGCCAGTAGGACTAGGGAAGTGATCATCCCCACGTACTTGGTGCTGGTGAGGCCCCACCTTGAATCCTGTGTTCAGTTTTGGACCCCTCACAACAAAAAAGACATTGAGGTGCTGGAGAGAGTGCAGAGGAGGGCAACAAGGCTGGTGAGGGGTCTGGAGCACAAGTCTGATGAGGAGCAGCTGAGGGAACTGGGGCTGTTTAGCCTGGAGAAAAGGAGGCTGAGGGGAGACCTTATTGCTGTCTACAACTCTCTGAAAGGAGGTTGTAGCATGGAGGGTGTTGGTTTCTTCTCCCAGGTAACAAGCAATAGGAGGAGAGGAAATGGCATCAAGTTGCACCAGGGGAGGTTCAGACTGGATATGAGGAAAAACTTATTCGCTGAAAGGGTTGTCAGGCACTTGAACGGGCTGCCCAGGGAAGTGGTGGTGTCACCATCCCTGGAGGTGTTTAAAATACATGTAGATGAGGTTCTTAGGGACAAGGTTTAGTGCCAGAGTTAGGTTGGTGGCTGGACTCGATGATCTGGAAGGTGTCTTCCAGCCAAAATGATTCTATGATCCTATATGTGGATGCATGCATGCACAGGGGTGGGTGGGTGAAGCATGGGTGCATGCATGCATGTGGGTGGGGTGGTGTGCAGGTGGCTACATGCATGCACATATGCACGTGTCTTCAACTGGCTGGAGCCAGTTTGGCCCCTGCCTTCCTTCCCCTGACCCTGTTTTTTTGCCAGCTCAGAGGGGATGTGCAGCCAGGGGGTTGTTAAACACAAATCATGCCACTTGGATCACTGTGGAGACAAACAGTTTCCTCCTCATGAAACCCCATGAGGTTTGTGTGCTCATGCTCTTGAACGCTGTTCCCTGAGCACTGGCAGTGAGCAACATGTTCCCACAGTGCCAAATGTGCAAGGGCGCCAAAGGGATGCCGTCCTGCACAGACCCTGGTCAGGACCACTGCCTGGAGCTCCCAGGGAAAACTTACGGGCTTTTCCAGCAGCTCTTAAAGTGACAAAGGGAAGAACAAGGTGGAGGACGCCTGCATCAGGCTTTCACCTGGGTTTTTTCGGGTGATGTGTGGAGCAGCACCTTGTGGCCATGCTGTTGGGACCCTAGGGCACTCATATGCAGACAGCTTCACTTTTCTGGTGGTCTTGGCTCCTTGCTGCTGCTCCTCTCCATCCTGTCACCAGTGATGCCAGCAAGAGCATCCTTGGTAGGATGGGGATTGCATTTAATTGCCCCTGCTGGGAGCCACCTTCACTCCAGCTCTTGCAAGCTCAGGGAAGGTGTCTTAATTTGTTTCTCTATGTTTTTTTTTTTCCCTTGCTTAGCTGCTGTTGCCTTCTTAAAGCCAAAGCAGTCCTGCCCCCAGCCAGTTTAGACTGTGTCCTTTTTTTGTTACTCCACCTGAACAGGATCCATGATGATGCCCAGTGCAATTTGGTTAAAACAGAACGACTCTTGACATGAGATCTTGATTGTCAAGCATGGCCCCGAGTGAGTTTTCATAACTACATTACAAACCCATAAAAATAAATTTATCATAGGAACTATGACACATCCATAGCTGGAGCAAACCAGACCCAACACCACGTGGTAAAGGCTGATATGGCCAAAGCAGACCACAGGTTCCTCTGAATGGCTGTGACCACAGTTCAGAGCCTGTGCACTTTTGCTGGCTACATGGAAAAAATTACTAATTAGAGGAGGCTAGTGGTCAGTCTCAGCAACAGTATGGCTTTTGCTGATCTCATTTGTCCATACATGGCTCTTCGTTAAATCAAGAGCAATTTTTATTCAGACGTGTAACTGCTTACAGATGTTCCCATGTACGTTTGGCCAGCAAACTCACACGTTACAGCTAAGGAAATGCAAAAATACCTAGAAAAAGCCCCACTACCTCGTGCCATGTTAAGGTCAAGCAGATGCAACCAGAGGCAAGGCAAAAGCTGCTGTTCCAGCACAGCAAAGTCAACAGCTTTGGACACCACACAGTGCCTCACCTTCCTCTCTCTTCTCACTGAGGACTTGGCTTACATGGGATAAAAAACCTCTCTTCTAATGAAATTTGTCATTTCAATGAGAAAAACAAGACTATGACTGATGCTACACTTCCTAACTAATGCTCTTGTTACTACATAGCTTTTCAAGCATATTTTCTGGATTTAACTATGTTACATTTAGTTTCTTTTATTCATATAAGGCAGTGCTTGGGCATGGCTTTTCACGTGACCCAGGATAAGTTATTTTGTCCTTCTCCATGCTTACAGGATGAGCTCAGCTCCCCGTAATGAATCCTCATGATTTGGGGTTTAGCAGAGGTTCCCTGACAGTCATCCAACCCCTAGTGTGGCAAACAGAGTGAGAACTCATGAGGTGGAGAAAGTGGTGGGGGAAAGCCTTTCACTGGCTGACTGGAGTGCCAGACTCCAGGAAGATGCTGCCAGCACTTGGGATGCTGATGTGCCCGTGATTTTGAGCGCTGATGCTTTCTGAGAGCGCTCGTTGATTCATGTCACCTGAGCCTCACTTGATCTTCACTTAAAGAAGAGGAAAAAGGGGAAAAGGGAATTGCTTGTGTTTATCAACATGGGTGTTAAAGCATCCCCTTGCAGGCTCTATAACTGACATGGTGCTGGGATGGCTGGAACAGGGAAGGCAAAAATACTCTTTCTGCCTCTCCCACTGCATGGGTGGCTGTGCTCTCTAAAGCTATGGCAATGGGGCAGTAGCACAGCTTAAGCACCCATGCTGGTATCACTGAGACCTTCCAAAGGCACAAGTGACTTGTAGTGCCTCAAGAATGGAGGCTCCACTTGTAGCGCCTCAAGCATCGAGGCTCCACTTGTAGCACTGGAGAAGTGGAGGGTTTCTCTCTGAGGTTCCTCTAAAAAACCTCTTGGTGGCCAACCATCAGCCTGCAGGTTGGGAGCTGGCTGCTCCTGGAAAGCACAGTGGCTGCACACTTTAGCTGGGAAATATGGTGCGGAGAGTGGGAGAGGATCCAACAGACCCCATCCCTCTATCTTTTTTCCTCATGTTCATTTTGCTTTTGAGGACCTGCCTGGCTGGGATGCTGCTGTGCCCCATCACAGTGGGCTGCTGGGCAAGAGCCAAAGGAGGTGGTAGGAGCGGGATGGGCTCTGCTGGAGGTGCCAGCATGCTCAGAAAGCATTTGGCACTCGATCGGGTCCTGCTGAAATAGCCTGGTATTTTTGTTAGAAGATTTTTCTGCAAGCCTTGGAAAATGTATTGCGCAGCTGTGCCTGAGAGAGCAGGCAGAAGCACTTTTCACAAGCGGCAGAGCTCACAGTAGGTTTGAGTTTTAATCCCCTGACAGTGAAGGAGAAGAGCGAATGAGAGACTGAAACCTTCATATCCCACATTCAAAATACACATTGGTGGCAGCCTAGCCCTGTTGGGTCACAGTGCGTGGGGATGCCACAGTGGACTCTGCACAGACAGCTGCTGCCTGGTGCTGCCTGCGGTGTGGGGTGCTGGTGTAGGGTGCTGGTGTGGGGTGCTGCCTGGCCCCAGCTTCAGGCAATGACTTACACACGCTCCCAGACACATATCACCTCCTCCAGGGCTGGGAAAGACAGAGCTCAGCCTGGGCAATTTATTGCTGCTTAATCCACTTAGAAAGCTCCCCTCTGCTCTTCCCCATGCCACTCCAGCCTCTTTGCCTCTAATGTTTTGGAAACAGAGAAGGCATCATCAAAAAAGCCTGGTGCAAGCCATGGAAAAGCTGCTAATGACTTTTTCCAGCCTTGAACAGTGCTGCTCATCACTTCTTTAACCCTTCCCAGGATCCCTATAGGCTGTTTAACTGTCCAAGCCTCCAGTTTGCAAAGATTCTGGGGTGGGAGGGGTGAAGGCACCCAAAAAATCTCATGGATATGCCCCTCCTTTGAAAAGACATGTTGAGACCATTACTTGATAAATGTTGCCTTTCTCAAGCAGTTGCAGGTTGTTTCAAGAGATGTCTCCTCTGCCTCTTTCCTATTCCCTGCGATCGAATCTCCTTTTCCAGGACATCCTACAAGGAGAAGGAGGGGAACACCTTTTGGAGAGGCAAGCATGCAGTCTCACATCGCCCACGTCAAGGGTGTGAGGAACACCCATCACTGCCGGGATTTGCAAGGCACAGTGGTCGGCTCAGCGCAGCGAGTCCCCAAACACCGTGAGGTTGTGCTCCTGGATGTACCGCAGCAGGATGCGTGCCCGCCTGTCGATGGTCTGCAGCAGGGGTCTCAGCCCCTCAGTGCCACCCTGGCTCTCCCAGAGCTCCCGGTCAAGGCGCAGCGACTCCAGCATCAGGCTCTGCAACCTGCCCGACCGCAGTGTGGCCACCGCTGCTGCTGGGAAGCTGCAGCAGAGGAGCAGAAGAGAGAGGGGGGAAAGGGATTACCCAGGGAAGGCTGAGCAAGGGAGGAGGGCAGCAGCAGGACACCCCAGCAAAGGCCACCCCAGTACTTGGAGAAGAAATGCAGGTCCACCCAGATGAAGACAGGATGAGGGGCCTCCTGCTTAAAACTTTGCCCATGGTGAGTGTGCAGGACAGCTCATTCAGAAATGGATCCAAATGAGCTCCAAACCAAGGGACCGATAGTGTGCCAAATGCCTGATGGGCAACAACACGAGAAACACTGAAATACTCGATTATTCAGGGTTTTTTTGGTGCAGCTGCCAATTAGAGAGGGGAAAATAGGCTTTGGAGACTGCCGTCAGCCACCCGGAGCAGGATGAAGGGCCAGTTTCAGGGCAGGGGCATGTGTGATGAGTTTGCAAGCCCACCCAGCTGCCCCATCCTCGGTGGGAGCTGGCCCCACTTCACAGGGGTGCCCAACTGGGGAGGCCAGGAGTGGCACGAAGGTGTGCACATAGGGCTGGTGTCCATTCTGCCTGTGCAAGTACAGGTTTCTCCCAGGATGTTCCCCCAGGAGGGTGGTATCCCCCTCCCTACCTGTCTATGCCTTGCAGGAGCCTGAAGTTGAGCTTCTCCTCGGGGTGCTGTGGCCTGCCAGCGTTGTCGATGAACACCAGGCGGGATGGTGCACTCCTCCGGACCTGGATGGGAAGGAGAAGTTCAGTTATTGTGAGGAGTCACCAGTTTGGGGGTTTAGGTGCTTGCTTTTAATGCATCGAGAAATTCTGAGAGCATTTCAGGGCCAGCAGCTGTCAAATTCCAGGTCTCTCCCTGTCGAGGCACATCTCCCACCACAGACCCAGCATCACCATGGGATCTATGTTCCCTTTGTCACCACCTCAGCCCTGAAAGCACCTTCCAGGCACCTTCATCTTAGCTCCAGAGCAGTCCCTGGGGAGTAGGGGGACATACCAGGATGTGGACCAGGACCAGCTCCGCCGGGTTTCGGCACTTCTCATGGAGCCTCTCCTCCACACAGGGCTCAGAGTGATCGGGCTGAAACCCACAGCAGTAGCGGTCCAGGCGGTCATGAACCTGCAGGAGACATTTGAGGACCTTAGCGGGGACAAGTGCCTGGGGTGGCGACGTCCAGTCGAGAACTTTTCTTGCTCAGAGGAGAATAAAATTTTTCTAAGGATCCTCAGTAAGCACAAAATGGTGAGTGAGAGAGAGGCAGGGAAGGGTTCAGAAGCTGAGCTGACTTGCAAAAGCCCCTCGGCTTGGAGAAGAGACAACAAAGTTGATGGTGACAGGCTGTTCCATTGAAGATCACACACCTGCTGTTGTACATCCACTCTGTATTTGCACAGAGCGAATGGGTCATGCTTTCAGCTGAAACCAAGAGAAGACATACACAGAAATGAATGAAAAAAAGATAATAATTAAAAAAAAAAAAAAAAGCACCCAAGGAAACCTAGGTTTTGAAACCTCAAAAGTATATTATTTTTTTGTTGGGCTGAGTCTTGGTGCACTGGATTATGGTTTCATCTGGCTCCTAGCTCACAGACTCCCTTTCATCCAACCCTGCTGGCAATCTGAGCAGCAATCAATGGAAAGATGAATGGAAAAGGATCAGCAAGGGAAAAAGTGAGCTGTGCATTACACAGAGCATGCCTGACATTTGAGTTAGGCTACGGTGACTTGTTTTGACCACATTTGTGTTTAATCATTTGCAGACACTGCTAAGGTTCCATGTTGTCAAGGCTGTCAAGCCCCTGCTTCCCACCCCAAATCCCTGCAGAAACCCTAGTGCTACTTGGCAGCTTCCAGTGTTTCACCCACACACCCTGAGGGACAAGGGACTCTTAAAGGAAATAAATCTCTGTCAGACTCAGCTTCCGTAACCCTGCCATGGTATTAACAAAGCTTCCTCAGCTTTATCGGAAGAAAGCAGAGCATCCTCTGTGTTGGCCCATGGTGCAGATGGGACCTCACTGGCTGCTAACCCAGGTGTTTCATTAAACCTCAGGAAACAGAGACAGGTTGTCATGTGAGACTCATCCTGGAGCCCTCAGTACAGGAAAGACATGGACATGTTGGAGAGGGTCTGGAGGAAGGCACAGAAATCATCAGAAAGATGGAACATCTCTGCTGTGAGGACAGGCTGAGAGAATTTGGGTTGTTCAGCCTGGAGAAGAGAAGGCTCCAGGGAGACCTTTTATTGCAGCCTTTCAGTACTTAAAAGGGGCCTGTAAGAAAGATGGGGACAGATTTTTTAGCAGGGCTTGTTGCGACAGGACAAGGGGTGATGGTTTTAAACTAAAGGAGAGGAGATTCAGGCTAGACATGGGGAAGAAATGTTTT